>NC_086453.1:16021348-16391348 GCF_028390025.1 Pseudophryne corroboree | reverse complement strand
ACACGCTGGGTGATTATTTGGGTAGCTGGGGGGAATGTCTTCCGTCTATTTCAGTCCTGGCTCAGATCCACAGATATAGAAACAGATCTCCAGGGAGCACGTTACATGTTTACACATGGTGTATGTATACATATATATATATATATATATATATATATATAAAGAGAGAGAGAGAGAGAGAGAGAGAGAGAGAGAGAGAGAGAGAGAGAGGGGGGAGGGGGGCAGAGGCAGGGCATTACTGTGGGGGCCCCATGTTCCCCAGTTTTTCCAGAACTGTCCCTTTTTTTTATTTTTCCTTCCGGAAATCTCTGACTCCCAACACTAATGTCCTCTCCATTTACTCTCCGGACCTGCTGAAATGACCGGAGCAAGTCAGATCAACTCCCAGCAGGAATGACAGCGGTCCTGCACACATGGGGGTCCCACATGCCAGCCCCCGGTGACACTGCCGCAGACAATAGAAGCGTTATGAAATGTGTCTCATGTCACCCCCACACACACCACACCCTGGCACAATGACAGAGGTTCTGCGGTAGTGTCCGTCTCCTGCGGAATCCCCGCGTCACGTGCAGGAATAACAGGGTTACAGGGATTAGCGGAGGAATTACCAGGCTTTATCCAGCGATATAATCGGGCAATGCTTGCGTTCAGTGACCTGTGCTGCTGACTTGTGTCTGAGCGCAGCGGCACACAGAAGCCCAGGAAGGGGGTCACACACTAGCACACCAGCTGCGTTGCAGCGCGGCACACGTCTTAGATGGCTGTGTCAGAACATCTTTTCTCCATTGTGCTACGCAGACACTCGGCACAGCGGAGCGCAGTAACAATCAGTGTGTGAAAGATGGTGGTCAGATATTGGGGACAGTAAGATGCAGCCACCTCAGCACACACAGAATGTAAGTCGCCCCCCGCTGCAGAGCCGTTCTCCCAGATTGCTGTGCAGGGAGCTGTAATGCAGAGCGTGCGTCGTGGGGATCGCAGGCACTGCAGAGATGTTATGCAAGGCTGCACATGCTGCGTATCAGGCGGCCAGCTAGGGAGACAAGCGCTGCATGCAGGATCAGATGCAGCATCGCACACATACATAGGGGCAGATGTACTAAGCCTCAGAAAGAAATAAAGTGGAGCGAGACAAAGAAGCTCCTGACATTTTTTTTTTAAACGCAGCCGGTAACGTGGCAATTAGGAGCTGATTGGCCGGTGCGTTATCTCGCACGACCCACGGTTCCACCTGAACAAGAAACAATATGTCAACAAATGCGCATTGTATCAATACCTAGTGTCACCATCTACAGGCGTGTTCACGTCCCGCATCGCTGAACTTATACCACCTGTCTTTACACATTCCATGTTACCGCGCCCGGAGTGTTTACCTGCGGGGTTATGCCGTAGGAATCATAGCGGCGGCGGTATACCACATCATGCCACACGAATCATAGCGGTAGTGTACCGTGTTCCCTCCAACTGTATATCACCACCTCACACACCCTACCCCCCACTGACACACACTGCCCCCTCCAACTGTATATCACCCCCTCACACACACACTACCCCCCACTAACACACACTGCCCCTCCAACTGTATATCACCCCCTCACACACACTACCCCCCACTGACACACACTGCCCCCCTCCAACTGTATATCACCCCCTCACACACACTACCCCCCACTGACACACACTGCCCCCTCCAACTGTATATCACCCTCTCACACACACTACCCCCCACTGACACACACTGCCCCCCTCCAACTGTATATCACCCCCTCACACACACTACCCCCCACTGACACACACTGCCCCCTCCAACTGTATATCACCCCCTCACACACACTACCCCCCACTGACACACACTGCCCCCTCCAGCTGTATATCACCCCCTCACACACACTACCCCCCACTGACACACACTGCCCCTCCAACTGTATATCACCCCCTCACACAAACTACCCCCCACTGACACACACTGCCCCCTCCAACTGTATATCACCCCCTCACACACACTACCCCCCACTGACACACACTGCCCCCTCCAACTGTATATCACCACCTCACACACCCTACCCCCCACTGACACACACTGCCCCCTCCAACTGTATATCACCCCCTCATATACACTACCCCCCACTGACACACACTGCCCCTCCAACTGTATATCACCCCTTCACACACCCTACCCCCCACTGACACACACTGCCCCCTCCAACTGTATATCACCACCTCACACACCCTACCCCCCACTGACACACACTGCCCCCTCCAACTGTATATCACCCCCTCATATACACTACCCCCCACTGACACACACTGCCCCCTCCAACTGTATATCACCCCCTCACACACACTACCCCCCACTGACACACACTGCCCCCTACAACTGTATATCACCCCCTCACACACACTACCCCCCACTGACACACACTGCCCCCTCCAACTGTATATCACCCCCTCACACACACTACCCCCCACTGACACACACTGCCCCCTCCAACTGTATATCACCCCTCACACACACTACCCCCCACTGACACACACTGCCCCCTCCAACTGTATATCACCCCCTCACACACACACTACCCCCCACTGACACACACTGCCCCCCTCCAACTGTATATCACCCCCTCACACACACACTACCCCCCACTGACACACACTGCCCCTCCAACTGTATATCACCCCCTCACACACACTACCCCCCACTGACACACACTGCCCCCCTCCAACTGTATATCACCCCCTCACACACACTACCCCCCACTGACACACACTGCCCCTCCAACTGTATATCACCCCCTCACACACACTACCCCCCCACTGACACATACTGCCCCCTCCAGCTGTATATCACCCCCTCACACACACTACCCCCCACTGACACACACTGCCCCTCCAACTGTATATCACCCCCTCACACACACTACCCCCCACTGACACACACTGCCCCCTCCAACTGTATATCACCCCCTCACACACACTACCCCCCACTGACACACACTGCCCCCCTCCAACTGTATATCACCCCCTCACACACACTACCCCCCACTGACACACACTGCCCCCTCCAACTGTATATCACCCTCTCACACACACTACCCCCCACTGACACACACTGCCCCCTCCAACTGTATATCACCCCTCACACACACTACCCCCCACTGACACACACTGCCCCCTCCAACTGTATATCACCCCCTCACACACACTACCCCCCACTGACACACACTGCCCCTCCAACTGTATATCACCCCCTCACACACACTACCCCCCACTGACACACACTGCCCCCTCCAACTGTATATCACCCCCTCACACACACTACCCCCCACTGACACACACTGCCCCCTCCAACTGTATATCACCCCCTCACACACACTACCCCCCACTGACACATACTGCCCCTCCAACAGTATATCACCCCCTCACACACACTACCCCTCACTGACACACACTGCCCCCTCCAACTGTATATCACCCCCTCACACACACTACCCCCCACTGACACACACTGCCCCTCCAACTGTATATCACCCCCTCACACACACTACCCCCCACTGACACACACTGCCCCTCCAACTGTATATCACCCCCTCACACACACTACCCCCCACTGACACACACTGCCCCCTCCAACTGTATATCACCCCCTCACACACACTACCCCTCACTGACACACACTGCCCCCTCCAACTGTATATCACCCCTCACACACACTACCCCCCACTGACACACACTGCCCCTCCCACTGTATATCACCCCCTCACACACACTACCCCCCACTGACACACACTGCCCCTCCAACTGTATATCACCCCCTCACACACACTACCCCCCACTGACACACACTGCCCCTCCAACTGTATATCACCCCCTCACACACACTACCCCCCACTGACACACACTGCCCCCTCCAACTGTATATCACCCCCTCACACACACTACCCCCCACTGACACATACTGCCCCTCCAACTGTATATCACCCCCTCACACACACTACCCCTCACTGACACACACTGCCTCCTCCAACTGTATATCACCCCCTCACACACACTACCCCCCACTGACACACACTGCCCCTCCAACTGTATATCACCCCCTCACAAACACTACCCCCCACTGACACACACTGCCCCTCCAACTGTATATCACCCCCTCACACACACTACCCCCCACTGACACACACTGCCCCCTCCAACTGTATATCACCCCCTCACACACACTACCCCTCACTGACACACACTGCCCCCTCCAACTGTATATCACCCCTCACACACACTACCCCCCACTGACACACACTGCCCCTCCCACTGTATATCACCCCCTCACACACACTACCCCCCACTGACACACACTGCCCCTCCAACTGTATATCACCCCCTCACACACACTACCCCCCACTGACACACACTGCCCCCCTCCAACTGTATATCACCCCCTCACACAAACTACCCCCCACTGACACACACTGCCCCCTCCAACTGTATATCACCCTCTCACACACACTACCCCCCACTGACACACACTGCCCCCTCCAGCTGTATATCACCCCCTCACACACACTACCTCCCACTGACACACACTGCCCCTCCAACTGTATATCACCCCCTCACACACACTACCCCCCACTGACACACACTGCCCCCTCCAACTGTATATCACCCCCTCACACACACTACCCCCCAGTGACACACACTGCCCCCTCCAACTGTATATCACCCCCTCACACACACTACCCCCCACTGACACACACTGGCCCCTCCAGCTGTATTTTACCCCCTCACACACACTACCCCCCACTGACACACACTGGCCCCTCCAGCTGTATTTTACCCCCTCACACACACTACCCCCCACTGACACACACTGCCCCTCCAACTGTATATCACCCCCTCACACACACTACCCCCCACTGACACACACTGGCCCCTCCAGCTGTATTTTACCCCCTCACACACACTACCCCCCACTGACACACACTGACCCTCCAACTGTATATCACCCCCTCACACACACTACCCCCACTGACACACACTGCCCCCTCCAACTGTATATCACCCCCTCACACACACTACCCCCACTGACACACACTGCCCCCTCCAACTGTATATCACCCCCTCACACACACTGCCCCCTCCAACTGTATATCACCACCTCACACACACTACCCCCCACTGACACACACTGGCCCCTCCAGCTGTATTTTACCCCCTCACACACACTACCCCCCACTGACACACACTGCCCCTCCAACTGTATATCACCCCCTCATACACACTACCCCCCACTGACACACACTGCCCCCTCCAACTGTATATCACCCCCTCACACACACTGCCCCCTCCAACTGTATATCACCACCTCACACACACTACCCCCCACTGACACACACTGGCCCCTCCAGCTGTATTTTACCCCCTCACACACACTACCCCCCACTGACACACACTGCCCCTCCAACTGTATATCACCCCCTCACACACACTACCCCCCACTGACACACACTGCCCCCTCCAGCTGTATATCACCCCCTCACACACACTACCCCCCACTGACACACACTGCCCCCTCCAACTGTATATCACCCCCTCACACACACTACCACCCACTGACACACACTGCCCCCTCTAGCTGTATATCACCCCTTCACACACCCTACCCCCCACTGACACACACTGCCCCCTCTAGCTGTATATCACCTCTTAACACACCCTACCCCCCACTGACACACACTGCCCCCTCCAACTGTATATCACCCCCTCACACACACTACCACCCACTGACACACACTGCCCCCTCTAGCTGTATATCACCCCTTCACACACCCTACCCCCCACTGACACACACTGCCCCCTCTAGCTGTATATCACCCCTTCACACACCCTACCCCCCACTGACACACACTGCCCCCTCCAACTGTATATCACCCCCTCACACACACTACCCCCCACTGACACACACTGCCCCCTCCAACTGTATATCACCCTCTCACACACGCTACCCCCCACTGACACACTGCCCCCTCCAACTGTATATCACCCCCTCACACACACTGCCCCTCCAACTGTATATCACCCTCTCACACACACTACCCCCCACTGACACATACTGCCCCTCCAACTGTATATCACCCCCTCACACACACTACCCCTCACTGACACACACTGCCTCCTCCAACTGTATATCACCCCCTCACACACACTACCCCCCACTGACACACACTGCCCCTCCAACTGTATATCACCCCCTCACAAACACTACCCCCCACTGACACACACTGCCCCTCCAACTGTATATCACCCCCTCACACACACTACCCCCCACTGACACACACTGCCCCCTCCAACTGTATATCACCCCCTCACACACACTACCCCTCACTGACACACACTGCCCCCTCCAACTGTATATCACCCCTCACACACACTACCCCCCACTGGCACACACTGCCCCTCCCACTGTATATCACCCCCTCACACACACTACCCCCCACTGACACACACTGCCCATCCAACTGTATATCACCCCCTCACACACACTACCCCCCACTGACACACACTGCCCCCCTCCAACTGTATATCACCCCCTCACACAAACTACCCCCCACTGACACACACTGCCCCCTCCAACTGTATATCACCCCCTCACACACACTACCCCCCACTGACACACACTGCCCCCTCCAGCTGTATATCACCCCCTCACACACACTACCCCCCACTGACACACACTGCCCCTCCAACTGTATATCACCCCCTCACACACACTACCCCCCACTGACACACACTGCCCCCTCCAACTGTATATCACCCCCTCACACACACTACCCCCCAGTGACACACACTGCCCCCTCCAACTGTATATCACCCCCTCACACACACTACCCCCCACTGACACACACTGGCCCCTCCAGCTGTATTTTACCCCCTCACACACACTACCCCCCACTGACACACACTGGCCCCTCCAGCTGTATTTTACCCCCTCACACACACTACCCCCCACTGACACACACTGCCCCTCCAACTGTATATCACCCCCTCACACACACTACCCCCCACTGACACACACTGGCCCCTCCAGCTGTATTTTACCCCCTCACACACACTACCCCCCACTGACACACACTGACCCTCCAACTGTATATCACCCCCTCACACACACTACCCCCACTGACACACACTTCCCCCTCCAACTGTATATCACCCCCTCACACACACTGCCCCCTCCAACTGTATATCACCACCTCACACACACTACCCCCCACTGACACACACTGGCCCCTCCAGCTGTATTTTACCCCCTCACACACACTACCCCCCACTGACACACACTGCCCCTCCAACTGTATATCACCCCCTCATACACACTACCCCCCACTGACACACACTGCCCCCTCCAACTGTATATCACCCCCTCACACACACTGCCCCCTCCAACTGTATATCACCACCTCACACACACTACCCCCCACTGACACACACTGGCCCCTCCAGCTGTATTTTACCCCCTCACACACACTACCCCCCACTGACACACACTGCCCCTCCAACTGTATATCACCCCCTCACACACACTACCCCCCACTGACACACACTGCCCCCTCCAGCTGTATATCACCCCCTCACACACACTACCCCCCACTGACACACACTGCCCCTCCCAACTGTATATCACCCCCTCACACACACTACCACCCACTGACACACACTGCCCCCTCTAGCTGTATATCACCCCTTCACACACCCTACCCCCCACTGACACACACTGCCCCCTCTAGCTGTATATCACCTAACACACCCTACCCCCCACTGACACACACTGCCCCCTCCAACTGTATATCACCCCCTCACACACTACCCCCCACTGACACACACTGCCCCCTCCAACTGTATATCACCCCCTCACACACACTACCACCCACTGCCCCCTCTAGCTGTATATCACCCCTTCACACACCCTACCCCCCACTGACACACACTGCCCCCTCTAGCTATATATCACAACTTCACACACCCTGCCCCCCACTGACACACACTGCCCCCTCCAACTGTATATCACCCCCTCACACACCCTACCCCCCACTGACACACACTGCCCCCTCCAACTGTATATCACCCTCTCACACACGCTACCCCCCACTGACACACTGCCCCCTCCAACTGTATATCACCCCCTCACACACACTGCCCCCTCCAACTGTATATCACCCTCTCACACACACTATCCCCCACTGACACACACTGGCCCCTCCAGCTGTATATCACCCCCTCACACACACTACCCCCCACTGACACACACTGCCCCCTCTAGCTGTATATCACCCCCTCACACACCCTATCCCCACTGACACACACTGCCCCCTCCAACTGTATATCACCCCCTCACACACACTAACCCCCACTGACACACACTGCCCCCTCCAGCTGTATATCACCCCCTCACACACACACTACCCCCCACTGACACACACTGCCCCCTCCAACAGTATATCACCCACTCACACACACTACCCCCCACTGACACACACTGCACCCTCCAACTGTACATCACCCCCTCACACATACTACCCCCCACTGACACACACTGCCCACTCCAACTGTATATCACCCCCTCACACACACACTACCCCCCACTGACACACACTGCCCCCTCTAGCTGTATATCACCACCTCACACACACTACCTCCCACTGACACACACTGCCCCCTCCAACTGTATATCACCCCCTCACACACACTGCCCCCCACTGACACACACTGCCCCCTCCAACTGTATATCATCCCCTCACACACACTGCCCCCACTGACACACACTGGCCCCTCCAACTGTATATCACCCCCTCATATACACTACTCCCCACTGACACACACTGCCCCCCCAGCAATATATCACCCCCTCACACAGACTACCCCCCCACTGACACCCACTGGCCCCTCCAACTGTATATCACCTCCTCACACACACTGCCCCCTCCAACTTTATATCACCCCCTCACACACACTACCCCCCACTGACACACACTGGCCCCTCCAACTGTATATCACTCCCTCACACACACTACCCCCCACTGACACACACTGGCCCCTCCAACTGTATATCACCCCCTCACACACACTACCCCCCACTGACACACACTGCCCGCTCCAGCTGTATATCACCCCTTCACACACACTACCCCCCACTGACACACACTGCCCCCTCCAACTGTATATCACCCCCTCACACACACTACCCCACACTGACACACACTGCCCGCTCCAGCTGTATATCACCCCCTCACACACACTACCCCCCACTGACACACACTGGCCCCTCCAACTGTATATCACCCCCTCACACACACTACCCCCCACTGACACACACTGGCCCCTCCAACTGTATATCACCACCTCACTCACACATTACCCCCCACTGACACACACTGCCCGCTCCAGCTGTATATCACCCCCTCACACACACTACCCCCCACTGACACACACTGGCCCCTCCAACTGTATATCACCACCTCACTCACACACTACACCCCACTGACGCACACTGCCCGCTCCAGCTGTATATCACCCCCTCACACACACTACCCCCCACTGACACACACTGCCCCCTCCAGCTGTATATCACCTCCTCACACACACTGCCCCCTACAACTGCATATCACCCCCTCATACACACTACCCCCCACTGACACACACTGGACCCTCCAACTGTATATCACCCCCTCACACACCATACCCCCCACTGACACACACTGCCCCCTCCAACTGTATATCACCCCCTAACACACACTACCACCCACTGACACACACTGCCCCCTCCAACTGTATATCACCACCTCACACACACTACCTCCCACTGACACACACTGCCCCCTCCAGCTGTATATCACCCTCTCACACACACTACCCCCACTGACACACACTGCCCCCTCCAGCTGTATATCACCCTCTCACACACACAACCCTCCACTGACACATACTGCCCCCTCCAACTGTATATCACCCCCTCACACACCCTACCCCCCACTGACACACACTGCCCCCTCTAACTGTATATCACCCCCTCACACACACTACCCCCCACTGACACACACTGCCGCCTCCAACTGTATATCACCTCCTCACACACACTGCCCCCCACTGACACACATTGCCCCCTCCAACTGTATATCACCCCCTCACACACCCTACCCCCCACTGACACACACTGCCCCCTCTAGCTGTATATCACCACCTCACACACACTACCTCCCACTGACACACACTGCCCCCTCCAACTGTATATCACCCCCTCACACACACTGCCCCCCACTGACACACACTGCCCCCTCCAACTGTATATCACCCCCTCACACACACTGCCCCCACTGACGCACACTGCACCCTCCAACTGTATATCACCCCCTCACACACCCTACCCCCCACTGACACACACTGCCCCCTCTAACTGTATATCACCCCCTCACACACACTACCCCCCACTGACACACACTGCCCCCTCCAACTGTATATCACCCCCTCACACACCCTACCCCCCACTGACACACACTGCCCCCTCTAGCTGTATATCACCACCTCACACACACTACCTCCCACTGACACACACTGCCCCCTCCAACTGTATATCACCCCCTCACACACACTGCCCCCCACTGACACACACTGGCCCCTCCAACTGTATATCACCCCCTCATATACACTACTCCCCACTGACACACACTGCCCCCCCAGCAATATATCACCCCCTCACACAGACTACCCCCCCACTGACACACACTGCCCCCTCCAACTGTATATCACCCCCTCACACACACTACCCCCCACTGACACACACTGGCCCCTCCAACTGTATATCACCCCCTTAGGTGTATATCACACATACTAACCCCCACTGACCCCTCTAGCTGTATATCACCCCTCAGGTATACAGCACACACACTGCCCCCTCCAGCCGTATATCACCGCCTCAGGGGGGTAATTCTGAGTTGATCGCAGCAGGAACTTTGTTAGCAGTTGGGCAAAACCATGTGCACTGCAGGGGGGGCAGATATAACATGTGCAGAGAGAGATAGATTTGGGTGTGGTGAGTTCAATCTGCAATCTAAATTGCAGTGTAAAAATAAAGCAGCCAGTATTTACCCTGCACAGAAACAAAATAACCCACCCAAATCTAACTCTCTCTGCAAATGTTATATCTGCCCCCCCCTGCAGTGCACATGGTTTTGCCCAACTGCTAAAAAATTTCCTGCTGCGAACAACTTGGAATTACCCCCCAGGTGTACAGCACACACACACACTGCCCCCTCCAGCTGCATATCACCCCCTCCGGTGTATATCACACAATCACACATTCTGCCCCCTCCAGCTGTATATCACCCCCTGAGGTGTCAGGTGTATATCACACACAGTGCAGCAGGTGTATATAGAGTGGGGGCTCCATATGCCCCCCCCCCCCTTCTCCCCACGCCACACACACATGATGATGATGATGTAGAATGTTGGGACAGTGCCCCCCATCCCCAGCCTGTGCAGCAGCAGCAGCATCCTCCCATCCTCTCCCCCAGATAGAGCCTCCTCCTGCCCGCGCTGTGTCACTCCCCCTCCTCCGTCTCCGCTCCCAGCAGCAGTAGCATCTGCCGTCTCCGCGCCGCTCTCTCCCTCTGGTAGGTTCTCTCTGCGTCCCCACTCCCCTGCACCCCAATATACCCCCTGCCGACCCCCCCCCCCAACACCGCTACTGCCTGCATCCCCCCAACACGCTACTGCCTGCACCCCCGTATACCCCCTGCGCCCCCCCCCCCCAACACCGCTACTGCCTGCGCCCCCGTATACCCCTGCCCCCCCAACACGCTACTGCCTGCACCCCCGTATACCCCCTGCGGCCCCCCACCCCAACACCTCTACTGCCTGCGCCCCCGTTTACCCCCTGCGACCCCCTAACTCCGCTACTGCCTGCGCCCCGTATACCCCCCCCAACACTGCTACTGCCTGCACCCCCGTATACCCCCTGCCGCCCCCCCAACACCGCTACTGCCTGCACCCCCTGCCGTGTGTAGCCCCCACATACACAGCTGCTGCGCGCAGACCCCCCTGTATACCCCCCTCTCTCTGCAGCCAGGGACCCCCTCTCTCCTCTCCAGCCAGCAGCAGGTGCCCCCCATGTAGCCCATTCTCACGATAGCAGCGTCGGACCCCTCCCCCTCCTCCAACAAGTCTCCCCTCCCCCAATTCTCCCTCACCTGTCTCTGATACCCTATGGGGTTTCCCTCTCTCACTCTCTCCCCCCCCCCCAGCCCTCCACACCTCCTTCTCACGTGTCCCTATGTCCCCTCCCGCACCCCATACGCCTCTGACCCCCGGGCTGTGCTGCACAGCCCCCTCACCCCTCCTCCTGTCCTGACATCCGCGTCACAGTCCAGTTACTGACCCTGGACTGCACTGCCCCCCCCCCCCCCCCCCCCCCCAGTCCCGTTTCCCACGGGCTGTGCTACCACCCCCCAGTTACTGCCCCCGGGCTGTGCTGTGTCGTCGTCCCCCGGCCCCAAGTCACTGACCCCAGGTGCTGTGCTGTCCCCCCACTCTCCCAGTCACTGACCCCCGGGCTCTGCTGTCCCCCAGTCACTGACCCCCGGGCTCTGCTGTCCCCCAGTCACTGACCCCCGGGCTCTGCTGTCCCCCAGTCACTGACCCCCGGGCTCTGCTGTCCCCCAGTCACTGACCCCCGGGCTCTGCTGTCCCCCAGTCACTGACCCCCGGGCTCTGCTGTCCCCCAGTCACTGACCCCCGGGCTGTGCTGTCTCCCAGTCACTGACCCCCGGGCTGTGCTGTCCCCCAGTCACTGACCCCCAGGCTGTGCTGTCCCCCAGTCACTGATCCTCTGTGCTGTGCGATCCCCCAGTCACTGACCCTCGGTGCTGTGCTGTCCCCCAGTCACTGACCCTCGGTGCTGTGCTGTCCCCCAGACACTGACCCTCGGTGCTGTGCTGTCCCTTATTCACTGACCCTCGGTGCTGTGCTGTCCCCCAGTCACTGACCCTCGGTGCTGTGCTGTCCCCCAGTCACTGACCCTCGGTGCTGTGCTGTCCCCCAGACACTGACCCTCGGTGCTCTGCTGTCCCTTATTCACTGACCCTCGGTGCTGTGCTGTCCCAATGTCACTGACCCTCGGTGCTGTGCTGTCCCCCAGTCACTGACCCCCAGGCTGTGCTGTCCCCCAGTCACTGATCCTCTGTGCTGTGCGATCCCCCAGTCACTGACCCTCGGTGCTGTGCTGTCCCCCAGACACTGACCCTCGGTGCTGTGCTGTCCCTTATTCACTGACCCTCGGTGCTGTGCTGTCCCCCAGTCACTGACCCTCGGTGCTGTGCTGTCCCCCAGACACTGACCCTCGGTGCTGTGCTGTCCCTTATTCACTGACCCTCGGTGCTGTGCTGTCCCTCCACAGTCCCAGTCACTGACCCCTGGGCTGTGCTGTACCCTCCCAATCACTGACCCCCATGCTGTACTGTCGCCCCATAGATACCACTCTCCGCTCCCCCAGCCGAGGATGTGATCGGGGGTCTCCGCCTGGCGAGTGATCAGCGTCCTCCGGAGTGGGCTGTGATCGGTGTCCGTATTCCCGGGATCCCAGGTCCATCATGTCCGAGGTGCTGCCATTCAGCGAGGCCGAGCAGCGGGGGCACTACGCGGACGGAGGGGGGGATATGGCCGGACAGATCCCCCTCACCTGCCGCCTCCAGGACACTGGCAACTTCTATGGCAGCTCCGGGCAGGGAGGCGGCAAGCGACCCCCTAAACTCGGGCAGATCGGCCGCAGCAAGAGAGGTGAGTGCCGGACCCAAAAAAATCACATGCATCCCCTCTCATCACTGTCCTGCATCTTGTGTGTCCTGCATCTTGTGTCACCTGCTGCACCCTGTGTGTACCCCCTTATGTCACCTGCTGCACCCTGTGTGTACCCCCCTATGTCACCTGCACCCCCTCTCATCACTGTTCTGCATCCTATGTCACCTGCTGCACCCTGTGTGTACCCCATATGTCAACTGCTGCACCCTGTGTGTACCCCCCTATGTCACCTGTTACAGCCTGTGAGTACCTCACCTGCTGCACCCTGTGTGTACCCCCCTATGTCACCTTCTGCACCTCGTGTGTACCCTCCTACGTCACTTATACCGTGTGTTCCCTCATATATCACCTGCTGCACCCTATGTGTACCCACCTGTCACCTGCTGCACCCTGTGTGTACCCTCCTACGTCACCTGTACCGTGTGTACCTCGTATATCACCTGCTGCACCCTGTGTGTGTCACCCCCATGTCACCTGCTGCACCCTGTGTACCTACCTATGTCAGCTGCTGCACCTTATGTGTACCCTCATACGTCAGCTGTACCGTGTGTACCCTCATATATCTCCTGCTGCACCCTGTGTACCCCCCTGTCACCTGCTGCACCTTGTGTGTACCCTCCTACATAACCTGTACCCTCATATATCACCTGCTGTACCCTGTGTGTACCCTCATATATCACCTGCTGTACTCTGTGTGTACCCTCCTACATCACCTGCTGCACCCTGTGTGTACCCTCCTACATCACCTGCTGCACCCTGTGTGTACCCTCCTACATCACCTGTACCGTGTGTACCTCATATATCACCTGCTGCACCCTGTGTGTACCCTCCTACGTCACCTGTACCGTGTGTACCTCATATATCACCTGCTGCACCCTGTGTGTACCCCCCTATGTCACCTGCTGCACCTCGTGTGTACCCTCCTACGTCACCTGTACCGTGTGTACCCTCATATATCACCTGCTGCACCCTGTGTACTCCCCTATGTCACCTGCTGCACCTTGTGTGTACACTCCTACGTCACCTGTACCGTGTGTACCTCATATATCACCTGCTGCACCTTGTGTGTACCCTCCTACGTCACCTGTACCGTGTGTACCTCATATATCACCTGCTGCACCCTGTGTGTACCCCCCTATGTCACCTGCTGCACCTCGTGTGTACCCTCCTACGTCGCCTGTACCGTGTGTACCCTCATATATCACCTGCTGCACCCTGTGTACTCCCCTATGTCACCTGCTGCACCCTGTGTGTACCCTCCTACATCACCTGTACCGTGTGTACCTAATATATCACCTGCTGCACCCTGTGTGTACCACATATATCACCTGCTGCACCCTGTGTGTACCCACCTATGTCACCTGCTGCACCCTGTGTGTACCACATATATCACCTGCTGCACTCTGTGTGTACCCTCCTACATCACCTGTACCATGTGTACCTCATATATCACCTGCTGCACCCTGTGTGTACCCTCCTACATCACCTGTACCGTGTGTACCTCATATATCACCTGCTGCACCCTGTGTGTACCCTCCTACATCACCTGTACCGTGTGTACCTCATATATCACCTGCTGCACCCTGTGTGTACCCTCCTACATCACCTGTACCATGTGTACCACATATATCACCTGCTGCACCCTGTGTGTACCCTCCTACATCACCTGTACCGTGTGTACCACATATATCACCTGCTGCACCCTGTGTACCCTCCTACATCACCTGTACCGTGTGTACCTCATATATCACCTGCTGCACCCTGTGTGTACCCTCCTACATCACCTGCTGCACCCTGTGTGTACCCTCCTACATCACCTGCTGCACCCTGTGTGTACCCTCCTGCATCACCTGTACCGTGTGTACCACATATATCACCTGCTGCACCCTGTGTGTACCCTCCTACATCACCTGTACCGTGTGTACCTCATATATCACCTGCTGCACCCTGTGTGTATTCCCCCCTATGTCACCTGCTGCACCGTGTGTACCCCCCCTATGTCACCTGCTGCACCCTGTGTACCCCCCTATGTCACCTGCTGCACCCTGTGTGTACTCTGCTACATCGCCTGCTGCACCCTGTGTGTACCCTCCTACATCACCTGCTGCACCCTGTGTGTACCCACCTATGTCACCTGCTGCACCCTGTGTGTACCCTCCTACTTCACCTGTACCGTGTGTACCACATATTTCACCTGCTGCACCCTGTGTGTACCCTCCTACATCACCTGTACCGTGTGTACCTCATATATCACCTGCTGCACCCTGTGTGTACCCTCCTTCATCACCTGTACTATGTGTACTTCATATATCACCTGCTGCACCCTGTGTGTACCCACCTATGTCACCTGCTGCACCCTGTGTGTACCCTCCTACTTCATTTGTACCGTGTGTACCACATATATCACCTGCAGCACCCTGTTTGTACCCTCCTACTTTACCTGTACCGTGTGTACCACATATATCACCTACTGCACCCGGTGTGTAGCCCCCTATGTCACCTGCTGCACCTCGTGTGTACCCTCCTACGTCACCTGTACCGTGTGTACCACATATATCACCTGCTGCACCCTGTGTGTACCCTCCTACATCACCTGTACTTTGTGTACTTCATATATCACCTGCTGCACCCTGTGTGTACCCACCTATGTCACCTGCTGCACCCTGTGTGTACCCTCCTACTTCACCTGTACCGTGTGTACCACATATATCACCTGCTGCACCGTGTGTACCCTCCTACATCACCTGTACCGTGTGTACCACATATATCACCTGCTGCACCCTGTGTGTACCCTCCTACGTCACCTGTACAGCGTGTACCTCATATATCACCTGCTGCACCCTGTGTGTATCACCTCCATGTCACCTGCTGCACCCTGTGTACCCCCCTATGTCAGCTGCTGCACCTTGTGTGTACCCTCATATATCTCCTGCTGCACCCTGTGTACCCCCCTGTCACCTGCTGCACCTTGTGTGTACCCTCCTACATCACCTGTACCGCGTGTACCCTCATTTCTCTGACGTCCTAGTGGATGCTGGGAACTCCGTAAGGACCATGGGGAATAGCGGGCTCCGAAGGAGGCTGGGCACTCCAGAAAGATCTTAGACTACCTGGTGTGCACTGGCTCCTCCCACTATGACCCTCCTCCAAGCCTCAGTTAGATTTCGTGCCCGGCCGAGGTTGGATGCACACTAGGGGCTCTCCTGAGCTCTTAGAAAGAAATAGACTTAGGTTTTTTTATTTTCAGTGAGACCTGCTGGCAACAGGCTCACTGCAGCGAGGGACTAAGGGGAGAAGAAGCGAACTCGCCTGCTTGCGTCCGGATTGGGCTTCTTAGGCTACTGGACACCATTAGCTCCAGAGGGATCGACCGCAGGCCCAGTCCTTGGTGTTCGGTCCCGGAGCCGCGCCGCCGTCCCCCTTACAGAGCCAGAAGCAAGAAGAGGTCCGGAAAATCGGCGGCAGAAGACATCAGTCTTCACCAAGGTAGCGCACAGCACTGCAGCTGTGCGCCATTGCTCCTCTCACACACTTCACACTCCGGTCACTGAGGGTGCAGGGCGCTGGGGGGGGGCGCCCTGAGGCAGCAATAAAAACACCTTGGCTGGCAAAAATACCTCAATATATAGCCCCAGGGGCTATATATGAGGTAAATACCCCTGCCAGATTCCATAAAAAAGCGGGAGAATAGGCCGCGGAAAAGGGGCGGAGCTATCTCCCTCAAGCACACTGGCGCCATTTTCCCTCACAGCTCCGATGGAGGGAAGCTCCCTAGCTCTCCCCTGCAGTTTACAACACAGAAAAGGGTTAAAAAAAGAGAGGGGGGCATTTAATTTAGGCGCAGTATACATTATATAGAAAAAGCAGCTATAGGGGACATAACTCAGTTAGTCCCTGCATTATATAGCGCTCTGGTGTGTGCTGGCATACTCTCACTCTGTCCCCCCAAAGGGCTTTTGTGGGTCCTGTCCTCGTTTAGAGCATTCCCTGTGTGTCTGCGGTGTGTCGGTACGGCTGTGTCGACATGTTGAATGAGGAGGCTTATATGGTGACGGAGCAGAGGCCGATATATGTGATGTAGCCCCCTGTGGGGCCGACACCAGAGTGGATGGATAGGTGAAAGGTATTAACCGACAGTGTCAACTCCTTACATAAAAGGGTGGATGACGTAACAGCTGTGGGACAGCCGGCTTCTCAGCCCGCGCCTGCCCAGGCGTCTCAAAGGCCATCAGGGGCTCAAAAACGCCCGCTCTCTCAGATGGCAGACACAGATGTCGACACGGAGTCTGACTCCAGTGTCGACAAGGTTGAGACATATACACAATCCACTAGGAACATCCGTGATTTGATCCCGGCAATAAAAAAATGTGTTACACATTCTGACATTAACCCAAGCACCTCTAAAAATGGGTTTTTAGGTTTGGGGAGAAAAAACAGGCAGTGTTTTGTTCCCCCATCAGATGAATAAATGAAGTGTGTGAAAAGCGTGGGTTCCCCCGTTTAGAAAATGGTAATATCTAAAAAGTTACTCTTTCCCGCCAGGAGGATAAGTTACGCTGGGAGATATCCCCTAGGGTGGATAAGGCGCTCACACGGTTGTCAAAAAAGGTGGCACTGCCGTTTTAGGAACGGCCACTTTGAAGGTACCTGTTGATAAAAGACAGGAGGATATCCTGAAGTCTGTATTTACACACTCAGGTACTAGACGGAGACCTGCAGATCGTGCTGCTGCAGCGTGGTCGGTGACCCTGTCAAACATGAGAACATATTAAAGACGTCGTCTTATATATGAGGGATGCACAGAGGGATATTTTGCCGGCTGGCATCCAAAATGAATGTAATGTCCATTCTGTCAGGAGGGTATTAGAGACCTGTCACGGGACAGGTGATGCTGACTTTAAAAAGATTCTGCCTTATAAGGGTGAGGAATTATTTGGGGATGGTCTCTGGGACCTCGTATCCACAGCCACAGCTGGGAAGAAATATTTTTACCTCAGGTTTCCTCACAGACTAAGAAAGCACTGTATCAGGTACAGTCCTTTCGGCTTCAGAAAAGCAAGTGGGTCAAAGGCGTTTCCCTTCTGTACAGAGACAAGGGAAGAGGGAAAAAGCTGCACCAGTCAGCCTGCTCCCAGATTCAAAATTCTTCTCTCGCTTCCTCTGAGCCCACAGCATGACGCGGGGGCTCCACAGGTGTAGCCAGGTACGGTGGGGGGCCATCTAAAAAATTTCAGCGATAAGTGGGCTCGCTCACAGGTGGATCCCTGTTTCTTTCAAGAAGTATGTCAGGGGTACAAGCTGGAATTCGAGATATCTCCCCCCAGCCGTTTCCTAGATTATGGCTTGCCGACAACTCCCTCAGGCAGGGAGGCTGTACTAAAGGCAATTAATAAGCAGTATTCCCAACAGGTAATACTCAAGTGCCCCTACTTCAACAAGGACGGGGTTACTATTCTACACGGGTTGGGGTACCGAAACCGCATGGTTCGGTGTGACCCATTTATATTAAAATCCTTGAACACATACATAAAAAAATTCAAGTTCAAGATGGAATCGCTCGGGGCGGTTACTGCAAGCCTGGACGAGGGGGATTACATGGTATCCCAGGACATCAAGGATGCTTACCTGCATGTCCCCATTTACCATCCTCGCCAGAAGTACCTCAGATTTGTGGTACAGGATTACCATTACCAAGTCCAGACAGGACTGTACAAGGCACCGAGGGTGTTTACCGGGGTAATGGTCGAAATGATGATACTCCTTCGAAAAAAGGGAGTTTTAATTATCCCGTACTTGGACAATCTCCTTATAAGGGCGAGGTCCAAGGAGCAGTTGCTAGTCGGGGTAGCACTATTTTGGAAAGTGCTACAACAGCAGAGTTGGATTCTAAACAGTCCAAAGTCACAGCTGGTTCCTATGACACGTCTACTGTTCCTGGGGATGGTTCTGGACACAGACCAGAAATAAGTGTTTCTCCGGGAGGAGAAAGCCAAGGAGCTGTCATCTCTAGTCAGAGACCTCCTGAAGCCAAAGCAGGAATCTTTGCATCATTGCACGCGAATCCTGGGAAAAAGGGTAGCTTCCTACGAAGCAATCCCATTCGGCAGGTTCCATGCAAGAACTTTTCAGTGGGACCTGTTGGACAAGTGGTCCGGATCGCATCTTCAAATGCATCGGCTGATAACCCTGTCTCCAAGGACCAGGGTATCTCTAAAATGGTGGCTGCAGAGTGCCCATCTTAAGGAGGGCCGCAGGTTCGACATACTGCACTAGGTCCTAGTGACCATGGAGGCCAGCCTTTGAGGCTGGGGGCAGTCACACAGGGAAGAAAATTCCAAGGACTTTGGTCAAGTCAGGTGACTTCTCTACACAGGTAAGGCCTCTGCTTCAAAACCAGCCGGTACTGATCCAATCAGACAACATCACGGCGGTCGCCCATGTAAACCAACAGGGCGACACAAGAAGCAGGATGGCGATGGCAAAAGCCACAAGGATTCTCCGATGGACGGAAAATCATGTGTTAGCACTGTCAACAGTGTTCATTCCCGGAGCGACCTCCACCCGGGAGGGTGGGGACTTCATCCAGAAGTCTTCCAAAGGATGTACACCTTTGGGAAAGGCCACAGGTGGACATGATGGCGTCCCGCCTCAACAAAAAGTTATAAAAGATATTGCGCCAGGTCAAGGGACCCTCAGGCGATAGTTGTGGACGCTCTGGTAACACCGTGGGTGTACCAGTCATTTTATGTGTTCCCTCCTCTGCCCCTCATACCAAAGGTATTGAGAATAAAATAAGAAGGCGAGGAGTAAGAACGATACTCGTGGTTCCGGATTGGCCAAAAAGAGCTTGGTACCCAGAACTTCAAAAAATTATATCAGAGGACCCATGGCCTCTGCTGCTCAGACAGGACCTGCGGCAGCAGGGGCCCTGTCTGTTCCAAAACTTACCGCGGCTGCGTTTGACGGCATGGCGGTTGAACGCCGGATCCTGAAGGAAAAGGGCATTCCGGAGGAAGTCATTCCTACGCTTATTAAAGCTAGGAAAGAGGTTACAGCAAATCATTATCACCGCATATGGCGGAAGTATGTTGCATGGTGTGAGGCCGAAAAGGCCCCAACAGAGGAATTTCAACTAGGTCGATTTCTGCATTTCCTGCAAGCAGGAGTGAATATGGGCCTAAAACTGGGCTCCATTAAGGTACAGATCTCGGCTCTGTCGATTTTCTTTCAAAAAGAACTAGCTTCAGTACCTGAAGTTCAGACTTTTTTAAAGGGAGTGCTGCATATTCAGCCCCCGTTTGTGCCCCCTGTGGCACCTTGGGATCTCAACGTGGTGTTGAGTTTCTTAAAATCACATTGGTTTGTACCACTAAAAACCGTGGATCTGAAATATCTCACGTGGAAGGTGGTCATGTTATTGGCCTTGGCTTCGGCCAGGCGAGTATCAGAATTGGCGGCTTTGTCCTGTAAAAGCCCTTATCTGATTTTCCATATGGATAGGGCAGAATTGAGGACTCGTCCCCAGTTTCTCCCTAAGGTGGTGTCAGCGTTTCACCTGAACCAGCCTATTGTGGTGCCTGCGGCTACTAGGGACTTGGAGGACTCCAAGTTGTTAGACGTGGTCAGGGCCCTGAAAATATATGTTTCCAGGACGGCTGGAGTCCGAAAATCTGACTCGCTGTTTATCCTATATGCACCCAACAAGCTGGGTGCTCCTGCTTCTAAGCAGACTATTGCTCGCTGGATTTGTAGCACAATTCAGCTGGCACATTCTGTGGCAGGCCTGCCACAGCCAAAATCTGTCAATGCCCATTCCACAAGGAAGGTGGGCTCATCTTGGGCGGCTGCCCGAGGGGTCTCGGCTTTACAGCTTTGCCGAGCTGCTACTTGGTCAGGGGCAAACACGTTTGCAACATTCTATAAATTTGATACCCTGGCTGAGGAGGACCTGGAGTTCTCTCATTCGGTGTTGCAGAGTCATCCGCACTCTCCCGCCCGTTTGGGAGCTTTGGTATAATCCCCATGGTCCTTACGGAGTTCCCAGCATCCACTAGGACGTCAGAGAAAATAAGAATTTACTCACCGGTAATTCTATTTCTCGTAGTCCGTAGTGGATGCTGGGCGCCCGTCCCAAGTGCGGTGTATCTGCAATACTTGTACGTAGTTATTGTTAACTAAATCGGGTTATTGTTGAGCCATCTGTTGAGAGGCTCGGTTGTTTCATACTGTTAACTGAGTTTCATATCACGAGTTATACGGTGTGATTGGTGTGGCTGGTATGAGTCTTACCCGGGATTCAAAATCCTTCCTTATTGTGTACGCTCGTCCGGGCACGGTGTCCTAACTGAGGCTTGGAGGAGGGTCATAGTGGGAGGAGCCAGTGCACACCAGCTAGTCTAAGATCTTTCTGGAGTGCCCAGCCTCCTTCGGAGCCCGCTATTCCCCATGGTCCTTACGGAGTTCCCAGCATCCACTACGGACTACGAGAAATAGAATTACCGGTGAGTAAATTCTTATTATATCACCTGCTGTACCCTGTGTGTACCCTCAAATATCACCTGCTGTACTCTGTGTGTACCCTCCTACATCACCTGCTGCACCCTGTGTGTACCCTCCTACATCACCTGTACCGTGTGTACCTCATATATCAACTGCTGCACCTTGTGTGTACCCTCCTACGTCACATGTACCGTGTGTACCTCATATATCACCTGCTGCACCCTGTGTGTACCCCGCTATGTCACCTGCTGCACCTCGTGTGTACCCTCCTACGTCACCTGCTGCACCCTGTGTGTACCCTCCTACATCACCTGTACCGTGTGTACCTAATATATCACCTGCTGCACCCTGTGTGTACCCACCTACATCACCTGTACCGTGTGTACCCTCATATATCACCTGCTGCACCCTGTGTGTACCCTCCTGCATCACCTGTACCGTGTGTACCCTCATATATCACCTGCTGCACCCTGTGTGTACCCTCCTACATCACCTGCTGCACACTGTGTGTACCCTCCTACATCACCTGTACCGTGTGTACCTCATTTATCACCTACTGCACCCTGTGTGTACTCTCCTACATCACCTGTACCGTGTGTACCCTCATATATCACCTGCTGCACCCTGTGTGTACTCTCCTACATCACCTGTACAGTATGTACCCTCATATATCACCTGCTGCACCCTACGTGTATTCCCCCCTTATGTCACCTGCTACACTGTGTATACCCCCCAATGTCACCTGGTGCGCCCTGTGTACCCCCCTATGTCACCTGCTGCACCCTGTGTGTACCCTCCTACAGCACCTGTACCATGTCTACTTCATATATCACCTGCTGCACCCTGTGTGTACCCACCTATGTCACCTGCTGCACCCTGTGTGTACCCTCCTACTTCACCTGTACCGTGTGTACCACATATATCACCTGCTGCACCCTGTGTGTACCCTCCTACATTACCTGTACCGTGTGTACCTCATATATCACCTGCTGCACCCTATGTGTACCCTCCTACATCACCTGTACCGTGTGTACCTCATATATCACCTGCTGCACGCTGTGTGTACCCTCCTACATCACCTGTACCGTGTGTACCTAATATATCACCTGCTGCACCCTGTGTGTACCCTCCTACATCACCTGTACCGTGTGTACCCTCATATATCACCTGCTGCACCCTGTGTGTACCCTCCTACATTACCTGTACAGTGTGTACCTCATATATCACCTGCTGCACCCTATGTGTACCCTCCTACATCACCTGTACCGTGTGTACCTCATATATCACCTGCTGCACCCTGTGTGTACCCTCCTACATCACCTGTATCGGGTGTACCTCATATATCACCTGCTGCACCCTATGTGTACCCTCCTACATCACCTGTACCGTGTGTACCTCATATATCACCTGCTGCACCCTATGTGTACCCTCCTACATCACCTGTACCGTGTGTACCTCATATATCACCTGCTGCACCCTGTGTGTACCCTCCTACATCACCTGTACCGTGTGTACCTCATATATCACCTGCTGCACCCTGTGTTTATTTCCCCCCATGTCACCTGCTGCACCCTGTGTGTACCCTCCTACATCACCTGTACAGTGTGTACCTCATATATCACCTGCTGCACCCTGTGTTTATTCCCCCCATGTCACCTGCTGCACCCTGTGTGTACCCTCCTACATCACCTGTACCGTGTGTACCTCATATATCACCTGCTGCACCCTGTGTTTATTTCCCCCCATGTCACCTGCTGCACCCTGTGTGTACCCTCCTACATCACCTGTACTATGTGTACTTCATATATCACCTGCTGCACCCTGTGTGTACCCTCCTACATCACCTGTACCGTGTGTACCTAATATATCACCTGCTGCACCCTGTGTGTACCCTCCTACATCACCTGTACCGTGTGTACCCTCATATATCACCTGCTGCACCCTGTGTGTACCCTCCTACATTACCTGTACAGTGTGTACCTCATATATCACCTGCTGCACCCTATGTGTACCCTCCTACATCACCTGTACCGTGTGTACCTCATATATCACCTGCTGCACCCTGTGTGTACCCTCCTACATCACCTGTATCGTGTGTACCTCATATATCACCTGCTGCACCCTATGTGTACCCTCCTACATCACCTGTACCGTGTGTACCTCATATATCACCTGCTGCACCCTATGTGTACCCTCCTACATCACCTGTACCGTGTGTACCTCATATATCACCTGCTGCACCCTGTGTGTACCCTCCTACATCACCTGTACCGTGTGTACCTCATATATCACCTGATGCATCCTGTGTATATTCCCCCCCCCCATGTCACCTGCTGCACCCTGTGTGTACCCTCCTACATCACCTGTACCGTGTGTACCTCATATATCACCTGCTGCACCCTGTGTTTATTTCCCCCCATGTCACCTGCTGCACCCTGTGTGTACCCTCCTACATCACCTGTACAGTGTGTACCTCATATATCACCTGCTGCACCCTGTGTTTATTCCCCCCATGTCACCTGCTGCACCCTGTGTGTACCCTCCTACATCACCTGTACCGTGTGTACCTCATATATCACCTGCTGCACCCTGTGTTTATTTCCCCCCATGTCACCTGCTGCACCCTGTGTGTACCCTCCTACATCACCTGTACAGTGTGTACCTCATATATCACCTGCTGCACCCTGTGTTTATTCCCCCCATGTCACCTGCTGCACCCTGTGTGTACCCTCCTGCATCACCTGTACCGTGTGTACCTCATATATTACCTGCTGCACCCTGTGTACCCTCCTGCATCACCTGTACCGTGTGTACCTCATATATCACCTGCTGCACCCTGTGTGTACTCTCCTACATCACCTATACAGTATGTATCTCATATATCACCTGCTGCACCCTACGTGTATTCCCCCCCTATGTCACCTGCTACACCGTGTATACCCCCCTATGTCGCCTGCTGCACCCTGTGTGTACTCTGCTACATCACCTGCTGCACCCTGTGTGTACCCTCCTACATCACCTGTACCTTGTGTACCACAAATATCACCTGCTGCACCCTGTGTGTACCCACCTATGTCACCTGCTGCACCCTGTGTGTACCCTCCTACATCACCTGTACCTTGTGTACCACAAATATCACCTGCTGCACCCTGTGTGTACCCTCCTACAACACCTGCTGCACCCTGTGTGTACCCTCCTACACCACCTGTACCGTGTGTACCTCATATATCACCTGCTGCACCCTGTGTGTATTCCCCCCCCCCCCATGTCACCTGCTGAGCCCTATGTGTACCCCCCTATGTCACCTGCTGCACCGTGTGTACCCCCCCTATGTCACCTGCTACACCCTGTGTACCCCCCTATGTCACCTGCTGCACCCTGTGTATACCCTCATTTATCACTTGCTTCACCCTGGGTGGACCCTCCTACATCACTTGCTGCCCCCTGTGTGTACCCTCCTACATCACCTGTACCGTGTATACCTCATATATTACCTGCTGCACCCTGTGTACCCTCCTGCATCACCTGTACCGTGTGTACCTCATATATCACCTGCTGCACCCTGTGTGTACTCTCCTACATCACCTGTACCGTGTGTACCTCATATATCACCTGCTGCACGCTGTGTGTACCCTCCTACATCACCTGTACCGTGTGTACCTAATATATCACCTGCTGCACCCTGTGTGTACCCTCCTACATCACCTGTACCGTGTGTACCCTCATATATCACCTGCTGCACCCTGTGTGTACCCTCCTACATTACCTGTACAGTGTGTACCTCATATATCACCTGCTGCACCCTATGTGTACCCTCCTACATCACCTGTACCGTGTGTACCTCATATATCACCTGCTGCACCCTGTGTGTACCCTCCTACATCACCTGTATCGGGTGTACCTCATATATCACCTGCTGCACCCTATGTGTACCCTCCTACATCACCTGTACCGTGTGTACCTCATATATCACCTGCTGCACCCTATGTGTACCCTCCTACATCACCTGTACCGTGTGTACCTCATATATCACCTGCTGCACCCTGTGTGTACCCTCCTACATCACCTGTACCGTGTGTACCTCATATATCACCTGCTGCACCCTGTGTTTATTTCCCCCCATGTCACCTGCTGCACCCTGTGTGTACCCTCCTACATCACCTGTACAGTGTGTACCTCATATATCACCTGCTGCACCCTGTGTTTATTCCCCCCATGTCACCTGCTGCACCCTGTGTGTACCCTCCTACATCACCTGTACCGTGTGTACCTCATATATCACCTGCTGCACCCTGTGTTTATTTCCCCCCATGTCACCTGCTGCACCCTGTGTGTACCCTCCTACATCACCTGTACTATGTGTACTTCATATATCACCTGCTGCACCCTGTGTGTACCCTCCTACATCACCTGTACCGTGTGTACCTAATATATCACCTGCTGCACCCTGTGTGTACCCTCCTACATCACCTGTACCGTGTGTACCCTCATATATCACCTGCTGCACCCTGTGTGTACCCTCCTACATTACCTGTACAGTGTGTACCTCATATATCACCTGCTGCACCCTATGTGTACCCTCCTACATCACCTGTACCGTGTGTACCTCATATATCACCTGCTGCACCCTGTGTGTACCCTCCTACATCACCTGTATCGTGTGTACCTCATATATCACCTGCTGCACCCTATGTGTACCCTCCTACATCACCTGTACCGTGTGTACCTCATATATCACCTGCTGCACCCTATGTGTACCCTCCTACATCACCTGTACTGTGTGTACCTCATATATCACCTGCTGCACCCTGTGTGTACCCTCCTACATCACCTGTACCGTGTGTACCTCATATATCACCTGATGCATCCTGTGTATATTCCCCCCCCCCATGTCACCTGCTGCACCCTGTGTGTACCCTCCTACATCACCTGTACCGTGTGTACCTCATATATCACCTGCTGCACCCTGTGTTTATTTCCCCCCATGTCACCTGCTGCACCCTGTGTGTACCCTCCTACATCACCTGTACAGTGTGTACCTCATATATCACCTGCTGCACCCTGTGTTTATTCCCCCCATGTCACCTGCTGCACCCTGTGTGTACCCTCCTACATCACCTGTACCGTGTGTACCTCATATATCACCTGCTGCACCCTGTGTTTATTTCCCCCCATGTCACCTGCTGCACCCTGTGTGTACCCTCCTACATCACCTGTACAGTGTGTACCTCATATATCACCTGCTGCACCCTGTGTTTATTCCCCCCATGTCACCTGCTGCACCCCGTGTGTACCCTCCTGCATCACCTGTACCGTGTGTACCTCATATATTACCTGCTGCACCCTGTGTACCCTCCTGCATCACCTGTACCGTGTGTACCTCATATATCACCTGCTGCACCCTGTGTGTACTCTCCTACATCACCTATACAGTATGTATCTCATATATCACCTGCTGCACCCTACGTGTATTCCCCCCCTATGTCACCTGCTACACCGTGTATACCCCCCTATGTCGCCTGCTGCACCCTGTGTGTACTCTGCTACATCACCTGCTGCACCCTGTGTGTACCCTCCTACATCACCTGTACCTTGTGTACCACAAATATCACCTGCTGCACCCTGTGTGTACCCACCTATGTCACCTGCTGCACCCTGTGTGTACCCTCCTACATCACCTGTACCTTGTGTACCACAAATATCACCTGCTGCACCCTGTGTGTACCCTCCTACAACACCTGCTGCACCCTGTGTGTACCCTCCTACACCACCTGTACCGTGTGTACCTCATATATCACCTGCTGCACCCTGTGTGTATTCCCCCCCCCCATGTCACCTGCTGAGCCCTATGTGTACCCCCCTATGTCACCTGCTGCACCGTGTGTACCCCCCCTATGTCACCTGCTACACCCTGTGTACCCCCCTATGTCACCTGCTGCACCCTGTGTATACCCTCATTTATCACTTGCTTCACCCTGGGTGGACCCTCCTACATCACTTGCTGCCCCCTGTGTGTACCCTCCTACATCACCTGTACCGTGTATACCTCATATATTACCTGTTGCACCCTGCATGTATTCCCCCCATGTCACCTGCTGCACCGTGTATACCCCCCTATGTCACCTGCTGCACCCTGTGTACCCCCCTATGTCACCTGCTGCACCCTGTGGGTACTCTGCTACATCGCCTGCTGCACCCTGTGTGTACCCTCCTACATCACTTGCTGCCCCCTGTGTGTACCCTCCTACATCACCTGTACCGTGTATACCTCATATATTACCTGTTGCACCCTGCATGTATTCCCCCCATGTCACCTGCTGCACCGTGTATACCCCCCTATGTCACCTGCTGCACCCTGTGTACCCCCCTATGTCACCTGCTGCACCCTGTGGGTACTCTGCTACATCGCCTGCTGCACCCTGTGTGCACCCTCCTACATCACCTGCTGCACCTGTGTGTACCCTCCTACATCTCCTGCTGCACCCTGTGTGTACCCTCCTACATCACCTGCTGCACCTGTGTGTACCCTCCTACATCACCTGCTGCACCCTGTGTGTACCCTCCTACATCACCTGCTGCACCTGTGTGTACCCTCCTACATCACCTGCTGCACCCTGTGTGCACCCTCCTACATCACCTGCTGCACCTGTGTGTACCCTCCTACATCTCCTGCTGCACCCTGTGTGTACCCTCCTACATCACCTGCTGCACCTGTGTGTACCCTCCTACATCACCTGCTGCACCCTGTGTGTATCCTCCTACATCAACTGCTGCACCTTCTGTGTACCCTCCCACATCACCAGTTGCACCCTGTGAGTATCCTTCTAAATCACCTGCTGCACCCTGTGTGTACTCATCTACATCACCTGCTGCACCCTGTGTGTACCCTCCTACATCACCTTCAGTACTGTGTGTACCCTCCTATATCACCTTCTGCACCTGTGTGTACCCTCCTATATCACCTGCTGCACCCTGTGTGTACCCTCCTACATCACCTGCTGTACCCTGTCTGTATCCTCCTACATCACCTGCTGCACCCTGTGTGTACCCTCCTACATCTACCTGCTGTACCCTGTCTATATCCTCCTACATCACCTGCTGCACCCTGTGTGTACCCTCCTACATCTACCTGCTGTACCCTGTCTGTACCCTCCTACATCTACCTGCTGCACCCTGTGTGTACCCTCCTACATCACCTGCTGCACCCTGTGTGTACTCTCCTACATCACCTGCTGCACCCTGCGTGTACCCTCCTACATCACCTGCTGCACCCTGTGTGTACCCTCCTACATCACCTGCTGCACCCTGTGTGTACCCTCCTACATCACCTGCTGCACCCTGCGTGTACCCTCCTACATCACCTGCTGCACCCTGTGTGTACTCTCCTACATCACCTGCTGCACCCTGCGTGTACCCTCCTACATCACCTGCTGCACCTGTGTGTACTCTCCTACATCACCTGCTGCACCCTGCGTGTACCCTCCTACATCACCTGCTGCACCTGTGTGTACTCTCCTACATCACCTGCTGCACCCTACGTGTACCCTCCTACATCACCTGCTACACCCTGCGTGTACTCTCCTACATCACCTGCTGCACCCTACGTGTACTCTCCTACATCACCTGCTGCACCCTGTGTGTACCCTCCTACATCACCTGCTGCACCCTGTGTGTACTCTCCTACATCACCTGCTGCACCCTGTGTGTACCCTCCTACATCACCTGCTGCACCCTGCGTGTACCCTCCTACATCACCTGCTGCACCCTGCGTGTACTCTCCTACATCACCTGCTGCACCCTGCGTGTACCCTCCTACATCACCTGCTGCACCCTGCGTGTACTCTCCTACATCACCTGCTGCACCCTGCGTGTACTCTCCTACATCACCTGCTGCACCCTGTGTGTACTCTCCTACATCACCTGCTGCACCCTGTGTGTACTCTCCTACATCACCTGCTGCACCCTGTGTGTACCCTCCTACATCACCTGCTGCACCCTGTGTGTACTCTCCTACATCACCTGCTGCACCCTGTGTGTACCCTCCTACATCACCTGCTGCACCCTGTGTGTACCCTCCTACATCACCTGCTGCACCCTGCGTGTACTCTCCTACATCACCTGCTGCACCCTGCGTGTACCCTCCTACATCACCTGCTGCACCCTGTGTGTACTCTCCTACATCACCTGCTGCACCCTGTGTGTACTCTCCTACATCACCTGCTGCACCCTGCGTGTACCCTCCTACATCACCTGCTGCACCCTGTGTGTACTCTCCTACATCACCTGCTGCACCCTGCGTGTACCCTCCTACATCACCTGCTGCACCCTGTGTGTACCCTCCTACATCACCTGCTGCACCCTGTGTGTACCCTCCTACATCACCTGCTGCACCCTGCGTGTACTCTCCTACATCACCTGCTGCACCCTGTGTGTACCCTCCTACATCACCTGCTGCACCCTGTGTGTACCCTCCTACATCACCTGCTGCACCCTGTGTGTACCCTCCTACATCACCTGCTACACCCTGCGTGCACCCTCCTACATCACCTGCTGCACCCTGTGTGTACTCTCCTACATCACCTGCTGCACCCTGTGTGTACTCTCCTACATCACCTGCTGCACCCTGTGTGTACCCTCCTACATCACCTGCTGCACCCTACGTGTACCCTCCTACATCACCTGCTGCACCCTGTGTGTACCCTCCTACATCACCTGCTGCACCCTGCGTGTACCCTCCTACATCACCTGCTGCACCCTGTCTGTACCCTCCTACATCACCTGCTGCACCCTGCGTGTACTCTACTACATCACCTGCTGCACCCTGTGTGTACTCTCCTACATCACCTGTACCGTGTGTACCACATATATCACCTGCTGCACCCTGCGTGTACTCTCCTACATCACCTGCTGCACCCTGTGTGTACTCTCCTACATCACCTGCTGCACCCTGTGTGTACCCTCCTACATCACCTGCTGCACCCTGCGTGTACTCTCCTACATCACCTGCTGCACCCTGCGTGTACCCTCCTACATCACCTGCTGCACCCTGTGTGTACCCTCCTACATCACCTGCTGCACCCTACGTGTACCCTCCTACATCACCTGCTGCACCCTGAGTGTACTCTCCTACATCACCTGCTGCACCCTGTGTGTACCCTCCTACATCACCTGCTGCACCCTGTGTGTACCCTCCTACATCACCTGCTGCACCCTGTGTGTACCCTCCTACATCACCTGCTGCACCCTGCGTGTACTCTCCTACATCACCTGCTGCACCCTGTGTGTACCCTCCTACATCACCTGCTGCACCCTGTGTGTACCCTCCTACATCACCTGCTGCACCCTGTGTGTACTCTCCTACATCACCTGCTGCACCCTACGTGTACCCTCCTACATCACCTGCTGCACCCTGTGTGTACTCTCCTACATCACCTGCTGCACCCTGTGTGTACTCTCCTACATCACCTGCTGCACCCTGCGTGTACCCTCCTACATCACCTGCTGCACCCTGCGTGTACCCTCCTACATCACCTGCTGCACCCTGCGTGTACCCTCCTACATCACCTGCTGCACCCTGCGTGTACTCCTACATCACCTGCTGCACCCTGCGTGTACTCCTACATCACCTGCTGCACCCTGCGTGTACCCTCCTACATCACCTGCTGCACCCTGCGTGTACCCTCCTACATCACCTGCTACACCCTGCGTGCACCCTCCTACATCACCTGCTGCACCCTGCGTGTACCCTCCTACATCACCTGCTGCACCCTGTCTGTACCCTCCTACATCACCTGCTGCACCCTGCGTGTACTCTACTACATCACCTGCTGCACCCTGTGTGTACTCTCCTACATCACCTGTACCGTGTGTACCACATATATCACCTGCTGCACCCTACGTGTACCCTCCTACATCACCTGCTGCACTCTGCGTGTACCCTCCTACATCACCTGCTGCACCCTGTGTGTACCCTCCTACATCACCTGCTGCACCCTGCGTGTACCCTCCTACATCACCTGCTGCACCTGTGTGTACCCTCCTACATCACCTGCTGCACCCTGCGTGTACTCTCCTACATCACCTGCTGCACCCTGTGTGTACTCTCCTACATCACCTGCTGCACCCTACGTGTACTCTACTACATCACCTGCTGCACCCTGTGTGTACCCTCCTACATCACCTGCTGCACCCTGTGTGTACCCTCCTACATCACCTGCTGCACCCTGTGTGTACCCTCCTACATCACCTGCTGCACCTGTGTGTACCCTCCTACATCACCTGCTGCACCCTACGTGTACTCTCCTACATCACCTGCTGCACCCTGCGTGTACTCTCCTACATCACCTGCTGCACCCTACGTGTACTCTCCTACATCACCTGCTGCACCCTGCGTGTACTCTCCTACATCACCTGCTGCACCCTACGTGTACCCTCCTACAATTCCTGCTGCACCCTGTGTGTACCCTCCTACATCACCTGCTGCACCCTGTGTGTACCCTCCTACATCACCTGCTGCACCCTGCGTGTACTCTCCTACATCACCTGCTGCACCCTGTGTGTACCCTCCTACATCACCTGCTGCACCCTGTGTGTACTCTCCTACATCACCTGCTGCACCCTGTGTGTACCCTCCTACATCACCTGCTGCACCCTGCGTGTACTCTCCTACATCACCTGCTGCACCCTGCGTGTACTCTCCTACATCACCTGCTGCACCCTACGTGTACCCTCCTACAATTCCTGCTGCACCCTGTGTGTACCCTCCTACATCACCTGCTGCACCCTGTGTGTACCCTCCTACATCACCTGCTGCACCCTGTGTGTACCCTCTTACATCACCTGCTGCACCCTGTGTGTACCCTCCTACATCACCTGCTGCACCCTACGTGTACACTCCTACATCACCTGCTGCACCCTGTGTGTACCCTCCTACATCACCTGCTGCACCCTGTGTGTACCCTCCTACATCACCTGCTGCACCCTGTGTGTACCCTCCTACATCACCTGCTGCTCTCCTGAACCTTTTGTGTTCCCTTCGCCTATATCCAGTTTGTGCCATCCCCCACTTACATCAGGGTGCGGGTGATGTCCCACCCTACATCATCTGCACCCTCCAATCTCTGACCTATGTGTCTCTCCCTACATCTCCTGGGTGGTGCTGGGTCCTCGCAGGTAGGCTAGGTGTTCTGTGGGCTATTGATAGGTGAGCCCACACAGAGATCCATCTGATTACTGACTCCCGCACCAGGTCTAGGTCTTGTGTAACTGGCAGTGATAGTAGTGATGGCTACTCTCACTAGTGGATGGATTGGGGTGGTGCATTGGCATAGACACTGGCTACTCTGAGTAATGTAACTGAGGGCTAATTCAGACTTGATCAGAGATGTGCTAGAAAACGCCCATCTACGTTCAATTTCTATAAATAATATAGTGTGAGAAGATCAGGGAAGGGGTTCCCTAGGGCGGATGGGCACCTCCAAACACAGAGCAGCCAGGAAAACAGCACACCAGTCCAGGGTTTTCGTAAAATCTAGCCATGGCTAGTCTTATGGTGCGGGACAAAGCCAAAACATAAAAATAAATTTGAGCCCATCTGGGCACTAACTAAACATCCTAGACTTCCTCTGTGAGGGTGGTAAGACCTAATGCCCCCACAACAAAGACAGGCATATGCACAGTACTTACAGTCAGTAAATCAGTGTCTCATAACAGGCCTGCTGTCTGTTTCCCCGGGTAGTGAGCTTTGAGCCAAGCCCTAACATAGCTTATATCAGCCTCTTACAGGTACAGGTGCAACCTGCTCTCAGGCTGAATTTCTAAAGACCCAAAATGGGCCTTGAGGATGGAACCCTCCCTTCTCTCTCACATCCACACCCCAGGAACCCTTATCCTACTTTTACCAAAAGCCAAATGCTTTCAGTAGAGCAACCACAAACCTCTTCCTGGGGTTTTAAAATTCATAGGCCAGAAACCTGGGACAAACATATCTGCCATTTATCACTTTACCAGCGCTCCAACTAAGGGTGAACTGTCATGGTAAGTCTGTCTAGGCCAGGCGTTCTGACTGCTGTCCCCTCTGTTCCGCTGCCGGCCAGGGCTGATTGCCACGTCATTAAAACAGCACCCTAACGTTATCCTTCTTTTTCTAGTAGTGATAGAAGATGAGCGGATTGAAGATGTCCTGACCATGTCAGAGAAGGCCCCGCCAGCTGTCTAAACGCTTCCAAGGATCATCTGACTCAACCAACAAATTAAAGAATCCGATAAACTGGATCTCTGGCTGCCATCTGTAACACCGCAAACTCATTACAACCCCACGCATAGGAAGACTCAACCACTGGGGGCTCAGATCCGCCTCGGCCATTGGAGCGATGAGAGATGGGGCATTCCATTAATGTACAAAGGAAAACAACGAACGTTTGTTTGGAAGACACCAAAGTCGAGGCAGAAGCTGAGCTACTGATTTAGGGGGTAATAAGTCCCCCTTTCACCTTCTGTAATATTTGGGTAGGGTGGGGAGGGGTTGCATACATTTTCGGGGTGAATAACGGCTGCGGGGTGGCTTGTGTCTCGATTTTGGGGTACCAGTCTATTATTCTAAATCATTAAAAGAGGATGACGCGAACAGTTTTTACTTACCCCATTATTCATGGACTTTGCAAAAATATTGGGGCATAATTACCCTTTGCCAGTGGTAATAAAGTGTTTGAGCCTGCATGGGGTATATCGTGGAAAGCGCAGCATTAATGCATAGCGACAGATTTACCCCACACATGGCTCCAGGTAACGGCTTCAATGATTTTACACTTGGAAGACGATGCATTTTCTGTCCGGTTCTAGTCGTGCTGCATGATACGGTGACAGGGAGAATCCCCAAGTGCGTCACTTTCCCAAAAACCAAGCAGGGGACACGGTTCCACGCCATAGTCTGTGACAGCTGGAATTTCCCTGCAGGCTTAAAGCTACACAGGAACTTAGGTATCCATTTATAGCTGTAGGGCCATGGAATGTTTAAAAGACCATAGGATGCATAAAAAAACAACATATTGACACATACGTGCAAAAGTTTTAAGAGCAAACGGTCTGGTCACCAAATGCTGCAGTCTGTTGTCTTGGAATGGTCCCAGGGCACCGAAATGTGTATCTATTATGACCACTCTTATCGTCTCGTACTGATCCGGTCAGTTCTTAAATGTGCTGAAACGGACACGTTGCTCTTCACTAGAGATTGCACACATATTGGCTGATGGCAATTAGCACCTGGCCCGATCAAATTCACATTCGATGCAACAATATGTATAATTAAAGCTGCTACGCATTTGAATGTGGCCCCAAAACATGAGCGATATTAATTCAGCTGCAAGCATACAGGCGGTCAGAAGATTGTTATTAGGTTATGCGTGCCTAGTCATCTGATGTAGACCTGAGCCCTGAATGGCTGGATTGCATCCAGTTGTGAAACTGATCACGGCAAAGTCCCACATTCTCGTACACTTACATTAGCGCAGGCATAGTAAGTTTATAGGATGCTTTTCATCGTGAGTCCTTAGACCGGTCGTTCTGCATACTGACGCTCTTCTTTATGAGCCTAAACTGGCTGATAAAAGAAGACAATAGCTTGCAGTAAGTTAGTTAATATTATCTACAAAAAGAAGTTAATATCTCCTGCAAGGCTATGGAGACTTGTACATATATTTGCGGACGTATAAAAAAAAAAATTTAATAGTACCCGCACTACTGGCCGGTATGTCTTCCATTTTTAGTGGCACTTAGAACTTAGTCTATACGACTATATATAAATTTGGGGATTCCTAGGGGTTTATATACTAAGCATCGGGTTCTAAAGCCCAGCCTTCCGTCCGTGTTTATGGCCGAAATTTTAAAGGGCAACAATTCTTCCAGCAAAACATGGCTAGTAAAAGCATCGCCCCTTTAAAATTCGGTCTTAACATAATGGGAAGCGCCAGATTTTGGAAGCCGACGCTTAGTCAATAAACCCCTTTAGTATCACTGTGTTATATGGCACGACCCACAACCATTGTCTGAAGATTGATGTTGATCAGGCTTCTGTGTGTAACCCCTTAACCGCCTCCTTGGGCCGACGAAAGGATTTTAATCGCAACCCTTTTTTTCTTTGGGATAAAAACAAACCACAAAAAAAATCTGTTTCAACATACGTCTGAATTCCTAGCAGAGTACTGGGACCTCTCCAGTCCCTTTCGCTCTGTCCTAAATACTGTTTACATGATTTAATCTTGCAAAAAAGATATACATATATATATATTTATATATACATATATATGTGATGAACTGTGCACCTTTTGCATGCAAAAATATCGTTTTAACATGTGACATTCTTTGATCGAATGGAATTATTTTTAGCCGTGCAATATTGCGTGTTCCTCGACCATTTGTTTTGTTTAAAACATAAAAAAAAAGGAACATAAAGGAGAAAGGATTATCATTTGTATTTTTTTAAAGAGACAGAAACTATTGTATTATTTTTCTCTTTTTCGTTTCCTTTCCTGTGGCAGGGAACTGTTTTATTACAGAGATTTTTATTTTGTGTGTGTGTGTGTGTGTGTGTGTGTATGTATGTACAATAAGCTCCTTTAGCTATTCCCTATAACTGGAGGCGTTGTCTTGGTAAGGAAAGAGTTAAATATTCAGTACTTGTGCAGGCGGATAGGGGTGGGCCGGTCATCGCGGGGGAGGGGCCTACACCTGGAACCCACCTTCGGTCTGACTTGGCAATACCACTGACTTCTGGAACGTTAGCGCGTCGGTGCTGAAAGGGTTACGTGCAAAAAAAGTCGCCGACGGTAGCCCCAGTTCTTCCACAGTGAGTGCCAAATTCCTGCATAGACTTATCCAGGAGCTTCACAGCCAGTCAACCAGCTCTAGAAAGTTCCTCCATTCTAGGCAAAGTGCTGGCACTCTTTCCAGTGCATTCTGGGAGTTGATGGTGATTTTCTGGTTGAACAGTCCCAGAATCGTAACCGCAGCTCGCAGGGAGGCAATCTGTGGTTCTCTAGCTACCATGGAACTTTGCAAGCATAAGCATGCTGAGACTTTTAGTTCCCTGGTGACTAGTGGCCGATACGTTGTTGAGGCCTGTGTCTGTGAGGGGTTTTGTTTACATTTTGCATCAAATCTTCCAAAGAGTACAAGCAACCAATCAGATTCTAGCTACCGTTTTAGGAAATGTACCAAATGATAGCTAGAATTTGATTGGTTGCTTTGGACAACATCTCCATTTGACCTCCTTAGAAGGTTTGATCAGTCTCCCCTATAGTGCTTATGTCAGTGAACTAGATGGATTCTCTCTGGAGTTGGTCAGATGTCACGGGGATTGGACAGGCAGGGTGATCCAGTCTTTCTGAAGTGTTCTCGCCCTGTTTTCTTTTTCTCAGCGTACCCATCTGATTTCTACAAAGAATTCTTGTGTCTGTGATTTAATTCTTCTGAGTTGTCTTGTGTATATGTATTATGCAGAGCCGCGAGTGATATTCAATACCTGGCGCTCTTAAGTTCTTCCTTAACGGTCTAGATCGTGCTTTTTATCTTTTTATTCTGTTGGAGAATGAGGCAGGCAGGACTGTACTACCGTGTTCACAATGCTGGTTCCGTTTTCCTTTCGCTGTATTCGCCACTCGCACCTGATGGAGGCATTTTGTTTTCAGAACCGCTGTGCCGCCTACGGGTTCGCCAGAATCTATTGTCTCATTGGTCCTGGTGAACTGAGTTTCCATAATGGTTCAGCTCACAAAATGGCCGCCCTTCTGTGCATAGGCGCCACGTGCACTTTATATAGCACTGAATATGTTTATCTGCATGGCTCAGGTTTTTGCAAACGTCCTGTGGGTACAGATTTGTTATATCAATTGGAAAAAAGGTGTTATTCCACTTATGCCGGAATATCTGGATTTTGTGCAGAATTTCCTGGCTTTTTTTCTTTTAAAGTGGATCTTGTGTAGATAATCTGGGGTTTGCTGCAATTATTACTGTTTGTTATTGTTTTGAATGGTGCGTTCCTATCCAGGCTTTAATCAGAACTAAGCAACGTGTGACTCTTAGTAAACTGCACCTCCCAGCAAGTGTACCAGGAGATATATCTGAACAACAACGCTGTGTGTAATTGGTATTTTACGCCTTGCCCACTAATGGTAGTGTCATATGGATACAAAATGGTGTCTGTTATGGGACAGATTTTTTAAATGGTTGCTATGCGATGGCCTGCATAATAAATAGCCAGGAATTCAAAATAGCTGGTATATGACGAAGTGTAAAAGAAATAGGTCCTCAAAATGGCTGCTACGTGATAAACTGTGTAAGAAATAGGATTTCAAAATGGTTGCTAAGCAACAAACGGTATAATAAATAGAATTTCAAAATGGTTGCTAAGCGACAAACGGTATAAGAAATAGGATTTCAAAATGGGTGTTAAGCGACAAACTGTATAAGAAATAGGATTTCAAAATGGCTGCTTAGTAAGACTATAAGATATGGAATTTCAATATGGCTTCTCTGTTACTGACTATAAGAAATGGAATTTCAAAATGGCTGCTCTGTAACTGACTGTATAAGAAATGGAATTTCAAAATGACTGCTCTTTGACTGACTGTATAAGAAATGGAATTTCAAAATGGCTGCTCTGTAACTGACTTTATAAGAAATGGAATTTCAAAATGACTGCTCTTTGACTGACTGTATAAGAAATGGAATTTCAAAATGGCTGCTCTGTGACTGACTGTATAAGAAATTGAATTTCAAAATGGCTGCTCTGTGACTGACTGTATACGAAATGGAATTTCAAAATGGCTGCTCTGTGACTGACTGTATAAGAAATGGAATTTCAAAATGACTGCTCTTTGACTGTATAAGAAATGGAATTTCAAAATGGCTGCTCTGTGACTGACTGTATAAGAAATGGAATTTCAAAATGGCTGCTCTGTGACTGACTGTATAAGAAATGGAATTTCAAAATGGCTATTCTGTGACTGACTAAGAAATGACTGCTAGTAAACCAACTAATAATAGAAAGAAACTGTGTGCGGGTTAAGAAGGCAATCTTTGAGTTTCCACAGAAGCAAGCAGTGTTACTTAACTCTTGAACGTGTTTGTGATATACAGTGTGTTTCCGTATGAAATGGACTAAAGCTCATCTAAGGAATATACTTAATCCCTTCTTTGGAGTCCCTATCTCTAATACATATGTTTGGGCACCGTCAGGATAATGAGACACGTCCATGTATATTTCCTTCCTCACCATTCTGTCATGTGTGTGGTGTGTTTCTGCCATCTTTGTTGCTGGCAAACCATCCTTTTTTATTTTTTTAATGAAACACTTTATTAGAGGTTCTAAAATGTTTATTTAAAAAAAAAAATACAAATTCTCTGTAAAATCTGTTAAAATGTAATAAATCTGCAATATGGTGTCACACTCTGAATATGTGCTCAGGGTGAGGAAAAGGAGATCAGCCACAGCGCAGTGAGGCTGCGGGGTGGAGCCATTTAGCGCAGTCTTGTGATAAGCAACCTATCTCCACAGACCTGCAAACCAGCCGCCCTGTGAGGGATTCGGAAGCAAAAGCCAGCATTGGGTGGGTGACATATTAAGTAAATCATTTGTAATGAAGAAAAGGATCAGCAATGTGCTTCAAATTTGGCAATAATTGGTAGTAATAATAACATTACTAAGGGGTAAATTCATGAAGCAGTGGAGAAGTTGCCCATGGCAACCAATCAGCATCTCCCTTTCATTTGATAAAGGCTTCCTTCAAAGCTGATTGGTTGGCATTGGCAACCTCTACTGGTCCTTTTCTCCACTCTTTTCACGGCTTCATGAATAGACCCATAAGAAACAAATCCCGGTTGCAATTTGTTTACGCAGTACGAGTTCTAAGAAATGCGCGGGGGGGGGGGGGGAGGATTTATTGAGGGGCCACAAGACGTTTTCAGTAGATTTCAATATAAGTCACAATTATCCCTGAAAGACGCAATCCGTGCAGTGAGGGGAAAATACAATAATTGCCCCTTCCTCCCCTCAACCGGGCTGTTTTTATATTAATTTATAGGCTCCTCGTAGTCTTCATATGTACATCCTGACCCACTGCTCCGTGGTCACTGTCTGTCTGCTCCTCCCCTTTAGAATGTAAGCTCTCACGAGCAGGACCCTCTCCCCTCATGCTTTTTTCCTTCTCTTACTTCTACTATCACCTACGCCATACTCCTTACAGCGGCACCTAACCCTCGGTTTCTGACACCCTGCTGCCTTTGTCAGTGTTATGACCACTGTTCCATATACCCTGTACTTGTCATGCATCGTCTTGTACTGTAAGTCGCTGTTTTCTTGTTTTGCTCATTTGTTTATGTACTTTGTTAGGCGCTGCGGAACCCTCGTGGAGCCATATAAATAAAGGATAATAGTAATAATTGTCCACATCCATCCCTATTCTGTATGTCACCGTTGCGGCCATTCATTGTATTATTCCTGGCGAATGGATAAAGCTATTCGTGCATTGATTATTGCACAAGGTGAAATGAAGGACGAGCACTTTTTATAGTGGCATCCCAGAGGCTTTGGCGCTACCAGTCGCCTCTTACACTGCACCGGGGCGACACGCAGAGACATCTAGCGGGGATGAATGCAGAAGAGGGCGGGACAGAGCTAGCGCCGCGCCTTGTTGGGTCTGGCCGTTATAAATTTCTGCTTTTTCATTTTTCTTTTTCTTTTTCTTTCTTACTGTACCTCTGAAATGTGTTTTGCGGCAAACGTATGCTGTTAAAGGGGTTAAAATGTGTAACTACATAGAGGGGACGGGATGGAGAGGCACTTGAAATAGTTATCATATATTACTGCTGTTTTTATTGCAATAAAATGTTGATACAGTTGAGTCTTTATCTTTATTTAACGCGACTATACTGCACAAGGGGGTGGTCATTCCGAGTTGATCGCTAGCTGCATTCGTTCGCTGTGCAAAAAAAACGCACTTCTGCGCATGCGGCACAATGCGCACGCGCAACGTACTATTACAACGAACGATGTAGTTTCACACAGGGTCTAGCGAAGCTTTTCAGTCGCACTGCTGGCCGCAGAGTGATTGACATGAAGTGAGCGTTTCTGGGTGTCACCTGACCGTTTTCAGGGAGTGTTCGAAAAAAAGCAGGCGTGGCAGAAAAAATGCAGGCGTGGCTGAACGAACGCAGGGCGTGTTTGTGACGTCAAAACAGGAACTGAACAGTCTGAAGTGATCGCAAGCGCTGAGTAGGTTTTGAGCTACTCTAAAACTGCACGACAAAACTGCCGCCGCCGCTCTGCGATCCTTTCCTTCGCACTTCTGCTAAGCTAAAATACACTCCCAGTGGGAGGCGGCATAGCGTTTGCACGGCTGCTAAAAACTGCTAGCGAGCGATCAACTCGGAATGACCACCAATACTCATTCCAAGAACACTGCCAGTGCATATACAGAAGTAGCCACTCTTATCTTTGCCGTAATTCATACGCACGGGCATACGCATCGCAGCAAAGCACTGTGTATGTCGTGCTGCAACTGGTTGCAGCCGGCTTTCGCCCCATAACGAACGCCAATAACTCCATCCAGCACGTAAATTATACTCTTAACGACCCCCCCTCGTAGATCACTGTGTTTCCCGCATTTGTGTGGAGGATTTTGGTCGCGATTAGCAGGTATATATCAGATTGATGACATTTCCTCCGTGTCTCCAGTATAAACACCAGACACATTGCAGGGATAGGTGACGGGGGCCTGTGACACTGTACTCAGAGACTTCCTGTCCTGAGGAAGCTGAGACGCAGATGAAGGAGCTGGGATTTGTCTCCGATGTCAGGGACAGGGCCCTGGGAAGATTAGACAGAGACCTCATCATTGTATGGAGCTGCTCCCTCAGTCATGCACCTAACTACTGATGTGTATATATAAGTGGAATCCTGTCACAGGTGAAGCCATGGCCCTCATTCCGAGTTGTTCGCTCACAAGGCGATTTTAGCAGAGTTGCTCACGCTAAGCCGCCGCCTACTGGGAGTGAATCTTAGCATCTTAAAATTGCGAACGATGTATTCGCAATATTGCGATTACACACCTCGTAGCAGTTTCTGAGTAGCTCCAGACTTACTCGGCATCTGCGATCAGTTCAGTGCTTATCGTTCCTGGTTTGACGTCACAAACACACCCAGCGTTCGCCCAGACACTCCTCCGTTTCTCCGGCCACTCCTGCGTTTTTTCCGGAAACGGTAGCGTTTTTTCCAACACGCCCATAAAACGGCCTGTTTCCGCCCAGAAACACCCATTTCCTGTCAATCACACTACGATCGCCTGAGCGAAGAAAAAGCCGTGAGTAAAAATCCTAACTTCATAGCAAATTTACTTGGCGCAGTCGCAGTGCGGACATTGCGCATGCGCACTAAGCGGAAAATCGCTGCGATGCGAAGATTTTTACCGAGCGAACAACTCGGAATGAGGGCCCATATTTGGGAGGATTTTATTGAGCAGGAAGCCCGGGGACTTCACCAGCTGAAGATCTTCCTAAAGTACAGAATATATGAAAACCGTGACGCCTAGATACGATCAACTACCCAGATTTTAGGGGTACATTTACTAAGCAGTGATAAGATCGGAGAAGTGAGCCAGTGGAGAAATTTCCCCATCAACCAATCAGCAGCTCTGTATCATTTTATAGTATGCAAATTATAGATGTTACTTCAGTGCTGATTGGTTGCCATGGGCAACTTCTCCACTGGCTCACTTCTCCGCTCTTATCACTGCTTAGCAATGTCCCCCTTAGTGGATTATAAAATGGAAATAAAATGACGCTGTGATGAATCGTGTTTATAAACAACAAATGAGGGCGAGGTGGCTGCTCACAATCACCAATCGTCCGCCATCGGGAGTCGCAGATAGATATAAACGAGGGAGAGAATGAAGCGCATTAAATAATAAGAGGGAAATAACTGAATAATAGTAGCTGAAGTGTAATACACCGTATTGCTGCCCTTATTATTAGTCTCCAGGTAAATATAAACTTGCATATTCATTATGTGGTAATAGGAAAACGAAGAAACAATTTAGCGGTCTATTTGCTAAGATTTGGATAGAGATTATTAGGGGAACATGTACTAAGCAGTGAAAAGGGTGGAGAAGTGAGCCAGTGGAGAAGTTGCCCACGGCAACCAATCAGCTGCTCTGTATACTTTTATAGTATGTAAATTATAAATGTTACGTCAGTGCTGATTGGTTGCCGTGGGCAACTTCTCCACTGGCTTACCTCCACTTTTATCACTTGGTACATCTCCCCCTCAGTGGAGAGAGATAAAGTATCAGAGAACCAGCTCCTGTCATTTTTTCAAACACATCCTGTCACATGGCAGTTACTGTAGGAGATGATTGGCTGATACTTTATCTCCGTCCACTTTATCTCTCTCCAAGATTTAGAAAAATAGACCCCTTAGTGTATATTGTTTTAACCAATTAATAATATACATTACAAATAATTACTGGTAATATACTATATATACCAACATGGGTCTGTATGGAACACACCGTCTGTCACACATCAGGCTCCTAGCCCCATTTATCTGGACCAGCAGTGTCACCTCTCCATGTCACTCCTGGCTGAATATGGCAATTCTGTAAGCAACCAATCCCCGCTCTGTTCCCGGCTGCAGTGTCTCCTGTCAGCATTACCCAGCGCTCTGTTCCCGGCTGCCGTGTCTCCTGTCACCATTACCCAGCGCTCTGTTCCTTACTGCAGTGTTTTTTGTCACCATTACCCAGCGCTCTATCCCGGCTGCAGTATCTCCTGTCAGCATTACCCGGCGCTCTGTTCCCGGCTGCAGTATCTCCCATCCGCATTACCCAGAGCTCTGTTCCTGCCTGCAGTGTCTCCTGTCCTCATTACCCAGCGCTCTGTTCCTTACTGCAGTGTCTCCTGTCATCATTACCCAGCGCTCTGTTCCCGGCTGCAGTATCTCCTGTCAGCATTACCCAGCGCTCTGTTCCCGGCTGCAGTATCTCCTGTCAGCATTACCCAGCGCTCTGTTCCTTACTGCAGTGTCTCCTGTCAGCATTACCCAGCGCTCTGTTCCCGGCTGCAGTGTCTCCTGTCAGCATTACCCAGCGCTCTGTTCCCGGCTGCAGTATCTCCTGTCAGCATTACCCGGCGCTCTGTTCCTTACTGCAGTGTTTTTTGTCACCATTACCCAGGGCTCTATCCCGGCTGCAGTATCTCCTGTCAGCATTACCCAGCGCTCTGTTCCTTACTGCAGTGTCTCCTGTCAGCATTACCCAGCGCTCTGTTCCCGGCTGCAGTATCTCCTGTCAGCATTACCCGGCGCTCTGTTCCCGGCTGCAGTATCTCCTGTCCGCATTACCCGGCGCTCTGTTCCCGGCTGCAGTATCTCCTGTCACCATTACCCAGCGCTCTGCTCCAGGCTGCAGTGTCTCCTGTCAGTATTACCCAGCGCTCTGTCCCGGCTGTTGTATCTCCTGTCAGCATTACCCAGCGCTCTGTTCCTGCCTGCAGTGTCTCCTGTCAGCATTACCCAGCGCTCTGTTCCCGGCTGCAGTGTCTCCTGTCCGCATTACCCAGCGCTCTGTTCCTTACTGCAGTGTCTCCTGTCACCATTACCCAGCGCTCTATCCCAGCTGCAGTATCTCCTGTCAGCATTACCCAGCGCTCTGTCCCGGCTGCTGTATCTCCTGTCAGCATTACCCAGCACTCTGTTCCTGCCTGCAGTGTCTCCTGTCACCATTACCCAGCGCTCTGTTTCTGCCTGCTGTATCTCCTGTCAGCATTACCCAGCGCTCTGTTCCTGGCTGCAGTGTCTCCTGTCAGCATTAACCAGCGCTCTTTTCCTGCCTGCAGTGTCTCCTGTCAGCATTACCCAGCGCTCTGTTCCTGCCTGCAGTGTCTCCTGTCAGCATTACCCAACGCTCTGTTCCCGGCTGCAGTATCGCCTGTCACCATTACCCAGCGCTCTGGTCCAGGCTGCAGTGTCTCCTGTCAGCATTACCCAGCGCTCTGTTCCCGGCTGCAGTATCTCCTGTCACCATTACACAGCGCTCTGTTTCTGCCTGCTGTATCTCCTGTCAGCATTACCCAGCGCTCTGTCCTGGCTGCAGTATCTCCTGTCAGCATTACCCAGCACTCTGTTCCCGGCTGCAGTGTCTCCTGTCCGCAATACCCAGCACTCTGTTCCCGGCTGCAGTGTCTCCTGTCCGCATTACCCAGTGCTCAGTTCCTGCCTGCAGTGTCTCCTGTCAGCATTACCCAGCGCTCTGTTCCTGCCTGCAGTGTCTCCTGTCAGCATTACCCAGCGCTCTGTTCCCGGCTGCAGTATCTCCGGTCAGCATTACCCAGCGCTCTGTTCCCGCCTGCAGTGTCTCCTGTCAGCATTACCCAGCGCTCTGTTCCCGGCTGCAGTGTCTCCTGTCAGCATTACCCAGCGCTCTGTTCCCGGCTGCAGTGTCTCCTGTCAGCATTACCCAGCGCTCTGTTCCTGCCTGCATTGTTTCCTGTCAGCATTACCCAGCGCTCTGTTCCTTCCTGCTGTATCTCCTGTCAGCATTACCCAGAGCTCTGTTCCCGGGTGCAGTATCTCCTGTCAGCATTACCCAGAGCTCTGTTCCCGGGTGCAGTATCTCCTGTCAGCATTACCCAGCGCTCTGTTCCCGGCTGCAGTGTCTCCTGTCAGCATTACCCAGCGCTCTGTTCCCGGCTGCAGTGTCTCCTGTCACCATTACCCAGCGCTCTGTTCCCGGCTGCAGTATCTCCTGTCAGCATTACCCAGCGCTCTGTTCCCACCTGCAGTGTCTCCTGTCAGCATTACCCAGCGCTCTGTTCCCGGCTGCAGTATCTCCTGTCACCATTACCCAGCGCTCTGTTCCTGCCTGCATTGTCTCCTGTCAGCATTACCCAGTGCTCTGTTCCTTCCTGCTGTATCTCCTGTCAGCATTACCCAGCGCTCTGTTCCCGGCTGCAGTATCTCCTGTCACCATTACCCAGCGCTCTGTTCCCGCCTGCAGTGTCTCCTGTCAGCATTACCCAGCGCTCTGTTTCTGCCTGCAGTGTCTCCTGTCAGCATTACCCAGCGCCCTGTTCCCGGCTGCAGTGTCTCCTGTCAGCATTACCCAGCGCTCTGTTCCCGGCTGCAGTGTCTCCTGTCAGCATTACCCAGCGCTCTGTTCCTGCCTGCAGTGTCTCCTGTCACCATTACCCAGCGCTCTGTTTTTGCCTGCTGTATCTCCTGTCAGCATTACCCAGCGCTCTGTTCCCGGCGGCAGTGTCTCCTGTCAGCATTACCCAGTGCTCTGTTCCCGGCTGCAGTGTCTCCTGTCAGCATTACCCAGCGCTCTGTTCCCGACTGCAGTGTCTCCTGTCACCATTACCCAGCGCTCTGTTCCTGCCTGCAGTACCTCCTGTCAGCATTACCCACCACTCTGTTCCCCGCTGTAGTATCTCCTGTCAGCATTACCCAGCGCTCTGTTCACGGCTGCAGTGTCTCCTGTCAGCATTACCCAGCGCTCTGTTCCCGGCTGCAGTGTCACCTGTCAGCATTACCCAGAGCTCTGTTCCCGGCTGCAGTGTCTCCTGTCACCATTACCCAGTGCTCTGTTCCTGGCTGCAGTGTCTCCTGTCAGCATTACCCAGCACTCTGTTCCTGGCTGCAGTGTCTCCTGTCAGCATTATCCAGCGCTCTGTTCCTGGCTGCAGTGTCTCCTGTCAGCATTACCCAGCGCTCTGTTCCCGGCTGCAGTATCTCCTGTCACCATAACCCAGCGCTCTGTTTCTGCCTGCTGTATCTCCTGTCAGCATTACCCAGCGCTCTGTCCTGGCTGCAGTATCTCCTGTCAGCATTACCCAGCACTCTGTTCCCGGCTGCAGTGTCTCCTGTCCGCATTACCCAGCACTCTGTTCCCGGCTGCAGTGTCTCCTGTCCGCATTACCCAGCGCTCTGTTCCTGCCTGCAGTGTCTCCTGTAACATTACCCAGCGCTCTGTTCCCGGCTGCAGTATCTCCGGTCAGCATTACCCAGCGATCTGTTCCCGCCTGCAGTGTCTCCTGTCAGCATTACCCAGCGCTCTGTTTCTGCCTGCAGTGTCTCCTGTCAGCATTACCCAGCGCCCTGTTCCCGGCTGCAGTGTCTCCTGTCAGCATTACCCAGCGCTCTGTTCCCGGCTGCAGTGTCTCCTGTCAGCATTACCCAGCGCTCTGTTCCTGCCTGCATTGTTTCCTGTCAGCATTACCCAGCGCTCTGTTCCTTCCTGCTGTATCTCCTGTCAGCATTATCCAGCGCTCTGTTCCCGGCTGCAGTATCTCCTGTCAGCATTACCCAGAGCTCTGTTCCCGGGTGCAGTATCTCCTGTCAGCATTACCCAGCGCTCTGTTCTTACCCAGCACTCTGTTCCCGGCTGCAGTGTCTCCTGTCCGCATTACCCAGTGCTCAGTTCCTGCCTGCAGTGTCTCCTGTCAGCATTACACAGCGCTCTGTTCCTGCCTGCAGTGTCTCCTGTCAGCATTACCCAGCGCTCTGTTCCCGGCTGCAGTATCTCCGGTCAGCATTACCCAGCGCTCTGTTCCCGCCTGCAGTGTCTCCTGTCAGCATTACCCAGCGCTCTGTTCCTGCCTGCAGTGTCTCCTGTCAGCATTACCCAGCGCTCTGTTCCCGGCTGCAGTGTCTCCTGTCAGCATTACCCAGCGCTCTGTTCCCGGCTGCAGTGTCTCCTGTCAGCATTACCCAGCGCTCTGTTCCTGCCTGCATTGTTTCCTGTCAGCATTACCCAGCGCTCTGTTCCTTTCTGCTGTATCTCCTGTCAGCATTATCCAGCGCTCTGTTCCCGGCTGCAGTATCTCCTGTCAGCATTACCCAGAGCTCTGTTCCCGGGTGCAGTATCTCCTGTCAGCATTACCCAGCGCTCTGTTCCCGGCTGCAGTGTCTCCTGTCAGCATTACCCAGCGCTCTGTTCCCGGCTGCAGTGTCTCCTGTCAGCATTACCCAGCGCTCTGTTCCCGGCTGCAGTATCTCCTGTCAGCATTACCCAGCGCTCTGTTCCCACCTGCAGTGTCTCCTGTCAGCATTACCCAGCGCTCTGTTCCCGGCTGCAGTATCTCCTGTCACCATTACCCAGCGCTCTGTTCCTGCCTGCATTGTCTCCTGTCAGCATTACCCAGTGCTCTGTTCCTTCCTGCTGTATCTCCTGTCAGCATTACCCAGCGCTCTGTTCCCGGCTGCAGTATCTCCTGTCACCATTACCCAACACTCTGCTCCAGGCTGCAGTGTCTCCTGTCAGCATTACCCAGCGCTCTGTCCCGGCTGCTGTATCTCCTGTCAGCATTACCCAGCGCTCTGTTCCTGCCTGCAGTGTCTCCTGTCACCATTACCCAGCGCTCTGTTTTTGCCTGCTGTATCTCCTGTCAGCATTACCCAGCGCTCTGTTCCCGGCGGCAGTGTCTCCTGTCAGCATTACCCAGTGCTCTGTTCCCGGCTGCAGTGTCTCCTGTCAGCATTACCCAGCGCTCTGTTCCCGACTGCAGTGTCTCCTGTCACCATTACCCAGCGCTCTGTTCCTGCCTGCAGTACCTCCTGTCAGCATTACCCACCGCTCTGTTCCCCGCTGTAGTGTCTCCTGTCAGCATTACCCAGCGCTCTGTTCACGGCTGCAGTGTCTCCTGTCAGCATTACCCAGCGCTCTGTTCCCGGCTGCAGTGTCTCCTGTCAGCATTACCCAGAGCTCTGTTCCCGGCTGCAGTGTCTCCTGCCACCATTACCCAGCACTCTGTTCCTGGCTGCAGTGTCTCCTGTCAGCATTACCCAGCACTCTGTTCCTGGCTGCAGTGTCTCCTGTCAGCATTATCCAGCGCTCTGTTCCTGGCTGCAGTGTCTCCTGTCAGCATTACCCAGCGCTCTGTTCCCGGCTGCAGTATCTCCTGTCACCATTACCCAGCGCTCTGTATCTGCCTGCTGTATCTCCTGTCAGCATTACCCAGCGCTCTGTCCTGGCTGCAGTATCTCCTGTCAGCATTACCCGGCGCTCTGTTCCCGGCTGCTGTATCTCCTGTCAGCATTACCCAGCGCTCTGTTCCCGGCTGCCGTGTCTCCTGTCACCATTACCTAGCGCTCTGATCCTTACTGCAGTGTTTTTTGTCAGCATTACCCAGCGCTCTATCCCGGCTGCAGTATCTCCTGTCAGCATTACCCGGCGCTCTGTTCCCAGCTGCAGTATCTCCCGTCCGCATTACCCGGCGCTCTGTTCCTTACTGCAGTGTTTTTTGTCACCATTACCCAGGGCTCTATCCCGGCTGCAGTATCTCCTGTCAGCATTACCCAGCGCTCTGTTCCTTACTGCAGTGTCTCCTGTCAGCATTACCCAGCGCTCTGTTCCCGGCTGCAGTATCTCCTGTCAGCATTACCCGGCGCTCTGTTCCCGGCTGCAGTATCTCCTGTCCGCATTACCCGGCGCTCTGTTCCCGGCTGCAGTATCTCCTGTCACCATTACCCAGCGCTCTGCTCCAGGCTGCAGTGTCTCCTGTCAGTATTACCCAGCGCTCTGTCCCGGCTGTTGTATCTCCTGTCAGCATTACCCAGCGCTCTGTTCCTGCCTGCAGTGTCTCCTGTCAGCATTACCCAGCGCTCTGTTCCCGGCTGCAGTGTCTCCTGTCCGCATTACCCAGCGCTCTGTTCCTTACTGCAGTGTCTCCTGTCACCATTACCCAGCGCTCTATCCCAGCTGCAGTATCTCCTGTCAGCATTACCCAGCGCTCTGTCCCGGCTGCTGTATCTCCTGTCAGCATTACCCAGCACTCTGTTCCTGCCTGCAGTGTCTCCTGTCACCATTACCCAGCGCTCTGTTTCTGCCTGCTGTATCTCCTGTCAGCATTACCCAGCGCTCTGTTCCTGGCTGCAGTGTCTCCTGTCAGCATTAACCAGCGCTCTTTTCCTGCCTGCAGTGTCTCCTGTCAGCATTACCCAGCGCTCTGTTCCTGCCTGCAGTGTCTCCTGTCAGCATTACCCAACGCTCTGTTCCCGGCTGCAGTATCGCCTGTCACCATTACCCAGCGCTCTGGTCCAGGCTGCAGTGTCTCCTGTCAGCATTACCCAGCGCTCTGTTCCCGGCTGCAGTATCTCCTGTCACCATTACCCAGCGCTCTGTTTCTGCCTGCTGTATCTCCTGTCAGCATTACCCAGCGCTCTGTCCTGGCTGCAGTATCTCCTGTCAGCATTACCCAGCACTCTGTTCCCGGCTGCAGTGTCTCCTGTCCGCAATACCCAGCACTCTGTTCCCGGCTGCAGTGTCTCCTGTCCGCATTACCCAGTGCTCAGTTCCTGCCTGCAGTGTCTCCTGTCAGCATTACCCAGCGCTCTGTTCCTGCCTGCAGTGTCTCCTGTCAGCATTACCCAGCGCTCTGTTCCCGGCTGCAGTATCTCCGGTCAGCATTACCCAGCGCTCTGTTCCCGCCTGCAGTGTCTCCTGTCAGCATTACCCAGCGCTCTGTTCCTGCCTGCAGTGTCTCCTGTCAGCATTACCCAGCGCTCTGTTCCCGGCTGCAGTGTCTCCTGTCAGCATTACCCAGCGCTCTGTTCCCGGCTGCAGTGTCTCCTGTCAGCATTACCCAGCGCTCTGTTCCTGCCTGCATTGTTTCCTGTCAGCATTACCCAGCGCTCTGTTCCTTCCTGCTGTATCTCCTATCAGCATTATCCAGCGCTCTGTTCCCGGCTGCAGTATCTCCTGTCAGCATTACCCAGAGCTCTGTTCCCGGGTGCAGTATCTCCTGTCAGCATTACCCAGAGCTCTGTTCCCGGGTGCAGTATCTCCTGTCAGCATTACCCAGCGCTCTGTTCCCGGCTGCAGTGTCTCCTGTCAGCATTACCTAGCGCTCTGTTCCCGGCTGCAGTGTCTCCTGTCACCATTACCCAGCGCTCTGTTCCCGGCTGCAGTATCTCCTGTCAGCATTACCCAGCGCTCTGTTCCCACCTGCAGTGTCTCCTGTCAGCATTACCCAGCGCTCTGTTCCCGGCTGCAGTATCTCCTGTCACCATTACCCAGCGCTCTGTTCCCGGCTGCAGTATCTCCTGTCACCATTACCCAACACTCTGCTCCAGGCTGCAGTGTCTCCTGTCAGCATTACCCAGCGCTCTCTCCCGGCTGCTGTATCTCCTGTCAGCATTACCCAGCGCTCTGTTCCTGCCTGCAGTGTCTCCTGTCACCATTACCCAGCGCTCTGTTTTTGCCTGCTGTATCTCCTGTCAGCATTACCCAGCGCTCTGTTCCCGGCGGCAGTGTCTCCTGTCAGCATTACCCAGTGCTCTGTTCCCGGCTGCAGTGCCTCCTGTCAGCATTACCCAGCGCTCTGTTCCCGACTGCAGTGTCTCCTGTCACCATTACCCAGCGCTCTGTTCCTGCCTGCAGTACCTCCTGTCAGCATTACCCACCGCTCTGTTCCCCGCTGTAGTATCTCCTGTCAGCATTACCCAGCGCTCTGTTCACGGCTGCAGTGTCTCCTGTCAGCATTACCCAGCGCTCTGTTCCCGGCTGCAGTGTCACCTGTCAGCATTACCCAGAGCTCTTTTCCCGGCTGCAGTGTCTCCTGTCACCATTACCCAGCGCTCTGTTCCTGGCTGCAGTGTCTCCTGTCAGCATTACCCAGCACTCTGTTCCTGGCTGCAGTGTCTCCTGTCAGCATTATCCAGCGCTCTGTTCCTGGCTGCAGTGTCTCCTGTCAGCATTACCCAGCGCTCTGTTCCCGGCTGCAGTATCTCCTGTCACCATAACCCAGCAATCTGTTTCTGCCTGCTGTATCTCCTGTCAGCATTACCCAGCGCTCTGTCCTGGCTGCAGTATCTCCTGTCAGCATTACCCAGCACTCTGTTCCCGGCTGCAGTGTCTCCTGTCCGCATTACCCAGCACTCTGTTCCCCGCTGCAGTGTCTCCTGTCCGCATTACCCAGCGCTCTGTTCCTGCCTGCAGTGTCTCCTGTAACATTACCCAGCGCTCTGTTCCCGGCTGCAGTATCTCCGGTCAGCATTACCCAGCGATCTGTTCCCGCCTGCAGTGTCTCCTGTCAGCATTACCCAGCGCTCTGTTTCTGCCTGCAGTGTCTCCTGTCAGCATTACCCAGCGCTCTGTTCCCGGCTGCAGTGTCTCCTGTCAGCATTACCCAGCGCTCTGTTCCCGGCTGCAGTGTCTCCTGTCAGCATTACCCAGCGCTCTGTTCCTGCCTGCATTGTTTCCTGTCAGCATTACCCAGCGCTCTGTTCCTTCCTGCTGTATCTCCTGTCAGCATTATCCAGCGCTCTGTTCCCGGCTGCAGTATCTCCTGTCAGCATTACCCAGAGCTCTGTTCCCGGGTGCAGTATCTCCTGTCAGCATTACCCAGCGCTCTGTTCTTACCCAGCACTCTGTTCCCGGCTGCAGTGTCTCCTGTCAGCATTACCCAGCGCTCTGTTCCCGGCTGCAGTGTCTCCTGTCAGCATTACCCAGCGCTCTGTTCCTGCCTGCATTGTTTCCTGTCAGCATTACCCAGCGCTCTGTTCCTTTCTGCTGTATCTCCTGTCAGCATTATCCAGCGCTCTGTTCCCGGCTGCAGTATCTCCTGTCAGCATTACCCAGAGCTCTGTTCCCGGGTGCAGTATCTCCTGTCAGCATTACCCAGCGCTCTGTTCCCGGCTGCAGTGTCTCCTGTCAGCATTACCCAGCGCTCTGTTCCCGGCTGCAGTGTCTCCTGTCAGCATTACCCAGCGCTCTGTTCCCGGCTGCAGTATCTCCTGTCACCATTACCCAACACTCTGCTCCAGGCTGCAGTGTCTCCTGTCAGCATTACCCAGCGCTCTGTCCCGGCTGCTGTATCTCCTGTCAGCATTACCCAGCGCTCTGTTCCTGCCTGCAGTGTCTCCTGTCACCATTACCCAGCGCTCTGTTTTTGCCTGCTGTATCTCCTGTCAGCATTACCCAGCGCTCTGTTCCCGGCGGCAGTGTCTCCTGTCAGCATTAGCCAGTGCTCTGTTCCCGGCTGCAGTGTCTCCTGTCAGCATTACCCAGCGCTCTGTTCCCGACTGCAGTGTCTCCTGTCACCATTACCCAGCGCTCTGTTCCTGCCTGCAGTACCTCCTGTCAGCATTACCCACCGCTCTGTTCCCCGCTGTAGTGTCTCCTGTCAGCATTACCCAGCGCTCTGTTCACGGCTGCAGTGTCTCCTGTCAGCATTACCCAGCGCTCTGTTCCCGGCTGCAGTGTCTCCTATCAGCATTACCCAGAGCTCTGTTCCCGGCTGCAGTGTCTCCTGTCACCATTACCCAGCACTCTGTTCCTGGCTGCAGTGTCTCCTGTCAGCATTACCCAGCACTCTGTTCCTGGCTGCAGTGTCTCCTGTCAGCATTATCCAGCGCTCTGTTCCTGGCTGCAGTGTCTCCTGTCAGCATTACCCAGCGCTCTGTTCACGGCTGCAGTGTCTCCTGTCAGCATTACCCAGCGCTCTGTTCCCGGCTGCAGTGTCTCCTGTCAGCATTACCCAGAGCTCTGTTCCCGGCTGCAGTGTCTCCTGTCACCATTACCCAGCACTCTGTTCCTGGCTGCAGTGTCTCCTGTCAGCATTACCCAGCACTCTGTTCCTGGCTGCAGTGTCTCCTGTCAGCATTATCCAGCGCTCTGTTCCTGGCTGCAGTGTCTCCTGTCAGCATTACCCGGCGCTCTGTTCCCGGCTGCTGTATCTCCTGTCAGCATTACCCAGCGCTCTGTTCCCGGCTGCCGTGTCTCCTGTCACCATTACCCAGCGCTCTGATCCTTACTGCAGTGTTTTTTGTCAGCATTACCCAGCGCTCTATCCCGGCTGCAGTATCTCCTGTCAGCATTACCCGGCGCTCTGTTCCCAGCTGCAGTATCTCCCGTCCGCATTACCCAGAGCTCTGTTCCTGCCTGCAGTGTCTCCTGTCCTCATTACCCAGCGCTCTGTTCCTTACTGCAGTGTCTCCTGTCATCATTACCCAGCGCTCTGTTCCCGGCTGCAGTATCTCCTGTCAGCATTACCCAGCGCTCTGTTTCTTACTACAGTGTCTCCTGTCAGCATTACCCGGCGCTCTGTTCCCGGCTGCAGTGTCTCCTGTCAGCATTACCCAGCGCTCTGTTCCCGGCTGCAGTATCTCCTGTCACCATTACCCAGCGATCTGCTCCCGGCTGCAGTATCTCCTGTCAGCATTACCCAGCGCTGTGTTCCTTACTGCAGTGTTTTTTGTCACCATTACCCAGGGCTCTATCCCGGCTGCAGTATCTCCTGTCAGCATTACCCAGCGCTCTGTTCCTTGTTGCAGTGTCTCCTGTCAGCATTACCCAGCGCTCTGTCCCGGCTGCTGTATCTCCTGTCAGCATTACCCAGCGCTCTGTTCCTGCCTGCAGTGTCTCCTGTCAGCATTACTCAGCGCTCTGTTCCCGGCTGCAGTGTCTCCTGTCACCATTACCCAGCGCTCTGTTCCTTACTGCAGTGTCTCCTGTCACCATTTCCCAGCGCTCTATCCCAGCTGCAGTATCTCCTGTCAGCATTACCCAGCACTCTGTTCCTGCCTGCAGTGTCTCCTGTCACCATTACCCAGCGCTCTGTTCCTACCTGCAGTGTCTCCTGTCAGCATTACCCAGCGCTCTGTTCCTGCCTGCAGTGTCTCCTGTCAGCATTACCCAGCGCTCTGTTCCCGGCTGCAGTGTCTCCTGTCAGCATTACCCAGCGCTCTGTTCCCGGCTGCAGTATCTCCTGTCAGCATTACCCAGCGCTCTGTTCCCACCTGCAGTGTCTCCTGTCAGCATTACCCAGCGCTCTGTTCCCGGCTGCAGTATCTCCTGTCACCATTACCCAGCGCTCTGTTCCTGCCTGCATTGTCTCCTGTCAGCATTACCCAGTGCTCTGTTCCTTCCTGCTGTATCTCCTGTCAGCATTACCCAGCGCTCTGTTCCCGGCTGCAGTATCTCCTGTCACCATTACCCAACACTCTGCTCCAGGCTGCAGTGTCTCCTGTCAGCATTACCCAGCGCTCTGTCCCGGCTGCTGTATCTCCTGTCAGCATTACCCAGCGCTCTGTTCCTGCCTGCAGTGTCTCCTGTCACCATTACCCAGCGCTCTGTTTTTGCCTGCTGTATCTCCTGTCAGCATTACCCAGCGCTCTGTTCCCGGCGGCAGTGTCTCCTGTCAGCATTACCCAGTGCTCTGTTCCCGGCTGCAGTGTCTCCTGTCAGCATTACCCAGCGCTCTGTTCCCGACTGCAGTGTCTCCTGTCACCATTACCCAGCGCTCTGTTCCTGCCTGCAGTACCTCCTGTCAGCATTACCCACCGCTCTGTTCCCCGCTGTAGTGTCTCCTGTCAGCATTACCCAGCGCTCTGTTCACGGCTGCAGTGTCTCCTGTCAGCATTACCCAGCGCTCTGTTCCCGGCTGCAGTGTCTCCTGTCAGCATTACCCAGAGCTCTGTTCCCGGCTGCAGTGTCTCCTGCCACCATTACCCAGCACTCTGTTCCTGGCTGCAGTGTCTCCTGTCAGCATTACCCAGCACTCTGTTCCTGGCTGCAGTGTCTCCTGTCAGCATTATCCAGCGCTCTGTTCCTGGCTGCAGTGTCTCCTGTCAGCATTACCCAGCGCTCTGTTCCCGGCTGCAGTATCTCCTGTCACCATTACCCAGCGCTCTGTATCTGCCTGCTGTATCTCCTGTCAGCATTACCCAGCGCTCTGTCCTGGCTGCAGTATCTCCTGTCAGCATTACCCGGCGCTCTGTTCCCGGCTGCTGTATCTCCTGTCAGCATTACCCAGCGCTCTGTTCCCGGCTGCCGTGTCTCCTGTCACCATTACCTAGCGCTCTGATCCTTACTGCAGTGTTTTTTGTCAGCATTACCCAGCGCTCTATCCCGGCTGCAGTATCTCCTGTCAGCATTACCCGGCGCTCTGTTCCCAGCTGCAGTATCTCCCGTCCGCATTACCCGGCGCTCTGTTCCTTACTGCAGTGTTTTTTGTCACCATTACCCAGGGCTCTATCCCGGCTGCAGTATCTCCTGTCAGCATTACCCAGCGCTCTGTTCCTTACTGCAGTGTCTCCTGTCAGCATTACCCAGCGCTCTGTTCCCGGCTGCAGTATCTCCTGTCAGCATTACCCGGCGCTCTGTTCCCGGCTGCAGTATCTCCTGTCCGCATTACCCGGCGCTCTGTTCCCGGCTGCAGTATCTCCTGTCACCATTACCCAGCGCTCTGCTCCAGGCTGCAGTGTCTCCTGTCAGTATTACCCAGCGCTCTGTCCCGGCTGTTGTATCTCCTGTCAGCATTACCCAGCGCTCTGTTCCTGCCTGCAGTGTCTCCTGTCAGCATTACCCAGCGCTCTGTTCCCGGCTGCAGTGTCTCCTGTCCGCATTACCCAGCGCTCTGTTCCTTACTGCAGTGTCTCCTGTCACCATTACCCAGCGCTCTATCCCAGCTGCAGTATCTCCTGTCAGCATTACCCAGCGCTCTGTCCCGGCTGCTGTATCTCCTGTCAGCATTACCCAGCACTCTGTTCCTGCCTGCAGTGTCTCCTGTCACCATTACCCAGCGCTCTGTTTCTGCCTGCTGTATCTCCTGTCAGCATTACCCAGCGCTCTGTTCCTGGCTGCAGTGTCTCCTGTCAGCATTAACCAGCGCTCTTTTCCTGCCTGCAGTGTCTCCTGTCAGCATTACCCAGCGCTCTGTTCCTGCCTGCAGTGTCTCCTGTCAGCATTACCCAACGCTCTGTTCCCGGCTGCAGTATCGCCTGTCACCATTACCCAGCGCTCTGGTCCAGGCTGCAGTGTCTCCTGTCAGCATTACCCAGCGCTCTGTTCCCGGCTGCAGTATCTCCTGTCACCATTACCCAGCGCTCTGTTTCTGCCTGCTGTATCTCCTGTCAGCATTACCCAGCGCTCTGTCCTGGCTGCAGTATCTCCTGTCAGCATTACCCAACACTCTGTTCCCGGCTGCAGTGTCTCCTGTCCGCAATACCCAGCACTCTGTTCCCGGCTGCAGTGTCTCCTGTCCGCATTACCCAGTGCTCAGTTCCTGCCTGCAGTGTCTCCTGTCAGCATTACCCAGCGCTCTGTTCCTGCCTGCAGTGTCTCCTGTCAGCATTACCCAGCGCTCTGTTCCCGGCTGCAGTATCTCCGGTCAGCATTACCCAGCGCTCTGTTCCCGCCTGCAGTGTCTCCTGTCAGCATTACCCAGCGCTCTGTTCCTGCCTGCAGTGTCTCCTGTCAGCATTACCCAGCGCTCTGTTCCCGGCTGCAGTGTCTCCTGTCAGCATTACCCAGCGCTCTGTTCCCGGCTGCAGTGTCTCCTGTCAGCATTACCCAGCGCTCTGTTCCTGCCTGCATTGTTTCCTGTCAGCATTACCCAGCGCTCTGTTCCTTCCTGCTGTATCTCCTATCAGCATTATCCAGCGCTCTGTTCCCGGCTGCAGTATCTCCTGTCAGCATTACCCAGAGCTCTGTTCCCGGGTGCAGTATCTCCTGTCAGCATTACCCAGAGCTCTGTTCCCGGGTGCAGTATCTCCTGTCAGCATTACCCAGCGCTCTGTTCCCGGCTGCAGTGTCTCCTGTCAGCATTACCTAGCGCTCTGTTCCCGGCTGCAGTGTCTCCTGTCACCATTACCCAGCGCTCTGTTCCCGGCTGCAGTATCTCCTGTCAGCATTACCCAGCGCTCTGTTCCCACCTGCAGTGTCTCCTGTCAGCATTACCCAGCGCTCTGTTCCCGGCTGCAGTATCTCCTGTCACCATTACCCAGCGCTCTGTTCCTGCCTGCATTGTCTCCTGTCAGCATTACCCAGTGCTCTGTTCCTTCCTGCTGTATCTCCTGTCAGCATTACCCAGCGCTCTGTTCCCGGCTGCAGTATCTCCTGTCACCATTACCCAACACTCTGCTCCAGGCTGCAGTGTCTCCTGTCAGCATTACCCAGCGCTCTCTCCCGGCTGCTGTATCTCCTGTCAGCATTACCCAGCGCTCTGTTCCTGCCTGCAGTGTCTCCTGTCACCATTACCCAGCGCTCTGTTTTTGCCTGCTGTATCTCCTGTCAGCATTACCCAGCGCTCTGTTCCCGGCGGCAGTGTCTCCTGTCAGCATTACCCAGTGCTCTGTTCCCGGCTGCAGTGTCTCCTGTCAGCATTACCCAGCGCTCTGTTCCCGACTGCAGTGTCTCCTGTCACCATTACCCAGCGCTCTGTTCCTGCCTGCAGTACCTCCTGTCAGCATTACCCACCGCTCTGTTCCCCGCTGTAGTATCTCCTGTCAGCATTACCCAGCGCTCTGTTCACGGCTGCAGTGTCTCCTGTCAGCATTACCCAGCGCTCTGTTCCCGGCTGCAGTGTCACCTGTCAGCATTACCCAGAGCTCTTTTCCCGGCTGCAGTGTCTCCTGTCACCATTACCCAGCGCTCTGTTCCTGGCTGCAGTGTCTCCTGTCAGCATTACCCAGCACTCTGTTCCTGGCTGCAGTGTCTCCTGTCAGCATTATCCAGCGCTCTGTTCCTGGCTGCAGTGTCTCCTGTCAGCATTACCCAGCGCTCTGTTCCCGGCTGCAGTATCTCCTGTCACCATAACCCAGCAATCTGTTTCTGCCTGCTGTATCTCCTGTCAGCATTACCCAGCGCTCTGTCCTGGCTGCAGTATCTCCTGTCAGCATTACCCAGCACTCTGTTCCCGGCTGCAGTGTCTCCTGTCCGCATTACCCAGCACTCTGTTCCCCGCTGCAGTGTCTCCTGTCCGCATTACCCAGCGCTCTGTTCCTGCCTGCAGTGTCTCCTGTAACATTACCCAGCGCTCTGTTCCCGGCTGCAGTATCTCCGGTCAGCATTACCCAGCGATCTGTTCCCGCCTGCAGTGTCTCCTGTCAGCATTACCCAGCGCTCTGTTTCTGCCTGCAGTGTCTCCTGTCAGCATTACCCAGCGCTCTGTTCCCGGCTGCAGTGTCTCCTGTCAGCATTACCCAGCGCTCTGTTCCCGGCTGCAGTGTCTCCTGTCAGCATTACCCAGCGCTCTGTTCCTGCCTGCATTGTTTCCTGTCAGCATTACCCAGCGCTCTGTTCCTTCCTGCTGTATCTCCTGTCAGCATTATCCAGCGCTCTGTTCCCGGCTGCAGTATCTCCTGTCAGCATTACCCAGAGCTCTGTTCCCGGGTGCAGTATCTCCTGTCAGCATTACCCAGCGCTCTGTTCTTACCCAGCACTCTGTTCCCGGCTGCAGTGTCTCCTGTCAGCATTACCCAGCGCTCTGTTCCCGGCTGCAGTGTCTCCTGTCAGCATTACCCAGCGCTCTGTTCCTGCCTGCATTGTTTCCTGTCAGCATTACCCAGCGCTCTGTTCCTTTCTGCTGTATCTCCTGTCAGCATTATCCAGCGCTCTGTTCCCGGCTGCAGTATCTCCTGTCAGCATTACCCAGAGCTCTGTTCCCGGGTGCAGTATCTCCTGTCAGCATTACCCAGCGCTCTGTTCCCGGCTGCAGTGTCTCCTGTCAGCATTACCCAGCGCTCTGTTCCCGGCTGCAGTGTCTCCTGTCAGCATTACCCAGCGCTCTGTTCCCGGCTGCAGTATCTCCTGTCACCATTACCCAACACTCTGCTCCAGGCTGCAGTGTCTCCTGTCAGCATTACCCAGCGCTCTGTCCCGGCTGCTGTATCTCCTGTCAGCATTACCCAGCGCTCTGTTCCTGCCTGCAGTGTCTCCTGTCACCATTACCCAGCGCTCTGTTTTTGCCTGCTGTATCTCCTGTCAGCATTACCCAGCGCTCTGTTCCCGGCGGCAGTGTCTCCTGTCAGCATTAGCCAGTGCTCTGTTCCCGGCTGCAGTGTCTCCTGTCAGCATTACCCAGCGCTCTGTTCCCGACTGCAGTGTCTCCTGTCACCATTACCCAGCGCTCTGTTCCTGCCTGCAGTACCTCCTGTCAGCATTACCCACCGCTCTGTTCCCCGCTGTAGTGTCTCCTGTCAGCATTACCCAGCGCTCTGTTCACGGCTGCAGTGTCTCCTGTCAGCATTACCCAGCGCTCTGTTCCCGGCTGCAGTGTCTCCTATCAGCATTACCCAGAGCTCTGTTCCCGGCTGCAGTGTCTCCTGTCACCATTACCCAGCACTCTGTTCCTGGCTGCAGTGTCTCCTGTCAGCATTACCCAGCACTCTGTTCCTGGCTGCAGTGTCTCCTGTCAGCATTATCCAGCGCTCTGTTCCTGGCTGCAGTGTCTCCTGTCAGCATTACCCAGCGCTCTGTTCACGGCTGCAGTGTCTCCTGTCAGCATTACCCAGCGCTCTGTTCCCGGCTGCAGTGTCTCCTGTCAGCATTACCCAGAGCTCTGTTCCCGGCTGCAGTGTCTCCTGTCACCATTACCCAGCACTCTGTTCCTGGCTGCAGTGTCTCCTGTCAGCATTACCCAGCACTCTGTTCCTGGCTGCAGTGTCTCCTGTCAGCATTATCCAGCGCTCTGTTCCTGGCTGCAGTGTCTCCTGTCAGCATTACCCGGCGCTCTGTTCCCGGCTGCTGTATCTCCTGTCAGCATTACCCAGCGCTCTGTTCCCGGCTGCCGTGTCTCCTGTCACCATTACCCAGCGCACTGATCCTTACTGCAGTGTTTTTTGTCAGCATTACCCAGCGCTCTATCCCGGCTGCAGTATCTCCTGTCAGCATTACCCGGCGCTCTGTTCCCAGCTGCAGTATCTCCCGTCCGCATTACCCAGAGCTCTGTTCCTGCCTGCAGTGTCTCCTGTCCTCATTACCCAGCGCTCTGTTCCTTACTGCAGTGTCTCCTGTCATCATTACCCAGCGCTCTGTTCCCGGCTGCAGTATCTCCTGTCAGCATTACCCAGCGCTCTGTTTCTTACTACAGTGTCTCCTGTCAGCATTACCCGGCGCTCTGTTCCCGGCTGCAGTGTCTCCTGTCAGCATTACCCAGCGCTCTGTTCCCGGCTGCAGTATCTCCTGTCACCATTACCCAGCGATCTGCTCCCGGCTGCAGTATCTCCTGTCAGCATTACCCAGCGCTGTGTTCCTTACTGCAGTGTTTTTTGTCACCATTACCCAGGGCTCTATCCCGGCTGCAGTATCTCCTGTCAGCATTACCCAGCGCTCTGTTCCTTGTTGCAGTGTCTCCTGTCAGCATTACCCAGCGCTCTGTCCCGGCTGCTGTATCTCCTGTCAGCATTACCCAGCGCTCTGTTCCTGCCTGCAGTGTCTCCTGTCAGCATTACTCAGCGCTCTGTTCCCGGCTGCAGTGTCTCCTGTCACCATTACCCAGCGCTCTGTTCCTTACTGCAGTGTCTCCTGTCACCATTTCCCAGCGCTCTATCCCAGCTGCAGTATCTCCTGTCAGCATTACCCAGCACTCTGTTCCTGCCTGCAGTGTCTCCTGTCACCATTACCCAGCGCTCTGTTCCTACCTGCAGTGTCTCCTGTCAGCATTACCCAGCGCTCTGTTCCTGCCTGCAGTGTCTCCTGTCAGCATTACCCAACGCTCTGTTCCCGGCTGCAGTATCGCCTGTCACCATTACCCAGCGCTCTGCTCCAGGCTGCAGTGTCTCCTGTCAGCATTACCCAGCGCTTTGTTCCCGGCTGCAGTATCTCCTGTCACCATTACCCAGCGCTCTGTTTCTGCCTGCTGTATCTCCTGTCAGCATTACCCAGCGCTCTGTCCTGGCTGCAGTATCTCCTGTCAGCATTACCCAGCACTCTGTTCCCGGCTGCAGTGTCTCCTGTCCGCATTACCCAGTGCTCAGTTCCTGCCTGCAGTGTCTCCTGTCAGCATTACCCAGCGCTCTGTTCCTGCCTGCAGTGTCTCCTGTCAGCATTACCCAGCGCTCTGTTCCCGGCTGCAGTATCTCCGGTCAGCATTACCCAGCGCTCTGTTCCCGCCTGCAGTGTCTCTTGTCAGCATTACCCAGCGCTCTGTTCCTGCCTGCAGTGTCTCCTGTCAGCATTACCCAGCGCTCTGTTCCTGGCTGCAGTGTCTCCTGTCAGCATTACCCAGCGCTCTGTTCCCGGCTGCAGTGTCTCCTGTCAGCATTACCCAGCGCTCTGTTCCTGCCTGCATTGTTTCCTGTCAGCATTACCCAGCGCTCTGTTCCTTCCTGCTGTATCTCCTGTCAGCATTATCCAGCGCTCTGTTCCCGGCTGCAGTATCTCCTGTCAGCATTACCCAGAGCTCTGTTCCCGGCTGTAGTATCTCCGGTCAGCATTACCCAGCGCTCTGTTCCCGCCTGCAGTGTCTCCTGTCAGCATTACCCAGCGCTCTGTTCCTGCCTGCAGTGTCTCCTGTCAGCATTACCCAGCGCTCTGTTCCTGGCTGCAGTGTCTCCTGTCAGCATTACCCAGCGCTCTGTTCCCGGCTGCAGTGTCTCCTGTCAGCATTACCCAGCGCTCTGTTCCTGCCTGCATTGTTTCCTGTCAGCATTACCCAGCGCTCTGTTCCTTCCTGCTGTATCTCCTGTCAGCATTATCCAGCGCTCTGTTCCCGGCTTCAGTATCTCCTGTCAGTATTACCCAGAGCTCTGTTCCCGGCTGCAGTATCTCCTGTCAGCATTACCCAGCGCTCTGTTCCCGGCTGCAGTGTCTCCTGTCAGCATTACCCAGTGCTCTGTTCCCGGCTGCAGTGTCTCCTGTCAGCATTACCCAGCGCTCTGTTCCCGGCTGCAGTATCTCCTGTCAGCATTACCCAGCGCTCTGTTTTCACCTGCAGTGTCTCCTGTCAGCATTACCCAGCGCTCTGTTCCCGGCTGCAGTATCTCCTGTCACCATTACCCAGCGCTCTGTTCCTGCCTGCATTGTCTCCTGTCAGCATTACCCAGCGCTCTGTTTCTTCCTACTGTATCTCCTGTCAGCATTACCCAGCGCTCTGTTCCCGGCTGCAGTGTCTCCTGTCAGCATTACCCAGCGCTCTGTTCCCGGCTGCAGTATCTCCAGTCAGCATTACCCAGCGCTCTGTTCCCACCTGCAGTGTCTTCTGTCAGCATTACCCAGCGCTCTGTTCCCGGCTGCAGTATCTCCTGTCACCATTACCCAGCGCTCTGTTCCTGCCTGCATTGTCTCCTGTCAGCATTACCCAGCGCTCTGTTCCTTCCTGCTGTATCTCCTGTCAGCATTACCCAGCGCTCTGTTCCCGGCTGCAGTATCTCCTGTCACCATTACCCAGCACTCTGCTCCAGGCTGCAGTGTCTCCTGTCAGCATTATCCAGCGCTCTGTCCCGGCTGCTGTATCTCCTGTCAGCATTACCCAGCGCTCTGTTCCTGCCTGCAGTGTCTCCTGTCACCATTACCCAGCGCTCTGTTCCTGACTGCAGTGTCTCCTGTCAGCATTACCCAGCGCTCTGTCCCGGCTGCTGTATCTCCTGTCAGCATTACCCAGCGCTCTGTTCCTGCCTGCAGTTTCTCCTGTCACCATTACCCAGCGCTCTGTTTCTGCCTGCTGTATCTCCTGTCAGCATTACCCAGCGCTCTGTTCCCGGCTGCAGTGTCTCCTGTCAGCATTACCGAGTGCTCAGTTCCCGGCTGCAGTGTCTCCTGTCGCCATTACCCAGCGCTCTGTTCCCGGCTGCAGTGTCTCCTGTCACCATTACCCAGCGCTCTGTTCCTGCCTGCAGTACCTCCTGTCAGCATTACCCAGCACTCTGTTTCTGCCTGCTGTATCTCCTGTCAGCATTACCCAGCGCTCTGTTCCTGGCTGCAGTGTCTCCTGTCAGCATTAACGAGCGCTCTGTTCCTGCCTGCAGTGTCTCCTGTCAGCATTACCCAGCGCTCTGTTCCTGCCTGCAGTGTCTCCTGTCACCATTACCCAACGCTCTGTTCCCGGCTGCAGTATCGCCTGTCACCATTACCCAGCGCTCTGCTCCAGGCTGCAGTGTCTCCTGTCAGCATTACCCAGCGCTTTGTTCCCGGCTGCAGTATCTCCTGTCATCATTACCCAGCGCTCTGTTTCTGCCTGCTGTATCTCCTGTCAGCATTACCCAGCGCTCTGTCCTGGCTGCAGTATCTCCTGTCAGCATTACCCAGCACTCTGTTCCCTGCTGCAGTGTCTCCTGTCCGCATTACCCAGTGCTCAGTTCCTGCCTGCAGTGTCTCCTGTCAGCATTACCCAGCGCTCTGTTCCTGCCTGCAGTGTCTCCTGTCAGCATTACCCAGCGCTCTGTTCCCGGCTGCAGTATCTCCGGTCAGCATTACCCAGCGCTCTGTTCCCGCCTGCAGTGTCTCCTGTCAGCATTACCCAGCGCTCTGTTCCCGGCTGCAGTATCTCCGGTCAGCATTACCCAGCGCTCTGTTCCTGCCTGCAGTGTCTCCTGTCAGCATTACCCAGCGCTCTGTTCCTGGCTGCAGTGTCTCCTGTCAGCATTACCCAGCGCTCTGTTCCTGCCTGCAGTGTCTCCTGTCAGCATTACCCAGCGCTCTGTTCCCGGCTGCAGTGTCTCCTGTCAGCATTACCCAGCGCTCTGTTCCTGCCTGCATTGTTTCCTGTCAGCATTACCCAGCGCTCTGTTCCTTCCTGCTGTATCTCCTATCAGCATTATCCAGCACTCTGTTCCCGGCTGCAGTATCTCCTGTCAGCATTACCCAGAGCTCTGTTCCCGGCTGCAGTACCTCCTGTCAGCATTACCCAGCGCTCTGTTCCCGGCTGCAGTGTCTCCTGTCAGCATTACCCAGCACTCTGTTCCCGGCTGCAGTATCTCCTGTCAGCATTACCCAGAGCTCTGTTCCCGGCTGCAGTATCTCCTGTCAGCATTACCCAGCGCTCTGTTCCCGGCTGCAGTGTCTCCTGTCAGCATTACCCAGCGCTCTGTTCCCGGCTGCAGTATCTCCTGTCAGCATTACCCAGCACTCTGTTCCCACCTGCAGTGTCTCCTGTCAGCATTACCCAGTGCTCTGTTCCCGGCTGCAGTATCTCCTGTCAGCATTACCCAGCACTCTGTTCCCACCTGCAGTGTCTCCTGTCAGCATTACCCAGCGCTCTGTTCCCGGCTGCAGTATCTCCTGTCACCATTACCCAGCGCTCTGTTCCTGCCTGCATTGTCTCCTGTCAGCATTACCCAGCGCTCTGTTCCTTCCTGCTGTATCTCCTGTCAGCATTACCCAGCGCTCTGTTCCCAGCTGCAGTATCTCCTGTCACCATTACCCAGCACTCTGCTCCAGGCTGCAGTGTCTCCTGTCAGCATTACCCAGCGCTCTGTCCCGGCTGCTGTATCTCCTGTCAGCATTACCCAGCGCTCTGTTCCTGCCTGCAGTGTCTCCTGTCAGCATTACCCAGCGCTCTGTTCCCGGCTGCAGTGTCTCCTGTCAGCATTACCCAGTGCTCTGTTCCCGGCTGCAGTGTCTCCTGTCAGCATTTCCCAGCGCTCTGTTCCCGGCTGCAGTGTCTCCTGTCACCATTACCCAGCGCTCTGTTCCTGCCTGCAGTACCTCCTGTCAGCATTACCCAGCGCTCTGTTCCCCGCTGTAGTGTCTCCTGTCAGCATTACCCAGCGCTCTGTTCACGGCTGCAGTGTCTCCTGTCAGCATTACCCAGCGCTCTGTTCCCGGCTGCAGTGTCTCCTGTCAACATTACCCAGCGCTCTGTTCCTGGCTGCAGTGTCTCCTGTCAGCATTACCCAGCGCTTTGTCCCGGCTGCTGTATCTCCTGTCAGCATTACCCAGCGCTCTGTTCCTGCCTGCAGTGTCTCCTGTCAGCATTACCCAGCGCTCTGTTTCTGCCTGCTGTATCTCCTGTCAGCATTACCCAGCGCTCTGTTCCCGGCTGCAGTGTCTCCTGTCAGCATTACCCAGTGCTCTGTTCCCGGCTGCAGTGTCTCCTGTCAGCATTTCCCAGCGCTCTGTTCCCGGCTGCAGTGTCTCCTGTCACCATTACCCAGCGCTCTGTTCCTGCCTGCAGTACCTCCTGTCAGCATTACCCAGCGCTCTGTTCCCGGCTGCAGTGTCTCCTGTCCGCATTACCCAGCGCTCTGTTCACGGCTGCAGTGTCTCCTGTCACCATTACCCAGCGCTCTGTTCCTGGCTGCAGTGTCTCCTGTCACCATTACCCAGCACTCTGCTCCAGGCTGCAGTGTCTCCTGTCAGCATTACCCAGCGCTTTGTCCCGGCTGCTGTATCTCCTGTCAGCATTACCCAGCGCTCTGTTCCTGCCTGCAGTTTCTCCTGTCAGCATTACCCAGCGCTCTGTTCCCGGCTGCAGTGTCTCCTGTCAGCATTACCCAGTGCTCTGTTCCCGGCTGCAGTGTCTCCTGTCAGCATTTCCCAGCGCTCTGTTCCCGGCTGCAGTGTCTCCTGTCACCATTACCCAGCGCTCTGTTCCTGGCTGCAGTGTCTCCTGTCAGCATTACCCAGCGCTCTGTTCCCGGCTGCAGTGTCTCCTGTCAGCATTACCCAGCGCTCTGTTCACGGCTGCAGTGTCTCCTGTCAGCATTACCCAGCGCTCTGTTCCCGGCTGCAGTGTCTCCTGTCAGCATTACCCAGCGCTCTGTTCCTGGCTGCAGTGTCTCCTGTCAGCATTACCCGGCGCTCTGTTCCCGGCTGCAGTGTCTCCTGTCACCATTACCCAGCGCTCTGTTCCTGGCTGCAGTGTCTCCTGTCAGCATTACCCAGCACTCTGTTCCCAGCTGCAGTATCTCCTGTCACCATTACCCAGCACTCTGCTCCAGGCTGCAGTGTCTCCTGTCAGCATTACCCAGCGCTTTGTCCCGGCTGCTGTATCTCCTGTCAGCATTACCCAGTGCTCTGTTTCTGCCTGCTGTATCTCCTGTCAGCATTACCCAGCGCTCTGTTCCCGGCTGCAGTGTCTCCTGTCAGCATTACCCAGTGCTCTGTTCCCGGCTGCAGTGTCTCCTGTCAGCATTTCCCAGCGCTCTGTTCCCGGCTGCAGTGTTTCCTGTCACCATTACCCAGCGCTCTGTTCCTGGCTGCTGTGTCTCCTGTCAGCATTACCCAGCGCTCTGTTCCCGGCTGCAGTGTCTCCTGTCAGCATTACCCAGCGCTCTGTTCACGGCTGCAGTGTCTCCTGTCAGCATTACCCAGCGCTCTGTTCCCGGCTGCAGTGTCTCCTGTCAGCATTACCCAGCGCTCTGTTCCTGGCTGCAGTGTCTCCTGTCAGCATTACCCAGCGCTCTGTTCCTGGCTGCAGTGTCTCCTGTCAGCATTACCCAGCGCTCTGTTCCTGGCTGCAGTGTCTCCTGTCAGCATTACCCAGCACTCTGTTCCTGGCTGCAGTGTCTCCTGTCAGCATTATCCAGCGCTCTGTTCCTGGCTGCAGTGTCTCCTGTCAGCATTACCCAGCGCTCTGTTCCCGGCTGCAGTGTCTCTTGTCAGCATTACCCAGCGCTCTGTTCCTGGCTGCAGTGTCTCCTGTCAGCATTACCCAGCGCTCTGTTCCTGGCTGCAGTGTCTCCTGTCAGCATTACCCAGCGCTCTGTTCCTGGCTGCAGTGTCTCCTGTCAGCATTACCCAGCACTCTGTTCCTGGCTGCAGTGTCTCCTGTCAGCATTATCCAGCGCTCTGTTCCTGGCTGCAGTGTCTCCTGTCAGCATTACCCAGCGCTCTGTTCCCTGCTGCAGTGTCTCTTGTCAGCATTACCCAGCGCTCTGTTCCTGCCTGCAGTGTCTCCTGTCAGCATTATCCAGCGCTCTGTTCCTGGCTGCGGTGTCTCCTGTCACCATTACCCAGCGCTCTGTTCTTGGCTGCAGTATTTTCACGTTCAATTCTAAAAATGATTTAGAATGGCCAATGGTAAGGAGCACATACAATAAAAGATATACACTTATCTGTCCATTATGGGGTCAGGGAGTTCCATGGGGAAGTCTGGATTGTAGATGAAATGCGTTGGAATTTAAAGGACTATACCCTGGTTCTATAATGGACAGAAAAGCACATATGTATTTTATTCTTGTACGTGTGATACTTTTATAACTGAATGTGAAGATCTGTATGAATTCTGGGCATGGATCGTGGGACGGGCTGTAGACCCATGTTGGTATGTGTTGCCAACAGTTCTTTTTAATATGTGCTATTAATTGTTAAGACAATACACACTATGTTGTTTTTTCATTGTCTATTGCCATACGTGAGGTCATTCTCCTAGGAAGTGTGTCTGGAGGAACTACTAAGTGAAGCAACACTGTTTTTTTTTTTTTACATCTGAGCTACTGTAACTTAAGTAGTTTTCCTTTATTTAAGCTTTTTGAAAGCATTTTCTCACGTGTGTGTGTGTGTGTGTGTGTGTGTGTGTGTGTGTGTGTGTGTGTGTGCTTTATTTTCTATGACAAAATGTGCCCGTATTCACCTAAAGTTACTAGATGATACAAGATTTATAGAGGCTCCCATACTATTGACAGGTCGCAGATGCTTGTGGTTTTTTTTTTTTTTTTTAATGTCCTGGTTTTCAGAAATAGTAGTAATAATTTTATTTATATATGCGACTACAAAATCTGCTCCTTCCACTATATAACTCTCAGTCTGTGGCTTCCTGCTGCCTCCATTCCCCTCCTCACATCATGTCACTGCCCCTGTCACATGCAGCCCTGTCTTCACTGACACATCACTCATCTCCTGATATACTCTGTGCTGCTAGAGACCCTGCTCCTCCCACTATATAACTCTCAGTCTGTGACTTCCTGCTGCCTCCATTCCCCTCCTCACATCATGTCATTGCCCCTCTCACATGCAGTCCTGCCCTCACTGACACATCACTCATCTCCTGATATACTCTGTGCTGCTAGGGATCCTGCTCCTCCCACTATATAACTCTCAGCCTGTGGCTTCCTGCTGCCTCCATTCCCCTCCTGACATCATGTCACTGCTCCTGTCACATGCAGCCCTGTCCTCACCGACACATCACTCATCTCCTGATATAATCTGTGCTGCTGGGGACCCTGCTCCTCCCACTATATAACTCTCAGTCTGTGGCTTCCTGCTGCCTCCATTCCCCTCCTCACATCATGTCACTGCCCCTGTCACATGCAGCCCTGTCCTCACTGACACATCACTCATCTCCTGATATACTCTGTGCTGCTGGGGGATCCTGCTCCTCCCACTATATAACTCTCATTCTGTGGCTTCCTGCTGCCTCCATTCCCCTCCTCACATCATGTCACTGCCCCTGTCACATGCAGCCCTGTCCTCACTGACACATCACTCATCTCCTGATATACTCTGTGCTGCTGGGGACCCTGCTCCTCCCACTATATAACTCTCAGTCTGTGACTTCCTGCTGCCTCCATTCCCCTCCTCACATCATGTCACTGCCCCTGTCACATGGAGCCCTGTCCTCACTGACACATCACTCATCTCCTGATATACTCTGTGCTGCTGGGGACCCTGCTCCTCCCACTATATAACTCTCAGTCTGTGGCTTCCTGCTGCCTCCATACCCCTCCTCACATCATGTCACTGCCTCTGTAACATGCAGCCCTGTCCTCACTGACACATCACTCTTCTCCTGATATACTCTGTGTTGCTGGGAACCCTGCTCCTCCCACTATATAACTCTCAGTCTGTGGCTTCCTGCTGCCTCCATTCCCCTCCTCACATCATGTCACTGCCCCTGTCACATGCAGCCCTGTCCTCACTGACATATCACTCATCTCCTGATATACTCCGTGCTGCTGGGAACCCTGCTCCTCCCACTATATAACTCTCAGTCTGTGGCTTCTTGCTGCCTCCATTCTGTGATGTTAGTGTACTAGAATGCTTAATATTTGTAGACACTCCCTTACTAATATGTGTAAGCCTGAATCTTCAGTGATGGTCCCTGGGACCAGGGGAATGCTGGGAAGTGGGTGGTCCAGTGTGCAGTGTGCCTGTACTTGGTGATGGAATAAAGCAGCACAGCAGTGAACTCACATGTCTCTGTATCCTGATGACTGGATTTACAAATGTATGAACAAAACATGGTGTCAGAAGAAGTTTAACTTGGACTGCTAGTGCTCTCAGAGTGTGACAGAATCCTGCAGCAGTCTGTAAGGCTGTGATACTCAGTGTCTGCAAAGCCTGCCGTGTGCTCCTCTCCACTTTTGCTCAAACAGTGAGTAACCATGGATAAACTAGGTCCTCCAACCGGCATGCTGATGTCTGGTAACTTGTCTGGAAACTGGAAAAGATTTAAGCAAAGATTTAATATATATCTTACTGCATGTGAAGCTGATTCAGAGGCTCACAAAACGAAAGCATCCATTTTCTTCCATGTGATAGGAGAGGATGTGCTGGACATTTATAATAGTTTTCAGTTTGATGAGGGGCAGAATATGGTGCTATCTTCTATAATGCAAAAGTTTGAAGATTACTTTGTGCCAAGGAAAAATGTGACATATGAAAGATATAAGTTTTTCACGTGTGATCAGAAGTCTGTAGATGGATTTGATCAGTATGTTACAGAGCTGCAATCACTCAGTAAAACATGTAAGTTTGGTGATTTAAAGGATTCACTGATTAGAGATAGTATTGTCTGTGGAATACCTGATAATGGACTCAGAGAGAGATTGCTGAGAGAGCAGGACCTAACACTAGACAAGGCAGTGACTATGTGTAGATCTGCAGAAATAACTAGATTTCAAGCCAAAAAGTTACACAAGGAAGCTGATGTGCATGTAGTGCAGAAAACAGAGCCATGCAAACCTCCATTCTCAAGAATGAAGCAGTCTAAGCCACAGTCTAATAAGGAAATGTGTAGTAGATGTGGAAATGCTCACAATTCTAAAATGTGCCCTGCTTATGGTAAAACCTGCATGAAATGTGGTAAACTTAATCACTTTGCCAAATGCTATAAAATGAAAAGTAAAACAACCAAAGTGCATGCTGTTAAACAAACAGATGAATTCTTTGTGGATTGCATTGAACTTTGCAGTGCAGATAAGAAAGAATGGATTGTCCCTTTAACTGTGAACGAGATTGTCATTCCCTTTAAGCGTGATACTGGCGCGCAGGTGAATTTAATATCATTTCAAGACTATAAGACTTTTAGAGTAAAACCTAAAATTCATCCAGCCAAAGTGAAAGTCACAGGGTACACTGGGGAGGAAATTCCTGTAAAAGGTACATGCTTAGTGACACTGAAATATAAGGGACAACAGTTTAAAACATCTCTACTGATTGTGCATAAAAATGTGCAACCGATTCTAGGATTAAGTTCCTGTGAGAAACTAAGCTTGCTAAAGAAAGTTTTTATGGTGAAATCACAAGTAGAAGATGACTGCAAATCAATGTTTACAGAATACAGAGACTTGTTTGAAGGTCTAGGTTGTTTGCCTGGAGAGCATAAAATAAATATAGACACGCAAGTTTCTTCAGTGATACACCCCTGTAGAAAAGTGCCGTTTGCACTGAGAGAAAAACTGAAACAAGAGTTAAATCGCATGGAAGCCTTTGGTGTGATACAGAAAGTTGATGAGCCTACTGAATGGGTAAGCTCCTTAGTAATTGTTGAAAAGAAAAATGGACAACTCCGAATATGTCTAGACCCCAGAGATTTAAACAAAGCTATTAAACGAGAACATTTCAAACTACCAACCAGAGATAAAATCATGTCGCAATTTGCGGGAGCAAAATGGTTCAGTAAATTGGACGCATCTTCAGGATTCTGGCAAATGAAGCTAGATGAGGCCAGCTCAAAGCTTTGTACATTTAATACACCAGAAGGTCGATACAGATTTCTTCGACTACCATATGGAATATTGTCTGCTCCAGAAGTATATCACAAAAAGATACACATGATTTTTGAACATATTCCAGGTGTTGAAACAATGATGGATGACATTATTGTCTGGTGATCTACAAAGGAAGAACATGATTCTAGATTGAGACAAGTAATGGAACTTGTCAAGAAAGTGAATCTAAAGCTAAACAAGGACAAATGGGAACTTGGTGTGAATACACTTACCTTTATGGGCGACGTGGTCTCGGATCAAGGTGTAAAACCAGACCCAAGAAAAATATCAGCCATAGTGAACATGGAACGTCCTAACAACAAAGACGACGTCAGAAGATTCCTAGGAATGATTACTTACTTAGGAAAGTTTATTTCTCAACTCTCTGAACGAACAGCCTCTCTTAGATGGTTGTTGGACAAAGATAACGAGTGGATGTGGTCACACGAACAAGAAGAAAGTTGGCAAAACTTGAAACAGATCATTACAGAGCAACCAGTGCTAAAATTCTTTGATCCTGCGAAAAGAATAAGAATTTCAGCAGATGCTTCACAATTTGGCCTAGGCTCAGTGCTGTTACAAGAACATGAGGATACATGGCAACCAGTAATCTATGCATCAAGAGTACTGACAAGTGCTGAAACAAGGTATGCTCAGATAGAAAAAGAACTTCTAGCGATCACATATGCATGTGAGCGATTTCATCAGTTTGTGTATGGTCAAACATTTACAGTGGAAACTGACCACAAGCCATTGGTAGCTATCATGACTAAATAATTGCATGACTGTCCCATGAGAATTCCACAAATGCTTATCAGACTACAGAAATATGATGTACACTTGCTGTACTGTCCCGGCAAATACATGTACATTGCTGATACACTTTCTCGTGTTGTGGACAAAAGTGAAGGTTCCAAAAGTCTGATGGATGCAGAGATAGAAACCTATGTTAATTTGATTGTAGCTTCTCTACCAGTGTCTCTTGCAAGACAAGAACAGATTAGGAAAGAAACTGAGACAGATGATACAATGAAAGTGTTGAAAGATATCATTCTGAAAGGTTGGCCAGCAGAAAAACATGCGTGCCCGCTGTCTATCCATGATTATTGGATGTACCGCAGTGACCTTACAGTTGTCGATGGTATTATTTACAAAGGCAATAGGTTTGTCATACCTGCACGACTAAGAAAAACTATGCTGTGCAAGATACATGAAGGCCACTTAGGAGAAGAAAAATGTAAGCGGAGAGCGCATGAAGTTATGTATTGGCCAAGAATGAACCAAGACATAGCACAGACTACAGCTACATGCGAATTATGTCTTACGTATAGACCAAAACAACAAGTCGAGCCACTGAGTCCTCACGCAGTGCCAGAGAGACTGTACCAGAAAGTTGGCGCAGATTTGTTTGATTGTAATGGGAAAACATACATTGTCGTGACTGATTATTACTCTAACTACCCTGAGGTGAAGACACTACATACAACTACTAGTAAAGCCGTAATCAATTGCATGAAGTCAATCTTTGCAAGGCATGGTGTTCCTATGGAAGTGTTCACTGACAATGGTCCTCAGTTTTCCAGTGCTGAATTTAGACAATTTGCTGATGAGTGGGAATTTATCCATACTACGTCAAGTCCCCACTATCCATGCTCAAATGGGTTGGTGGAAAGTTCAGTAAAAACTGTAAAGAGTCTCATGAAAAAAGCTCAAGAAGGTAAAGAAGATTTCAACAAAAGTCTTTTAATCTACCGCAGTACACCTTTACAGAATGGACTTTCTCCTGCACAAATGCTGATGGGAAGGAGGATTAGAGCAAATCTCCCGATACATGATGAACTGCTTAATACACATAACTCAGCGTTGGTCAGACTGAGTAAGGGACGTCAACAGGCAAAACAGAAACTGTTCCATGACAGGCGAGCAAAAAGCTTATCTGATCTAAAATCGGGTGACCAAGTCCGTCTCAGAGATCACGAGAAAGGTATTTGGGTGCAGAAAGGTATTGTGCAAGCACAAGTAGCACCAAGATCTTATACTATATGTACAGAGCGTGGAACGGAAGTAAGAAGAAATCGGGTGGATTTAAGATCTCAACCTAACCATAATGAAGACAACATGACTGAAGAATACCCTTCATCTGACATGTATGATGATCCTGATAATGGTGAACAAACCACGATTCTAGAAAGGTCCAATATGGTTGATGAAACGCAGACTGTGTATGAAAGACCCAAAAGGGAAATACGCAGACCTGAGAGACTCATTGAAACGTGTTAGATGATGTTCTTAATATGACGTTGTTAATTGTTGCATTGAAGCGTACAGGGCTTATCTTTAAAGAAAAGAGGATGTGATGTTAGTGTATTAGAATGCTTAATATTTGTAGCCACTCCCTTACTAATCTGTGTAAGCCTGAATCTTCAGTGATGGTCCCTAGGACCAGGGGGATGCTGGGAAGTGGGTGGTCCAGTGTGCAGTGTGCCTGTACTTGGTGATGGAATAAAGCAGCACAGCAGTGAACTCACATGTCTCTGTGTCCTGATGACTGGATTTACAAACGTATGAACAAAACACATTCCCCTCCTCACATCATGTCACTGCCCCTGTCACATGCAGCCCTGTCCTCACTGACATATCACTCATCTCCTGATATGCTCTGTGCTGCTGGGAACCCAGCTCCTCCCACAATATAACTCTCAGTCTGTGGCTTCCTGCTGCCTCCATTCCCCTCCTCACATCATGTCACTGCCCCTGTCACATGCAGCCCTGTCCTCAGTGACACATCACTCATCTCCTGATATACTCTGTGCTGCTGGAGACCCTGCTCCTCCCACTATATAACTCTCAGTCTGTGGCTTCCTGCTGCCTCCATTCCCCTCCTCACATCATGTCACTGCCCCTGTCACATGCAGCCCTGTCCTCACTGACACATCACTCATCTCCTGATATACTCTGTGCTGCTGGGGACACTGCTCCTCCCACTATATAACGCTCAGTCTGTGGCTTCCTGCTGCCTCCATTCCCCTCCTCACTGTTATGATTCCCGTACTCCAGACCAGAAGAGATCTTATGGCAGAGGTCTGAGTACTGGGAAGATATGCTGGTTGTGGGAGCAGGAGAGCCTAGTAACCCCTGGCGCCCTAACTCCGTTGTCTCGCCCGTGTTATCAGAAATCCCTTGCGAGACTATGGTTGCTTGAGCCCATGGCAGCCGCGTTCGAAGGGCGGATTATGTCTGCCCAACCCCGATGCCCCCGCAGGTCTTAATGGGAGACAAAGGGAAATCCGAGACAGGGTGATAACAAGGGGCCCTCTGACTAAGCAACCAGGCCAGGGGTTACAAGCTAACTAACTTTAACCAAAGGTATGTGCGGACTAGCCGCCAGGGAAAAGGACAACCAAAGAACCACTGATCCGTTACTCCTATCCAGCACCGCTGGATACCAGAGTGGATCTGTGGGAGCGGAATCCTCCGCAAAAGCTCCAGAACACAAATTAACTAAATAATAAACAGTAAGCGGACAAGCCGCAACACACGGCTGAGCCGCGACTCACGAACACCACCGGATGTTAAAGGTGCTCGGTCAGGCTCCAGGAATAGATGGCAAACTTCCGAGTACAGGATCTCTGAGGACAGGAACAACCGGATTGAGCAGGACTGGAAACTCTCTGTAGCAGACACAGGCAAACAGGAAGCTATCACCGGCGTCTGTAAGAAGTCCTGAGGGTGCCTTTATTCAGGAACCCTCCAATCAAGATCCAGACAGGGTAATCAATGAAAATGCCGTGCAGCTTGCATGCTGCACGGCCAGCACATAATCAGGTAATTTAGGACAGACCCAGCAACGGGGAACGCGGCTGAACGTGGCGTCCCCGTTGCTAAGGTCAGAGCGGCTCTGTGCGCCCGGCGTCTAGCGTTGCCAGGGAGCCGGCGGCTGGACGCGCACGGCGTCCCTGGTTGCTAGGCGCCGGGCCGCACCGACGAGCGGACCCCGGCGCCTAACAGTACCCCCCCCTTGAGGAGGGGTCAAGGAACCCCTAAAGCCAGGTTTCTGAGGAAATTCTCGAAAAAATGCCCTTTTGAGCCTTGGGGCATGAAGGTCCTCATCCAGGACCCAAGACCTTTCCTCTGGCCCATAACCTCTCCAATGTACCAAAAAATAAAGCCGACCCCGGGACAACTTGGAATCGAGAACCTCCTCCACCAAGAACTCCTGCTGACCCTGTACATTTACTGGAGATCTCCCCTGAGATATTCTACGAGGAAATCTACTGGACGAAACATAAGGTTTAAGCAATGAGCAATGGAAGGTATTTCCGATCCGTAAAGTTTTTGGTAAGCGTAACCGGAAAGCAACTGGATTGACTTTTTTGATAATGAGAAATGGTCCAATAAATCTAGGACCCAATCTGGCTGAGGTTTGTCGGAGTTTAATGTTGCGAGTCGACAACCACACCCTGTCTCCTACTTTAAAAGTGCACGGCCGCCGGAGTCTGTCAGAAAATCTTTTTTCCCGGAATGCTGCTTTTCTGAGAGCCAGGTGCACTTTTTTCCAAATAAGTTTAAGATGAGAGGTCAGGGCCAGAGAGGAGACAGAGGAATGTTGAAAAAATGAATTAGCTCTGGGGTGAAAACCAAAAACTGCAAAAAATGGAGACACATTGGTGGAGGAATGACAGGCATTATTATAAGCAAACTCCGCCAATGGAAGAAACTCAGACCAGTCATTTTGGAGTTTGGCCGAGTACAAACGCAAATATTGTTTAAGAGATTGGTTAACTCGCTCAGTCTGTCCATTGGATTGGGGATGATAGCCGGAGGTTAATGATAATTTCATCTTCAACGAAGCACAAAAGGACTTCCAAAATTGTGCAATGAATTGTGGACCCCTGTCAGAGACAATATCAGTGGGTAAGCCATGGAGTCTGAAAACATGGCGGAGGAACAAGACTGCCAATCCCTGGGCAGATGGCAATCGGGGAAGAGCAATGAAATGGGCCATTTTGCTAAAACGGTCCACTACCACCCATATGACTCGGCATCCGGCTGACAGAGGGAGGTCCACCACAAAATCCATGGAGATATGCGACCATGGCCTAAGGGGAACATTCAAGGGCATAAGTTGACCTATAGGCAAAGAACGGGGAACTTTATGCTGTGCACAGACCTGACAAGAAAAAACAAACTCTTTAATGTCTTTGGAAAGACCAGGCCACCATACTGAGTGGGAGACTGATTCCAAAGTCTTAGCGATTCCCGGATGCCCGGCAACCTTGCTATCATGAAACTCCGCCAAAACAGTAGCTCTCAAAAACTCAGGGACAAAAAGACGACCAGCAGGAGTATTTCCAGGAGCTTGATGTTGAAGCAGCTTTAACTGGGTAAATACATCCTGTGTGAGGCCTGCCCGAATGACTGAAGACGGAAGTATGGGAGTAACCGGACTGTTGTCTTGAACTGGAAGAAAACTGCGTGACAGGGCATCTGCCTTAGTATTCTTGGAACCTGGCCTGAAGGTGATAATGAATTTGAAACGAGTAAAAAATAAAGCCCAACGAGCCTGCCGGGCATTCAGTCGTTTGGCAGATTCAATGTATTGAAGATTTTTGTGATCAGTCAAAACTGAAATGGTATGGGTCGCTCCTTCAAGCCAATGCCTCCACTCCTCGAAAGCCCATTTAATCGCCAGCAATTCCCGGTTACCAACATCGTAGTTGGATTCTGCAGATGAGAATTTCCTGGACATAAAGGCACAAGGATGTAATTCAAGGGAATCTGGATCCTTCTGAGAAAGGATAGCCCCTACTCCAACCTCCGAGGCATCAACCTCAACAATGAAAGGCAATTCTGGGTTGGGATGTCTAAGGACAGGGGCTGAGACAAAGGCTTGTTTCAAGGCCTGAAAAGATAACTCAGCTTCACATGACCAATTGGTAGGATCTGCTCCCTTCTTAGTAAGTGCCACAATGGGAGCAACTAGGTCAGAGAAAGAGTGAATAAATCTTCTATAGTAGTTTGCAAACCCTAAAAAGCGCTGAATTGCTTTTAAATTGGTGGGTTGCGCCCAACTAAGGATGGCTTGGAGCTTCTTCGGTTCCATACGGAATCCCCGAGGGGAAATAATGTACCCTAAAAAGGATACCTCCGTGACATGAAATTCACACTTCTCCAGTTTGGCATATAGGTGATTTTCACGTAATTTCTTTAGCACCTGACGCACCTGGGTAACATGTTGTTCTTCAGAGTCAGAATATATCAAAATATCGTCTAAGTAGACTACAACGAATCTTCCAAGAAATTCACGGAGCACATCATTAATGAGATCCTGGAAAACTGCCGGAGCGTTTGACAGGCCGAATGGCATAACCAGATACTCATAGTGGCCTGATTGAGTACTGAATGCCGTTTTCCACTCATCCCCTGACTTGATTCTGATGAGGTTATATGCTCCTCTAAGGTCAATTTTGGAAAAAATCACAGCCGAACGTAGCTGATCAAAGAGGACAGAGATCAGCGGCAGAGGGTAAGTATTCTTTACTGAGATTTTATTCAAAGCTCTAAAGTCAATGCAGGGTCTGAGTGAACCATCCTTCTTCTCTACGAAGAAGAAACCTGCACTTAATGGGGATTTAGATGGCCTGATAAAACCTTTCCCAAGGCTTTCTTTCACATACTCATTCATGGCCACAGTTTCAGGACCAGACAATGCATATAACCTTCCTTTAGGCAACGTGGCACCAGGAATTAGCTCAATGGCACAATCGTAAGGCCTATGGGGAGGCAGAATATCCGCATTGCCCTTGGAAAACACGTCGACAAAATCCTGATATTCCTCAGGAATGGGTGCAGGAACGGCGGCAGCTACTCGGATAGGAAGCGTAATACATTCTTTCCTACAGATGGTACCCCATTGTAAGATCTCCCCCGACTGCCAATCAATGATGGGATTATGAAAGGCCAGCCAAGGGTGACCCAGAACCACAGGAACTGCTGGACAATGAGTAAGGAAAAACTCAATCTTTTCAGAATGCAGGGCACCCACCGAGAGTAAAACAGGAGGTGTACCTAGAGAAATAACCCCATTGGACAAGGGACTCCCATCTAAACCATGCATGGTGACACACCTACCCAAGGTTAACTGAGGAATACCTAAGGCCTTGGCCCATGTTAAATCCATAAAGTTCCCTGCAGCTCCACTGTCCACAAAAGCAGAGACCGAGGAACAGAGGCTGCCAAAGGAAACTTTAGCAGGAACTAACAGTGAATTATTTGAGGAGATGAGCTGCAGACCAAAGTGAACCCCCTCACAACTCACTTGGTCAGGAAGTTTCCCGATTTGTTCGGACAACTACGGGCAAAATGTCCCTTACCTCCACAGTATAAACAAAGACCAGAATTTTGCCTCCTGGTTCTTTCTTCAGGAGACAATTTGGAGAGACCTATCTGCATAGGCTCCTCCATGTCTACAGGAATGGAAAGCACACAAGGAGAAGACCCGACAGATGCCCCTTTTTCAGCCCTCCGCTCTCTGAGCCGACGATCTATCTTAATAGAGAGCTCCATGAGTTTATCGAGAGTCTCAGGAGCGGGATACTGAAGGAGACTGTCTTTTATAGATTCAGATAAGCCGAGGCGAAACTGACTGCGCAGGGCTGGGTCATTCCATCCACAGTCGTTCGACCAACGGCGAAACTCCGTACAATAATTCTCTGCGGGATTCCTACCCTGTCTAAGAGCACGCAACTGACTCTCAGCGGACGCCTCTCTATCAGGGTCGTCATACAATAGCCCTAAAGATTTTAAAAAGGCGTCTACAGACGATAAGGCCGGATCGTCTGTCTTTAAACCAAAAGCCCAGGTCTGAGGATCCCCCTGAAGCAGAGAAATAATAATTCCAACCCGCTGAGCCTCCGTACCTGAGGAGACTGGTCTTAAACGAAAATAAAGTTTACAAGACTCTTTAAAATTAAAAAACTGTTTTCTATCCCCAGAAAAACGGTCAGGCAGATGCATTTTTGGTTCAGGGATGACCCTCGGGGAAGTCCGTAACAGATCTTCCTGTGACCTCACCCGGAGGGACAGATCCTGAACCATCTGAGTAAGTTCTTGAATCTGACTAACTAGAAGCTGGCCAGGATTTGGCCCAATACCGGCGGGATTCATGAGGCCGACAAAATCTCCCAACTGAATAAGTGAAAAAATTAACTCCTGTTAATTTAAATTTTTTCTTTTGTCTGGCCGGTGATAATGTTATGATTCCCGTACTCCAGACCAGAAGAGATCTTATGGCAGAGGTCTGAGTACTGGGAAGATATGCTGGTTGTGGGAGCAGGAGAGCCTAGTAACCCCTGGCGCCCTAACTCCGTTGTCTCGCCCGTGTTATCAGAAATCCCTTGCGAGACTATGGTTGCTTGAGCCCATGGCAGCCGCGTTCGAAGGGCGGATTATGTCTGCCCAACCCCGATGCCCCCGCAGGTCTTAATGGGAGACAAAGGGAAATCCGAGACAGGGTGATAACAAGGGGCCCTCTGACTAAGCAACCAGGCCAGGGGTTACAAGCTAACTAACTTTAACCAAAGGTATGTGCGGACTAGCCGCCAGGGAAAAGGACAACCAAAGAACCACTGATCCGTTACTCCTATCCAGCACCGCTGGATACCAGAGTGGATCTGTGGGAGCGGAATCCTCCGCAAAAGCTCCAGAACACAAATTAACTAAATAATAAACAGTAAGCGGACAAGCCGCAACACACGGCTGAGCCGCGACTCACGAACACCACCGGATGTTAAAGGTGCTCGGTCAGACTCCAGGAATAGATGGCAAACTTCCGAGTACAGGATCTCTGAGGACAGGAACAACCGGATTGAGCAGGACTGGAAACTCTCTGTAGCAGACACAGGCAAACAGGAAGCTATCACCGGCGTCTGTAAGAAGTCCTGAGGGTGCCTTTATTCAGGAACCCTCCAATCAAGATCCAGACAGGGTAATCAATGAAAATGCCGTGCAGCTTGCATGCTGCACGGCCAGCACATAATCAGGTAATTTAGGACAGACCCAGCAACGGGGAACGCGGCTGAACGTGGCGTCCCCGTTGCTAAGGTCAGAGCGGCTCTGTGCGCCCGGCGTCTAGCGTTGCCAGGGAGCCGGCGGCTGGACGCGCACGGCGTCCCTGGTTGCTAGGCGCCGGGCCGCACCGACGAGCGGACCCCGGCGCCTAACACTCACATCATGTCACTGCCCCCTGTCACATGCAGCCCTGTCCTCACATCACTCATCTCCTGAAATACTCTGTGCTGCTGGGGACCCTGCTCCTCCCACTATATAACTCTCAGTCTGTGGCTTTCTGCTGCCTCTATTCCCCTCCGCACATCATGACACTGCCCCTGTCACATGCAGCCCTGTCCTCAATGACACATCACTCATCTCCTGATATACTCTGTGCTGCTGGGGGACCCTGCTCCTCCCACTATATAACTCTCAGTCTGTGGCTCCCTGATGCCTCCATTCCCCTCCTCACATCATGTCACTGCCTCTGTCACATGCAGCCCTATCCTCACTGATACATCACTCATCTCCTGATATACTCTGTGCTGCTGGGGACCCTGCTCCTCCCACTATATAACTCTCAGTCTGTGGCTTCCTGCTGCCTCCATTCCCCTCCTCACATCATGCCACTGCCTCTCTCACATGCAGCCCTATCCTCACTGACACATCACTCATCTCCTGATATACTCTGTGCTGCTGGGAACCCTGCTCCTCCCACTGTATAACTCTCAGTCTGTGGCTTCCTGCTGCCTCCATTCCCCTCCTCACATCATGTCACTGCCCCTGTCACATGCAGCCCTGTCCTCACTGACACATCACTCATCTCCTGATATACTCTGTGCTGCTGGGGACCCTGCTCCTTCCACTATATAACTCTCAGTCTGTGGCTTCCTGCTGCCTCCATTCCCCTCCTCACATCATGTCACTGCCTCTGTCACATGCAGCCCTGTCCTCACTGATATATCACTCATCTCCTGATATACTCTGTGCTGCTGGGGACCCTGCTCCTCCCACTATATAACTCTCAGTCTGTGGCTTCTTGCTGCCTCCATTCTGTGATGTTAGTGTACTATACACAAAGTGGAAAGCTGCTCAATCAGATTGTAATGTCACTCAGGTGCTAAAAGGGGAGGGGTAATTCTGTGTAGGAAAAAAACTGTGTTCCCTAATGCACACCGAGTGAATAATATTACTACATAATAATAGTCAGATAATACGGAGATCTTAGTTGCGTATATCTGCAGATATAGGGTTAAGCCCCCAGGCCGATCGACAAGGCTTCTCCGTCACTGGGGGTCCCTAATACTAGGTATGGGCCTGGGGTGCAGGACCCCACGATGTCGGCACAGGTCGGCCACCCCGGGTCAGCACACAGGTGAGAATTAATAAGGGTTAATAAGAAGCACAGAAGTGCTATGTAAGTGGTGTGATTAAAATAATATATACAAAGTGATAGGAAAAATAATAAGTGTTAATAAAGTGTTAGGGTGTGCCGACCTGAAGCAGCCCAGCCACACCGACACAGGGGCCACCGCACCCCACACCCACCCCATAAATAATTACAAATATATCTGGGTTAAATTCCCAGTGTAAGGCCACATGGTAATGGCACCTACAGCATCTGAGAGCCAGCTTACCTGGGGATACCCCTGGCTTCCCCTATGGCACTTCTGGAGTCAGCAATCCCTCCTAATGCTGACCCATTTATGCCTCTCTATATACAATACACAAAGTGGAAAGCTGCTCAATCAGATTGTAATGTCACTCAGGTGCTAAAAGGGGAGGGGTAATTCTGTGTAGGAAAAAACTGTGTTCCCTAATGCACACCGAGTGAATAATATTACTACATAATAATAGTCAGATAATACGGAGATCTTAGTTGCGTATATATCTGCAGATATAGGGTTAAGCCCCCAGGCCGATCGACAAGGCTTCTCCGTCACTGGGGGTCTCTAATACTAGGTATGGGCCTGGGGTGCAGGACCCTACGATGTCGGCACAGGTCGGCCACTATATAACTCTCAGTCTGTGGCTTCTTGCTGCCTCCATTCTGTGATGTTAGTGTACTAGAATGCTTAATATTTGTAGACACTCCCTTACTAATATGTGTAAGCCTGAATCTTCAGTGATGGTCCCTGGGACCAGGGGAATGCTGGGAAGTGGGTGGTCCAGTGTGCAGTGTGCCTGTACTTGGTGATGGAATAAAGCAGCACAGCAGTGAACTCACATGTCTCTGTATCCTGATGACTGGATTTACAAATGTATGAACAAAACATGGTGTCAGAAGAAGTTTAACTTGGACTGCTAGTGCTCTCAGAGTGTGACAGAATCCTGCAGCAGTCTGTAAGGCTGTGATACTCAGTGTCTGCAAAGCCTGCCGTGTGCTCCTCTCCACTTTTGCTCAAACAGTGAGTAACCATGGATAAACTAGGTCCTCCAACCGGCATGCTGATGTCTGGTAACTTGTCTGGAAACTGGAAAAGATTTAAGCAAAGATTTAATATATATCTTACTGCATGTGAAGCTGATTCAGAGGCTCACAAAACGAAAGCATCCATTTTCTTCCATGTGATAGGAGAGGATGTGCTGGACATTTATAATAGTTTTCAGTTTTTGATGAGGGGCAGAATATGGTGCTATCTTCTATAATGCAAAAGTTTGAAGATTACTTTGTGCCAAGGAAAAATGTGACATATGAAAGATATAAGTTTTTCACGTGTGATCAGAAGTCTGTAGATGGATTTGATCAGTATGTTACAGAGCTGCAATCACTCAGTAAAACATGTGAGTTTGGTGATTTAAAGGATTCACTGATTAGAGATAGTATTGTCTGTGGAATACCTGATAATGGACTCAGAGAGAGATTGCTGAGAGAGCAGGACCTAACACTAGACAAGGCAGTGACTATGTGTAGATCTGCAGAAATAACTAGATTTCAAGCCAAAAAGTTACACAAGGAAGCTGATGTGCATGTAGTGCAGAAAACAGAGCCATGCAAACCTCCATTCTCAAGAATGAAGCAGTCTAAGCCACAGTCTAATAAGGAAATGTGTAGTAGATGTGGAAATGCTCACAATTCTAAAATGTGCCCTGCTTATGGTAAAACCTGCATGAAATGTGGTAAACTTAATCACTTTGCCAAATGCTATAAAATGAAAAGTAAAACAACCAAAGTGCATGCTGTTAAACAAACAGATGAATTCTTTGTGGATTGCATTGAACTTTGCAGTGCAGATAAGAAAGAATGGATTGTCCCTTTAACTGTGAACGAGATTGTCATTCCCTTTAAGCGTGATACTGGCGCGCAGGTGAATTTAATATCATTTCAAGACTATAAGACTTTTAGAGTAAAACCTAAAATTCATCCAGCCAAAGTGAAAGTCACAGGGTACACTGGGGAGGAAATTCCTGTAAAAGGTACATGCTTAGTGACACTGAAATATAAGGGACAACAGTTTAAAACATCTCTACTGATTGTGCATAAAAATGTGCAACCGATTCTAGGATTAAGTTCCTGTGAGAAACTAAGCTTGCTAAAGAAAGTTTTTATGGTGAAATCACAAGTAGAAGATGACTACAAATCAATGTTTACAGAATACAGAGACTTGTTTGAAGGTCTAGGTTGTTTGCCTGGAGAGCATAAAATAAATATAGACACGCAAGTTTCTTCAGTGATACACCCCTGTAGAAAAGTGCCGTTTGCACTGAGAGAAAAACTGAAACAAGAGTTAAATCGCATGGAAGCCTTTGGTGTGATACAGAAAGTTGATGAGCCTACTGAATGGGTAAGCTCCTTAGTAATTGTTGAAAAGAAAAATGGACAACTCCGAATATGTCTAGACCCCAGAGATTTAAACAAAGCAATTAAACGAGAACATTTCAAACTACCAACCAGAGATAAAATCATGTCGCAATTTGCGGGAGCAAAATGGTTCAGTAAATTGGACGCATCTTCAGGATTCTGGCAAATGAAGCTAGATGAGGCCAGCTCAAAGCTTTGTACATTTAATACACCAGAAGGTCGATACAGATTTCTTCGACTACCATATGGAATATTGTCTGCTCCAGAACTATATCACAAAAAGATACACATGATTTTTGAACATATTCCAGGTGTTGAAACAATGATGGATGACATTATTGTCTGGGGATCTACAAAGGAAGAACATGATTCTAGATTGAGACAAGTAATGGAACTTGTCAAGAAAGTGAATCTAAAGCTAAACAAGGACAAATGGGAACTTGGTGTGAATACACTTACCTTTATGGGCGACGTGGTATCGGATCAAGGTGTAAAACCAGACCCAAGAAAAATATCAGCCATAGTGAACATGGAACGTCCTAACAACAAAGACGACGTCAGAAGATTCCTAGGAATGATTACTTACTTAGGAAAGTTTATTTCTCAACTCTCTGAACGAACAGCCTCTCTTAGATGGTTGTTGGACAAAGATAACGAGTGGATGTGGTCACACGAACAAGAAGAAAGTTGGCAAAACTTGAAACAGATCATTACAGAGCAACCAGTGCTAAAATTCTTTGATCCTGCGAAAAGAATAAGAATTTCAGCAGATGCTTCACAATTTGGCCTAGGCTCAGTGCTGTTACAAGAACATGAGGATACATGGCAACCAGTAATCTCTGCATCAAGAGCACTGACAAGTGCTGAAACAAGGTATGCGCAGATAGAAAAAGAACTTCTAGCGATCACATATGCATGTGAGCGATTTCATCAGTTTGTGTATGGTCAAACATTTACAGTGGAAACTGACCACAAGCCATTGGTAGCTATCATGACTAAATCATTACATGACTGTCCCATGAGAATTCAACGAATGCTTATCAGACTACAGAAATATGATGTACACTTGCTGTACTGTCCCGGCAAATACATGTACATTGCTGATACACTTTCTCGTGCTGTGGACAAAAGTGAAGGTTCCAAAAGTCTGATGGATGCAGAGATAGAAACCTATGTTAATTTGATTGTAGCTTCTCTACCAGTGTCTCTTGCAAGACAAGAACAGATTAGGAAAGAAACTGAGACAGATGACACAATGAAAGTGTTGAAAGATCTCATTCTGAAAGGTTGGCCAGCAGAAAAACATGCGTGCCCGCTGTCTATCCATGATTATTGGATGTACCGCAGTGACCTTACAGTTGTCGATGGTATTATTTACAAAGGCAATAGGTTTGTCATACCTGCACGACTAAGAAAAACTATGCTGTGCAAGATACATGAAGGCCACTTAGGAGAAGAAAAATGTAAGCGGAGAGCGCATGAAGTTATGTATTGGCCAAGAATGAACCAAGACATAGCACAGACTACAGCTACATGCGAATTATGTCTTACGTATAGACCAAAACAACAAGTCGAGCCACTGAGTCCTCACGCAGTGCCAGAGAGACTGTACCAGAAAGTTGGCGCAGATTTGTTTGATTGTAATGGGAAAACATACATTGTCGTGACTGATTATTACTCTAACTACCCTGAGGTGAAGACACTACATACAACTACTAGTAAAGCCGTAATCAATTGCATGAAGTCAATCTTTGCAAGGCATGGTGTTCCTATGGAAGTGTTCACTGACAATGGTCCTCAGTTTTCCAGTGCTGAATTTAGACAATTTGCTGATGAGTGGGAATTTGTCCATACTACGTCAAGTCCCCACTATCCATGCTCAAATGGGTTGGTGGAAAGTTCAGTAAAAACTGTAAAGAGTCTCATGAAAAAAGCTCAAGAAGGTAAAGAAGATTTCAACAAAAGTCTTTTAATCTACCGCAGTACACCTTTACAGAATGGACTTTCTCCTGCACAAATGCTGATGGGAAGGAGGATTAGAGCAAATCTCCCGATACATGATGAACTGCTTAATACACATAACTCAGCGTTGGTCAGACTGAGTAAGGAACGTCAACAGGCGAAACAGAAACTGTTCCATGACAGGCGAGCAAAAAGCTTATCTGATCTAAAATCGGGTGACCAAGTCCGTCTCAGAGATCACGAGAAAGGTATTTGGGTGCAGAAAGGTATTGTGCAAGCACCAAGATCTTATACTATATGTACAGAGCGTGGAACGGAAGTAAGAAGAAATCGGGTGGATTTAAGATCTCAACCTAACCATAATGAAGACAACATGACTGAAGAATACCCTTCATCTGACATGTATGATGATCCTGATAATGGTGAACAAACCACGATTCTAGAAAGGTCCAATATGGTTGATGAAACGCAGACTGTGTATGAAAGACCCAAAAGGGAAATACGCAGACCTGAGAGACTCATTGAAACGTGTTAGATGATGTTCTTAATATGACGTTGTTAATTGTTGCATTGAAGCGTACAGGGCTTATCTTTAAAGAAAAGAGGATGTGATGTTAGTGTATTAGAATGCTTAATATTTGTAGCCACTCCCTTACTAATCTGTGTAAGCCTGAATCTTCAGTGATGGTCCCTAGGACCAGGGGGATGCTGGGAAGTGGGTGGTCCAGTGTGCAGTGTGCCTGTACTTGTGATGGAATAAAGCAGCACAGCAGTGAACTCACATGTCTCTGTGTCCTGATGACTGGATTTACAAACGTATGAACAAAACACATTCCCCTCCTCACATCATGTCACTGCCCCTGTCACATGCAGCCCTGTCCTCACTGACATATCACTCATCTCCTGATATACTCTGTGCTGCTGGGAACCCAGCTCCTCCCACTATATAACTCTCAGTCTGTGGCTTCCTGCTGCCTCCATTCCCCTCCTCACATCATGTCACTGCCCCTGTCACATGCAGCCCTGTCCTCAGTGACACATCACTCATCTCCTGATATACTCTGTGCTGCTGGGGACCCTGCTCCTCCCACTATATAAATCTCAGTCTGTGGCTTCCTGCTGCCTCCATTCCCCTCCTCACATCATGTCACTGCCCCTGTCACATGCAGCCCTGTCCTCACTGACACATCACTCATCTCCTGATATACTCTGTGCTGCTGGGGACACTGCTCCTCCCACTATATAACTCTCAGTCTGTGGCTTCCTGCTGCCTCCATTCCCCTCCTCATATCATGTCACTGCCCCCTGTCACATGCAGCCCTGTCCTCACATCACTCATCTCCTGATATACTCTGTGCTGCTGGGGACTCTACTCCTCCCACTATATAACTCTCAGTCTGTGGCTTTCTGCTGCCTCTATTCCCCTCCGCACATCATGACACTGCCCCTGTCACATGCAGCCCTGTCCTCAATGACACATCACTCATCTCCTGATATACTCTGTGCTGCTGGGGGACCCTGCTCCTCCCACTATATAACTCTCAGTCTGTGGCTCCCTGATGCCTCCATTCCCCTCTTCACATCATGTCACTGCCTCTGTCACATGCAGCCCTATCCTCACTGATACATCACTCATCTCCTGATATACTCTGTGCTGCTGGGGACCCTGCTCCTCCCACTATATAACTCTCAGTCTGTGGCTTCCTGCTGCCTCCATTCCCCTCCTCACATCATGTCACTGCCTCTCTCACATGCAGCCCTATCCTCACTGACACTTCACTCATCTCCTGATATACTCTGTGCTGCTGGGAACCCTGCTCCTCCCACTGTATAACTCTCAGTCTGTGGCTTCCTGCTGCCTCCATTCCCCTCCTCACATCATGTCACTGCGCCTGTCACATGCAGCCCTGTCCTCACTGACATATCACTCATCTCCTGATATACTCTGTGCTGCTGGGAACCCTGCTCCTCCCACTATATAACTCTCAGTCTGTGGCTTCTTGCTGCCTCCATTCTGTGATGTTAGTGTACTAGAATGCTTAATATTTGTAGACACTCCTTTACTAATATGTGTAAGCCTGAATCTTCAGTGATGGTCCCTGGGACCAGGGGGATGCTGGGAAGTGGGTGGTCCAGTGTGCAGTGTGCCTGTACTTGGTGATGGAATAAAGCAGCACAGCAGTGAACTCACATGTCTCTGTGTCCTGATGACTGGATTTACAAATGTATGAACAAAACATGGTGTCAGAAGAAGTTTAACTTGGATTGCTAGTGCTCTCAGAGTGTGACAGAATCCTGCAGCAGTCTGTAAGGCTGTGATACTCAGTATCTGCAAAGCCTGTCGTCTGCACCTCTCTTCAAACAGTGAGTAACCATGGATAAACTAGCTCCTCCAACCGGCATGCTGATGTCTGGTAACTTGTCTGAAAACTGGAAAAGATTTAAGCAAAGATTTAATATATATCTTACTGCATGTGGAGCTGATTCAGAGGCTCACAAAACGAAGGCATCCATTTTCTTCCATGTGATAGGAGAGGATGTGCTGGACATTTATAATAGTTTTCAGTTTGATGAGGGGCAGAATATGGTGCTATCTTCTATAATGCAAAAGTTTGAAGATTACTTTGTGCCAAGGAAAAATGTGACATATGAAAGATATAAGTTTTTCACGTGTGATCAGAAGTCTGTAGATGGATTTGATCAGTATGTTACAGAGCTGCAATCACTCAGTAAAACCTGTGAGTTTGGTGATTTAAAGGATTCACTGATTAGAGATAGTATTGTCTGTGGAATACCTGATAATGGACTCAGAGAGAGATTGCTGAGAGAGCAGGACCTAACACTAGACAAGGCAGTGACTATGTGTAGATCTGCAGAAATAACTAGATTTCAAGCCAAAAAGTTACACAAGGAAGCTGATGTGCATGTAGTGCAGAAAACAGAGCCATGCAAACCTCCATTCTCAAGAATGAAGCAGTCTAAGCCACAGTCTAATAAGGAAATGTGTAGTAGATGTGGAAATGCTCACAATCCTAAAATGTGCCCTGCTTATGGTAAAACCTGCATGAAATGTGGTAAACTTAATCACTTTGCCAAATGCTATAAAATTAAAAGTAAAACAACCAAAGTGCATGCTGTTAAACAAACAGATGAATTCTTTGTGGATTGCATTGAACTTTGCAGTGCAGATAAGAAAGAATGGATTGTCCCTTTAACTGTGAATGAGATTGTCATTCCCTTTAAGCGTGATACTGGCGCGCAGGTGAATTTAATATCATTTCAAGACTATAAGACTTTTAGAGTAAAACCTAAAATTCATCCAGCCAAAGTGAAAGTCACAGGGTACACTGGGGAGGAAATTCCTGTGAAAGGTACATGCTTAGTGACACTGAAATATAAGGGACAACAGTTTAAAACATCTCTACTGATTGTGCATAAAAATGTGCAACCGATTCTAGGATTAAGTTCCTGTGAGAAACTAAGCTTGCTTAAGAAAGTTTTTATGGTGAAATCACAAGTAGAAGATGACTGCAAATCGATGTTTACAGAATACAGAGACTTGTTTGAAAGTCTAGGTTGTTTGCCTGGAGAGCATAAAATAAATATAGACACGCAAGTTTCTTCAGTGATACACCCCTGTAGAAAAGTGCCGTTTGCGCTGAGAGAAAAACTGAAACAAGAGTTAAATCGCATGGAAGCCTTTGGTGTGATACAGAAAGTTGATGAGCCTACTGAATGGGTAAGCTCCTTAGTAATTGTTGAAAAGAAAAATGGACAACTCCGAATATGTCTAGACCCCAGGGATTTAAACAAAGCTATTAAACGAGAACATTTCAAACTACCAACCAGAGATAAAATCATGTCGCAAAGGGTTGAATGTTCCTGAGAAAAGGTCTAAACTTCTTAAATGGCTTATAGATGAGAAAGTTGACGTTGCTTTTATTCAGGAAACACATTTCAAGATGGGACACGTGCCGTCCCTAAAATGTCACTATTATCCCCATGTTTTCCTGTCTAATAACTCTGCTGGTAAGACATTGGGTGTGGCTATATTACTGGCTCGCCACCTGCCTGTCCTTAATGTTGCCTCCCATAGAATAGCTGAGGGTAGGGGGTTGCTGGTGAAATGCGACATACATGGTCAACGTTTCTCTTTCTTGAACATATACGCTCCTAACGCTAAACAACCTTCCTTTATATCCTCAGTTCTAGATAACGCGGAACCTCTTTTGGAGGGGGTGGTGGTGATGGGAGGTGATCTAAATTGTACCCTAGATCCCCGCCAGGACAATTCTAAAAAGATTTCCTGCAGGCCGGAGAAGGAGCATAAGGGAATGAGGCGCACCCTGCTCGACCACCAGCTGATTGACACATGGAGACTGACACATCCTACTGAGATAGATTACTCCTTTTTCTCACACCCACATTAGACATATTCCAGAATTGATTACTTGTTTCTGAGCCACCGGCACTTACACCTCCTTTCTGATGCCTCTATAGGACAGATTGTGTGGTCAGATCATGCCCCAGTTAACCTCACTTTACGCTTGCCTCCCAGTACACATCGCCTATGGTCCTGGCGTTTTAACGACACTTTTCTGCAGGACGCAGACTGTAGGTCACGAATCGACAGTGCTTTAGATTATTATATTTGTACCAATGACTTAGATGATATTTCCAAAGTCTCAGTCTGGGAAGCTCACAAATGTGTCATTAGGGGGGTTTGTGTTCAGATAGGATCCTTCCGCAAAAAGCAAAGGGAGAAACTTCGGGGTGATTTATTGTCTAGAATACAATCTCTCGAGCTTCTACACAAGAAATCCCCAACCCCACAACATTATGCCGATCTCGAAGCTGCTAGGGCTGATCTGAATAAGTTAGTCTCTGATAGAGTCAGGTTTTCTAATCGGAAGTGCCGTAGCAGATACTATCAATGGGGCAATAAACCTGGGAAATTACTAGCCAAAGCTCTTAGAGAACAACGTGCTCTTACTTTTATTCACACAATTAAAAATAGCCACGGCCAATCCCAACACCAGACGCCCCACATCGCTAGGGCCTTTAGGGCATATTATTCCACTCTGTATAACCTCTCTGGTCCGACCGGAAGAATTGACAAGTTGCCTCATCAAACAGCCATAGCTGACTACTTACGGGCCTTAGACTTCCCCACGCTATCCACAAAAGAAGTAGAAGATCTAGATGCCCCTTTTTCTACTGAGGAGGTTAGGAAAGCTATTGAATCCTCTCCCAACGGCAAGAGTCCCGGCCCTGATGGATATACCATTGCCTATTACAAAGCTTTTAAAGAGAAATTAGTCCCTATACTCACGAGAGCCTTTAATACCATATCAGAACAATCGCCTTTCTCCCCACAATCTCTCGAAGCCCATATTGCAGTTCTACCCAAGGAGGGTAAAGACCCTAGTCTTTGCTCCAGTTACCGACCAATCTCACTATTAAATATAGACATAAAACTTTTTGCCAAACTGATTGCAAACCGCCTTAAACTATTATTACCTGGTCTGATACATGGAGATCAAGCGGGATTTGTTTTATAGCCTGAGAAGCTAGGGATAATACCTCTAAAGTGCTCAACATGATTCACTATGCCGGCCAGCTTTCATCCCCATCAATCATACTGTCGACCGATGCTGAAAAAGCATTTGACAGAGTGGACTGGGACTTTCTGGCTGGTATACTGAAGCATCTGGGACTCGGTAACGCCTGTCTTCACAGAATCCTATCTCTTTATACCTCCCCGTCCGCCAAAATTAGGATTAATGGCTCCCTTTCTGATTCCTTTCCAATTTCCAATGGCACGCGACAGGGCTGTCCACTATCTCCATTGCTCTTTGTCCTTTGCATGGAAACATTAGCTCGAAGCATTAGGGCTAACCCAAGTATTTCGGGTTTGTTGGTAAAAGGGACTGAATACAAACTGGCTTTATATGCCGACGATCTACTCGCTATAATCACAAAACCGGTCACTTCTTTGCCAAACTTGATGGCAGAATTTGAGAAGTTTGGAGCCCTCTCTAACTTCAAAATAAATTATTCCAAATCTATTGCCATGAATTTAACTACTCCTCCTGATATAGTAGAGGGCCTGAAACATGCCTTCCCTTTTACCTGGCATGATCACAAATTAAAATATTTGGGGGTGTTACTGACCAACGATTTATCCAAATTATTCCCCCTAACTTTTAACCCCTTATTGGCTAGGCTTCGCGTAGACTTCCAGAAATGGAAGAAACTAAGACTGTCTTGGTTCGGCAGGATTAACGTTGTCAAAATGAATGCCCTCCCTAGGATACTATTCTTTCTCCAGACCTTTCCGATACACATCCCCCTGCTTTGGCTCCGAGACGTCCAGAATCTTATTTGCGCGTTTGTATGGGGTTGTAAGACACCCAGGTTTAAACACGACATTTTATTTAGGAGAAAACATCAAGGGGGGCAACAACTCCCACATATTCCTAACTACTACCACGCAGTACATTTGAATAGGATTCTGGAATGGACGCGTGCTAAAGACCGCAAACAATGGGTCTTACTAGAGGAGGGCTGTCTCCCACATTATATTGAAATTGCACCTTGGCTTCCTACCCTCCCGAAGGTTTCACACCCCACGGTCTCCCCCACGCTCAAATTATGGGCCACGCTGAGATCCCAGAGCCATATATCCTCCAAATGGTCCCCCCTAACCTCCCTTCTCTATAACTCCGAGTTTGCTCCAGGTCTTCACGGGACAGCTTTTGCTCCATGGGCGGAAGCCGGGATTTTTAGAGTCGGTCAGCTGGTGAGCTCGGGTAGGGTGCGCTCCTTTTCAGATGTACAGTCTTCTTGGAACCTACATAGTGCTGAGTTTTGGAGGTTCCTGCAGGTTCATCATTTCATATCATCTTCTAAGAACCTCTCTGACATAACTAGGGACCTCACCGGGTTTGAAAGACTATGCACCTCTCCCAGTTCTCCCACACATACTATCTCACAAATCTATGCGCTTATCATGGGAAACTTTTTCCCACAACCTCCTACCTTTCTGGCTTCCTGGGAGAAGGAACTGTCAGGGCAACCTACGCAGATTAACTGGGATTCCGTATTTAAGAATGCCCAGGCGAGTTCTCTATGCTTATCGACATTAGAGACCCTCTATAAACTTATATATAGGTGGTATAGGACTCCTCGTGGTCTCAATAAAATGATTCCCTCTCTCTCGAATCTGTGCTGGAGATGCAAAAACGCCCCAGGGAGTTTTATACATATTTGGTGGGATTGCCCTCTTATAACTCCATTTTGGGCAGAGGTATTTAAATGCACCGAACAGATAGTGGGAGATGAGATCCCGAAAGACCAAGGTTTTTGGCTCCTCAATCACCCCCCCGCAGTAACACACTCCTACAAACATTCCCTGTTGAGACATCTTAGCAACGCAGCTAAAGCGGTAGTTCCAATCCTTTGGAGATCCACCTCACCACCCTCGATTAAATTATGGTTCATAAAGGTTGATTATTTTTTAGATATGGAAGACCTTGTCTCCTTCTCATCCGGGAAAACCGTTAACTTTATAGCTATTTGGTTTCCCTGGTACGACTTTAAGGACACACCTTTGTATCGGTCCTACATGGCGACATAACCCCCCTCATATTCATATCCATATTCCGATGTCTCTATAATATGTCTCAAACCCTTAATTGGTGGAGATCCCCCCTCCGTCCCCCAAACAAACTGTCTCTACTGCGCAGACTCTCACACCTGACTCTACCCGTCTTAATTTTCCCTCTCTTCTCCTTTTTCCTTCTTCTCTTCTCTCTCTTTTTCCTCTTTCCCATTTTCCTATGCTGTTTTGTTAAAATGTTCCTCCTTTATAAGTTCTGATGTTGTAAGCGAAGCAGACAAATTATTTTTATACTCTGGGCGCTCTATGTATAGTGTACTGACATATATGATATGTGATGTTTTTGTCCCCCCCCTTTTTTTTTTTGGAAAAGTATTGCTGTAATGTTTTGTCTGCTGCTTTAATCAATAAAAACAGTTTACACAAAAAAAATCATGTCGCAATTTGCGGGAGCAAAATGGTTCAGTAAATTGGACGCATCTTCAGGATTCTGGCAAATGAAGCTAGATGAGGCCAGCTCAAAGCTTTGTACATTTAATACACCAGAAGGTCGATACAGATTTCTTCGACTACCTTATGGAATATTGTCTGCTCCAGAAGTATATCACAAAAAGATACACATGATTTTTGAACATATTCCAGGTGTTGAAACAATGATGGATGACATTATTGTCTGGGGATCTACAAAGGAAGAACATGATTCTAGATTGAGACAAGTAATGGAACTTGTCAAGAAAGTGAATCTAAAGCTAAACAAGGACAAATGGGAACTTGGTGTGAATACACTTACCTTTATGGGCGACGTGGTCTCGGATCAAGGTGTAAAACCAGACCCAAGAAAAATATCAGCCATAGTGAACATGGAACGTCCTAACAACAAAGACGACGTCAGAAGATTCCTAGGAATGATTACTTACTTAGGAAAGTTTATTTCTCAACTCTCTGAACGAACAGCCTCTCTTAGATGGTTGTTGGACAAAGATAACGAGTGGATGTGGTCACACGAACAAGAAGAAAGTTGGCAAAACTTGAAACAGATCATTACAGAGCAACCAGTGCTAAAATTCTTTGATCCTGCGAAAAGAATAAGAATTTCAGCAGATGCTTCACAATTTGGCCTAGGCTCAGTGCTGTTACAAGAACATGAGGATACATGGCAACCAGTAATCTATGCATCAAGAGCACTGACAAGTGCTGAAACAAGGTATGCTCAGATAGAAAAAGAACTTCTAGCGATCACATATGCATGTGAGCGATTTCATCAGTTTGTGTATGGTCAAACATTTACAGTGGAAACTGACCACAAGCCATTGATAGCTATCATGACTAAATCATTACATGACTGTCCCATGAGAATTCCACAAATGCTTATCAGACTACAGAAATATGATGTACACTTGCTGTACTGTACCGGCAAATACATGTACATTGCTGATACACTTTCTCGTGCTGTGGACAAAAGTGAAGGTTCCAAAAGTCTGATGGATGCAGAGATAGAAGCCTATGTTAATTTGATTGTAGCTTCTCTACCAGTGTCTCTTTCAAGACAAGAACAGATTAGGAAAGAAACTGAGACAGATGACACAATGAAAGTGTTGAAAGATATCATTCTGAAAGGTTGGCCAGCAGAAAAAATAAGATTTTACTCACCGGTAAATCTATTTCTCGTAGTCCGTAGTGGATGCTGGGACTCCGTAAGGACCATGAAAAGCTTTAGGACTACCTGGTATGCACTGGCTCCTCCCACTATGGCCCTCCTCCAGACCTTAGTTAGGATACTGTGCCCGGAAGAGCTGACACAATAAGGAAGGATTTTGAATCCCGGGTAAGACTCATACCAGCCACACCAATCACACCGTATAACTCGTGATACTATACCCAGTTAACAGTATGAAATATAACTGAGCCTCTCAACAGATGGCTCAACAATAACCCTTTAGTTAGGCAATAACTATAAACAAGTATTGCAGACAATCCGCACTTGGGATGGGCGCCCAGCATCCACTACGGACTACGAGAAATAGATTTACCGGTGAGTAAAATCTTATTTTCTCTGACGTCCTAAGTGGATGCTGGGACTCCGTAAGGACCATGGGGATTATACCAAAGATCCCAAACGGGCGGGAGAGTGCGGATGACTCTGCAGCACCGAATGAGCAAACTCTAGGTCCTCCTCAGCCAGGGTATCAAACTTGTAGACTCTTGCAAAAATGTTTGAACCCGACCAAGTAACAGCTCGGCAAATATTGTAAAGCCGAGACCCCTCGGGCAGCCGCCCAAGAAGAGCCCCTTTCCTCGTGGAATGGGCTTTTACAGATTTAGGGTGCGGCAGTCCAGCCACAGAATGTTAGTTCTATGGTTTTGCTGGGGTGCACTCCCTGGGTCACTACGGGTATTATTTCTTTATGTGGAAAGGGAAAGTTCTCCTCACTGGACAGTTTATCAGCAGTACTTCCTTGTTCCGATATAACACGATGTCCTCAAAGAAAGAATTGGTATATAGTGAAGTCCCGTAGGGATCAAATGGATTATCAGAAATTTCAATCACATATACAGTATAATGTAAAAGAAATTTTAATCCGCCTAGGTGCGGCGGACCTAGTGGGGTGTCAGCAGTGCCCACCCAATTACGCTTGTAGTATCCCTTCCTTTAATCCTGTAGATTCCAATATTGGTTCTTCCCTAGTTCACCTCTTGCTGGCTAGGGGTGTGGAAGTTGCCAAATCTTGAAGGATAAGTCGTTTAGCCCATTCAAAATAATCTGAGGTCAAGATCTAGCATTTTTCAAAAAGCTTTTTCTTTTGCCTTGTGTTATCTGTTTCTAATGGATCAGCATGCCATGTTTTCCTGCATTATCAGTGCATTTCTTATTCCTGCAGGTTCCCTGCACTGATAATGCAGGCAGTGAAGCCAGTTCTATTTTGGAAGAAAATCGATAGAGCCGAAATCTGGACCTTAATGGAACCCAATTTTAGGCCCATAGTCAACCCTGACTGTAGGAAGTGCAGAAATCGACCTAGCTGAAAATTCCTCCTTTGGGGCCTTCCTGGCCTCACAGCACGCAACATATTTCCGCCATATGCGGTGATAATGGTTTGCGTTCACTTCTTTCCTAGCTTTAATTAGCGTAGGGATAACTTCCTCCGGAATGCTCTTTTCCTTCAGGATCCGGCGTTCAACCGCCATGCCGTCAAACGCAGCCGCGGTACGTCTTGGAACAGACAGGCCCCCTGCTGCAGCAGGTCCTGTCTGAGCGGCAGAGGCCATGGGTCCTCTGAGATCATTTCTTGGAGTTCTGGGTACCAAGTTCTTCTTGGCCAATCCGGAACAATTAGTATAGTTCTTACTCCTCTCCTTCTTATTATTCTCATTACCCTGGGTAAGAGAGGCAGAGAAGGGAACACATACACCGACTGGTACACCCACGGTGTTACCAGAGCGTCCACAGCTATCGCCTGAGGGTCCCTTGACCTGGCGCAATATCTTTGTAGCTTTTTGTTGAGGCGGGACGCCATCATGTCCACCTCTGGCCTTTCCCAACGGTGTACAATCATTTGGAAGACTTCGGGATGAAGTCCCCACTCTCCCGGGTGGTGGTCGTGTCTGCTGAGAAAGTCTGCTTCCCAGTTGTCCACTCCGGGAATGAACACTGCTGACAGTGCTAACACATGATTTTCCGCCCATCGGAGAATCCTTGTGGCTTCTGCCATCGCCATCCTGCTTCTTGTGCCGCCCTGTCGTTTACATGAGCGACCGCCGTGATGTTGTCTGACTAGATCAGCACCGGCCGGTGTTGAAGCAGGGGTCTTGTGTAGGGAAGTCTCCTGACTTTTCCATAGTCCTTGGAAGTTTCTTCCCTGTGTGACTGCCCCCCAGCCTCGAAGGCTGGCATCCGTGGTCACCAGGACCCAGTCCTGTATGCCGAATCTGCGGCCCCCTAGAAGATGAGCACTCTGCAGCCACCATAACAGCGACACCCTGGCCCTTGGAGACAGGGTTATCCGCCGATGCATCTGAAGATGCGACCCGGACCACTTGTCCAACAGATCCCACTGGTAGATCCTTGCATGGGACCTGGCGAATGGAATTTCTTCGTAAGAAGCTACCATCTTTCCCAGGGCTCGCGTGCATTGATGCACCGACACCTGTATTTGTATTAGGAGGTCTCTGTCTAGAGACGACAACTCCTAGGACTTCTCCTCCGGGAGAAACCCTTTTTATCCTGTTCTGTGTCCAGAACCATACCCAGGAACAGTAGACGCGTCGTAGGAACCAGCTGCAACTTTGGAATATTCAGAATCCAGCCGTGCTGTTGTAGCACTTCCCGAGATAGTGCTACTCCGACGAACAACTGCTCCCTGGACCTCGCCTTTATAAGGAGATCGTCCAAGCACGGGATAATTATTTCGGTCATTACCTTGGTAAATACCCTCGGTGCCGGGGACAGACCAACGGCAACGTCTGGAATTGGTAATGACCATCCTGTACCACAATTTTGAGGTACTCCTGGTGAAGAGGGTAAATAGGGACATGCAGGTAAGCATCCTTGATGTCCAGTGATACCATGAAATTCTCCAGGCTTGCAATAATCGCCCTGAGCGATTCCATTTTGAACTTGAACCTTCGTATATAAGTGTTCAAGGATTTCAATTTTAGAATGGGTCTCACCGAACCGTCTGGTTTCGGTACCACAACATTTTGGAATAGTAACCCCGGCCTTGTTGAAGGAGGGGTACCTTGATTTCACCTGCTGGAAGTACAGCTTGTGAATTGCCGCCAGTACTACCTCCCTTTCTCCGAGGGCAGCAGGCAAGGCTGATGCGAGGTAATGGCGAGGGGGAGTCGCCTCGAACTCCAGCCTGTATCCCTGTGATACTACTTGCAGAACCTAGGGATCCACCTGTGGGCAAGCCCACTGGTCCCTGAAGTTCCCGAGACGCACCCCCACCGCACCTGTCTCCACCTGTGGAGCCCCAGCGTCATGCGGTGGACTCAGAGGAAGCGGGGGAAGATTTTTGATCCTGGGAACTGGCTGTCTGGTGCAGCTTTTTCCTTCTTCCCTTGTCTCTGTGCAGAAAGGAAGCGCCTTTGACCCGCTTGCTTTTCTGAAGCCGAAAGGACTGTACCTGAAAATACGGTGCTTTCTTAGGCTGTGAGGAAACCTGAGGTAAAAAAATTTCTTCCCAGCTGTTGCTGTGGATACGAGGTCCCAGAGACCATCCCCAAACAATTCCTCACCCTTATAAGGCAGAATCTCCATGTGCCTTTTAAAGGCAGCATCACCTGTCCACTGCCGGGTCTCTAATACCCTCCTGGCAGAATGGACATTGCATTAATTCTGGATGCCAGCCGGCAAATATCCCTCTGTGCATCCTTCATATATAAGACGACGTCTTTAATATGCTCTATGTTAGCAAAATATTATCCCTGTCTAGGGTATTAATATTATCTGACAGGGTATCAGACCACGCTGCAGCAGCACTATTTATGCTGAGGCAAATGCAGGTCTCAGTATAGTACCTGAGTGTGTATATACAGACTTCAGGATAGTCTCCTGCTTTTTATCAGCAGGCTCCTTCAAAGTGGCCGTATCCCAAGACGGCAGTGCCACCCTTTTTGACAAACGTGTGAGCGCCTTATCCACCCTAGGGGATATCTCCCAACGTGACCTATCCTCTGGCGGGAAAGGGTACGCCAGCAGTAACTTTTCAGAAATTACCATTTTCTTATCGGGGGAACCCACGCTCTTTTCACACTTCATTCACTCATCTGATGGGGGAACAAAACACTGGCTGCTTTTTCTCCCCAAACATAAAACCCCTTTTATGTGGTACTTGGGTTCATGTCAGAAATGTGTAACACATTTTTCATTGCCGAGATCATGCAACGGATGTTCCTAGTGGATTGTGTATATATCTCAACCTCGTCGACACTGGAGTCAGACTCCGTGCCGACATCTGTGTCTGCCATCTGAGGTAACGGGCGTTTTTTGAGCCCCTGATGGCCTTTGAGACGCCTGGGCAGGCGCGGGCTGAGAAGCCGGCTGTCCCACAGCTGTTACGTCATCCAGCCTTTTATGTAAGGAGTTGACATTGTCGGTTAATACCTTCCACCTATCCATCCACTCTGGTGTCGGCCCCACACGGGGCGACATCCCATTTATCGGCCTCTGCTCCGCCTCCACGTAACCTTCCTCATCCAACATGTCGACACCGCCGTACCGACACACCGCACACACACAGGGAATGCTCTGACTGAGGACAGGACCCCACAAAGTCCTTTGGGGAGACAGAGAGAGAGTATGCAAGCACACACCAGAGCGCTATATAATGCAGGGATTAACACTATAACTGAGTGATTTTTCCCCCAATAGCTGCTTATATACACATATTGCGCCTAAATTTAGTGCCCCCCTCTCTTTTTAACCCTTTGAGCCTGAAACCTACAGGGGAGAGCCTGGGGAGCTGTCTTCCAGCTGCACTGTGAAGAAAAAATGGCGCCAGTGTGCTGAGGGAGATAGCCCCGCCCCTTTTTCGGCTGACTTTTCTCCCGCTTTTTTCATGGATTCTGGCAGGGGTAATTTATCACATATATAGCCCTGGGACTATATATTGTGATGATTTGCCAGCCAAGGTGTATTATATTGCCCTCAGGGCGCCCCCCCCCCAGCGCCCTGCACCCATCAGTGACCGGAGTGTGAGGTGTGCATGAGGAGCAATGGCGCACAGCTGCAGTGCTGTGCGCTACCTTGTTGAAGACAGAAGTCTTCTGCCGCCGATTTTCCGGAACACTTCTTGCTTCTGGCTCTGTAAGGGGGCCGGCGGCGCGGCTCCGGGACCGAACATCGAGGTCGTGTCCTGTGGTCTATCCCTCTGGAGCTAATGGTGTCCAGTAGCCTAAGAAGCCCAAGCTACCACCAGTTAGGTAGGTTCGCTTCTTCTCCCCTTAGTCCCTCGCTGCAGTGGGTCTGTTGCCAGCAGATCTCACTGTAAAATAAAAACCTAAAATATACTTTCTTTCTAGGAGCTCAGGAGAGCCCCTAGTGTGCATCCAGCTCAGCCGGGCACAAGATTCTAACTGAGGTCTGGAGGAGGGTCATAGTGGGAGGAGCCAGTGCACACCAGGTAGTCCTAAAGCTTTCTTTAGTTGTGCCCAGTCTCCTGCGGAGCCGCTATTCCCCATGGTCCTTACGGAGTCCCAGCATCCACTTAGGACATCAGAGAAACATGCGTGCCCGCTGTCTATCCATGATTATTGGATGTACCGCAGTGACCTTACAGTTGTCGATGGTATTATTTACAAAGGCAATAGGTTTGTCATACCTGCACGACTAAGAAAAACTATGCTGTGCAAGATACATGAAGGCTACTTAGGAGAAGAAAAATGTAAGCGGAGAGCGCATGAAGTTATGTATTGGCCAAGAATGAACCAAGACATAGCACAGACTACAGCTACATGCGAATTATGTCTTACGTATAGACCGAAACAACAAGTCGAGCCACTGAGTCCTCACGCAGTGCCAGAGAGACCGTACCAGAAAGTTGGCGTAGATTTGTTTGATTGTAATGGGAAAACATACATTGTCATGACTGATTATTACTCTAACTACCCTGAGGTGAAGACACTACATACAACTACTAGTAAAGCCGTAATCAATTGCATGACAATGGTCCTCAGTTTTCCAGTGCTGAATTTAGACAATTTGCTGATGAGTGGGAATTTGTCCATACTACGTCAAGTCCCCACTATCCTCGCTCAAATGGGTTGGTGGAAAGTTCAGTAAAAACTGTAAAGAGTCTCATGAAAAAAGCTCAAGAAGGTAAAGAAGATTTCTACAAAAGTCTTTTAATCTACCGCAGTACACCTTTACAGAATGGACTTTCTCCTGCAAAAATGCTGATGGGAAGGAGGATTAGAGCAAATCTCCCGATACATGATGAACTGCTTAATACACATAACTCAGCGTTGGTCAGACTGAGTAAGGAACGTCAACAGGCTTAACAGAAATTGTTCCATGACAGGCGAGCACAAAGCTTATCTGATCTAAAATCGGGTGACCAAGTCCGTCTCAGAGATCACGAGAAAGGTATTTGGGTGCAGAAAGGTATTGTGCAAGCACAAGTAGCACCAAGATCTTATACTATATGTACAGAGCGTGGAACGGAAGTAAGAAGAAATCGGGTGGATTTAAGATCTCAACCTAACCATAATGAAGACAACATGACTGAAGAATACCCTTCATCTGACATGTATGATGATCCTGATAATGGTGAACAAACCACGATTCTAGAAAGGTCCAATATGGTTGATGAAACGCAGACTGTGTATGAAAGACCCAAAAGGGAAATACGCAGACCTGAGAGACTCATTGAAACGTGTTAGATGATGTCCTTAATATGACGTTGTTAATTGTTGCATTGAAGCGTACAGGGCTCATCTTTAAAGAAAAGAGGATGTGATGTTAGTGTATTAGAATGCTTAATATTTGTAGACACTCCCTTACTAACATGTGTAAGCCTGAATCTTCAGTGATGGTCCCTGGGACCAGGGGGATGCTGGGAAGTGGGTGGTCCAGTGGGCAGTGTGCCTGTACTTGGTGATGGAATAAAGCAGCACAGCAGTGAACTCACATGTCTCTGTGTCCTGATGACTGGATTTAAAAACGTATGAACAAAACACATTCCCCTCCTCACATCATGTCACTGCCCCTGTCACATGCAGCCCTGTCCTCACTGACACATCACTCATCTCCTGATATACTCTGTGCTGCTGGGAACCCAGCTCCTCCCACTATATAACTCTCAGTCTGTGGCTTCCTGCTGCCTCCATTGCCCTCCTCACATCATGTCACTGCCCCTGTCACATGCAGCCCTGTCCTCACTGACACATCACTCATCTCCTGATATACTCTGTGCTGCTGGTGGCCCTGCTCCTCCCACTATATAACTCTCAGTCTGTGGCTTCCTGCTGCCTCCATTCCCCTCCTCACATCATGTCACTGCCCCTGTCACATGCAGCCCTGTCCTCACTGACACATCACTCCTCTCCTGATACACTCTGTGCTGCTGGGGACCCTCCTCCTCCCTCTCTATAACTCTCAGTCTGTGGCTTCCTGCTGCATGTGACAGGGGCAGTGACATGATGTGAGGAGGGGAATGGAGGCAGCAGGAAGCCACAGACTGAGATATGATATGAAAGTGATTAATAAATGGTAACTTAACAGTTGTGTTGAAGGAGGAGCTGTGCGTCTCTTCACATGCAGCTGGGTGAGCGAGACGAGACAGCCATCCTCTGACAACCGTCTATTGCCGGCGTTGATCTTTCCACGCATTAGGTGCACCGTGCTGGGGTGAAGGCCCGCTGAAGTGCTAGGTCCAGTGCCGCATGGTCCGACAGTCGGGTCCCTGGTTCGTCTAGCCAGGTCCATGTTGTGTAATGGAAAGTAATGAACACTTTTCCAGATACATGTAATGAACACCCGGCAAGCAGATATCCTGCAGTCAGGCCAGCCAGGCGCACGGTCGGCTGCAGCATCAGAAGGTCAGCTCTGCTGACCAGATGGAACTGGATAAAGGTTATGGACCCCAGTGTGAGTTGGGTGGGGGTAACGTGCCTTTAACACATATCTATATGGCTAGCACATACAGTAGACATATCACCAGGCACCTGTAGACAATCAGAAACACTATTATAGTGACCCGTGTGTAGACTCCGTATCGGCCCCCTGCTCTCTTGCTGGCAGCGATGTAAACTCTGGGCACTACGGTCACTAGAGGACCCTAGCGCTGTCCCAGTGTCTACTACACATGCAGGTATTTTGGGGAGAGGACACAAAGTCCGAAGGACAATGCACAGGTATAGAGAAATTATTAAGAGGGTATTCATGTGAAACCAACCAATCAGTAAAGCAATACTCAGGACCGAGGAAGGCCCTTGGTAAGAATGAATTAGGGTTGGAGGTGCGCCACTAAGCTGGGTTACAGTGTTTTTTTCTAGAGGTTATTAGTGTAAGCCACTAGAAGCCTCTAAACTTATGGTCTTTGACATTATTTAAATATTCTAGTCCCATTGGCAATCTCTCTTTATCAATTTTGCACTTTCAGGCTATCGGATGAAATATTATGCCTGATCATAGTGACTCATTTTAAGTTTGGAAATAAAAGTTAAATTTTAAATACTGTATAATCATTTCAAAAGAGTGCGCCACACACTAAGCCCTACTTTTAGTGATAGGCCCACTAGTGGCTTACACTAATAACCTCTAGAAAAAAATCTACTGCACATGTGCAGGTCTTTAGGAAGATGGCACAGGGGCCATTTTCCCAGTGATTGTCTTGACGCCAGGAAAATGGCCGACATGCCATTTTCATGGTGATTTCTACTGCGCTGCTGCTGCCGACGCGAGGCTCCGGAGGGTAAGTATTGAAAAAAAAATGGGTGCGGTGTGGGCCCCCTGGACCCCGGGGGCCGTGTACGCTGTACACACTGCACCCATTGCTCAGAAACCCCCCCTCCACTTGGCAAGTGGCTCAAATTACAACAATAGCAATGTTATCTAACACAATTACTAGAGCTGCTGCCACATCATGCAGTGTAAGGGACAGAGCAGAGCTGCTGCACATGCCCAGTGGTAGCAGCTTCTTCTACCAAGTTTGCTGTATGTGTGGATCTGAGCCCTCAGTCAGTGCACTGGACTAGAGAGTAACTGCCAGTAAGAAGAGACAGGAGCCTTACCAGGAGGTGGAAGAATGCATGCTGAGAGAATGCTGTATAAGTTCTATTATGTTTGTGTATTTAATTTATGTATGTTTAACCTTTTCCTGACCACTTATCTTATCTCCTATATAATAGCCCTATTCTGTGACCTTGTGATTCATTTGCTAACGCTGGGCGGAGTCACAACAGTGGGCGGAGTTATTCAAATGAGTCACAGAGATCTGGCCAAATCTATAGGAGACTAGGAGCAGAAGCAGATGGTATGGGCATGTCACAGGCAGGGGTGCATACCTCCCAGCTTTCTGCAGGAGCTTTCTCCAGGCAGAAGGAGGGAAACACACTCAGCGAAAAGGGGGCGTGGCTTCACGGGAGGGCCCCCGTTTTCGTCAGTGAGGGGGCTTGCCCAGCGCTCTGTGAGCTGCTGGCATGCCCCCAGGGGCTGATTATGAGTCCGGGGGGCACAGGGCACTTGAGACAGGGGAGCCCTATCTCATTGCTGTGCCTGCTGTGGGTTGGGGGCGTGGCCTAATCGCGGCCCGCGCGGCCACGCCCCCTTATGCAAATTCCGATTTTTATTTTTATTTTTTTTATGGGATTTTGGCCCCTCAGCTAGGGCTAAATCCAGAGGACGTGGTCGCTCCCCCTACACACCCGCACAGGCAGAAGAAAGCAGGGAGACTGCTGCCTCCCTGTAACACCACAGACCTGCCAATATGCAGCAGCGTGTGCTGACTGTAGCACAATGCTGCCGCTGTTGCTGGCAGGACGGGGGGAGCTTCTGAGCTGGGACAGAGCTACTCCAGCCGGGGGGCCCCCTAAAACTGTGGGGCCAACGGTACGTATCCCCTGGCCACGCCACCCCCCCCCCCCCCCTTAATCCGGCTCTGCTGCTGGAACCCCCCCAGTAATCCGTACCCCCTGATGCCCCCTCTCCCTCTGTCTCCACTATTCACCGCTGCTCTGCTAAGCAGAACAGCGAGTACAGGAGCTTTCCAACTGCCCCCCCCCACCGCCGGACACTGCGACCCGCGGGTGGGACAGCGGGACAGACCCCAAAAAATGGGACTGTCCCGCGAAAATCGGGACATTTGGGAGGTATGGGGGTGTGTGAGGGGTATGTCATACAGACAGACGGGCACCGGCTCACTGTGTGCTTGACCCCCCACATCGGCATACTCAGCAGGGTCTCTCTGGTGCGGAGGAGCGTCACTTTCTGACACACCCCACGCTTCTTAGCTGCAGTTTAGTGGGGCACCTGCCGCTGTGCAGGTTCCATACTGCCTCTGTTATCTCCAGCCCCGGCAACCCCACCGCTAGCTGCAGCGCTGCCACCAGCAGTGGAGTGCGCCCAGCTCATTCACACACTTTAGCTGGCGGGTAGCGCTGCAGAAATCCGAGCTGCTTGCAGGCTCTGACCCACTCCTCCCTCCAGCCGCAGCGTCTCCTGGGAGCTAACCAGTCACTCCCAGTCTCCCCTTACCACAGTGCCCGGAAGCCGTGAGGTCCGCGCCACGTGCATGCTATGACCCCCTCCTCCCTCCAGCCGCAGCATCTCTTGGGGGCTAACCAGTCATTTCCAGTCTCACCTTACCACAGTGCCCGGCAGCTGCGCGAGGTCTGCGGTGTGTGACTGAGGAGGGGGGGAGGGATGCGGACTGGCAGAGAAAGCAGGACTCCAGCCTGAGAGAGTCAGCCATGCCAAGTCTCCAGCAGCAGCAGATACCAACAGGTTGGAATGGAACAGCAGCAGCCAGCAGCAGTGACTCCGGTAAGACACATCTGTCTGTCACCACTGTTTTGTCCCTAATACCAATCTCTCCCGTGCCCTGTGTTCTGTCATGTCCCTGTCACCCCTGGCCTTGCCCTGCCACCCTTATTCTGGCCCTTTCACCCTTATCCTGGCCCTGTCACCCTTATGCTGGCCCTGTTACCCCTATCCTGGCCCTGTCACCCCTGTGCTTGCCCTGTCAACCCTATACTGGCCCCGTCACCCCTGTCCTGGTCCTGCCGCCCCTACCCTGGCCCTGTCACCCCTATCCTGTCCCTATCATTTCTGTCCTGGCCCTGTCACCCCTGTCCTGGCCCCGTCACCCCTGTCCTGGCCCCGTCACCCCTGTCCTGGCACCGTCACCCCTGTCCTGGCCCCGTCAACCCTGTACTGACCCTGTCACCCCTGTCCTGGCCCTGTTACTGCATACCCTCCAACTACCTTTTATGGCATGTACAGTACCCGCAGCGCCTCCAGACCTCTCCCCAATGCACTACACCTCCGCACCTTCCCCTCCACCACATGCGGCACTCCACCCCTCCCCCACATACTGTGCCTCCAGATCCCCTACACCACCCGTGGCTCCCACTCCTCCACCCCTTCACCACCCACAGCACCTCCAGGCCCCTTCCACCATTCACCCCCCTTATACGTCTCCCCCCACACCTGCCCCCCTCCACCCGCTGCATCTGCAGACACCCTCCTCCATCAGCGGTCCCCCCCTCACCCACCCCTCCCCCACCAATGGCACCCCCGCACCTGCCCCTCCACCACCTGCAGCACTTCCGGACCTCCTTTCCCATCCGCCGCAACACCAGTACCTGCCCCTACCCTACCCATGGTGCCTGCGGTCCCCTACCCAACCCCCGGCACACCCATCCCACAGCACCTCCGGAACCCTTCACCCATCCACAACATCCCCACACCTGCCCCTCTCCCACCCGTGGCACCCCTGCCCCTCCCCCACCTGCAGTGCCTCCGGACCCCTCCCCCATCTGCATCCCCCACTCCTCTGCCCCTCCCCCACGCGCAGCACCTCCCGAACCTTCCCCATCCGGGCCCCACCCCCACTTCTGCCTCCCCTCCACCCGCAGCATCTACAGACACCATCCGCAGTCCCCCCCGCACCCGCTACATTCTGTACATCGTGCCCTGCAGGTGCTGTTCACGCCGTTGCAAGGGGCTGCGCCTCCTTCACCATCGCACGCCCTTTCATTGTGCAATATTTAACCACTAACAAAGGAATGCAGGTAATACTCCATATAATACAAATATTAAACCCCAGAAAGGCATGCAAGGGTTAAGGGGGCGTAGCCCCTTGCGACGGTGTGAAGAGCGCCCGTAGGGCGCGATGAAGCACCTAGTGTAAATATGTTTGCTACAGCCTATACTATAGACCCTCTATAATGTTACTTATTAATACTGTGTATTCCATACTGTATCCAGTGTATAAAAAGACCAATGTTTACATTAATGTCCGTGTGGTTACTAGGTTCTTCTGCCGCTCCCCCAGAATCCCGCACTTGCTCCAATGTTCTGCAGAGAAGGAGATTGTGGATGGCATTTAGAAACCCCTCTCTAGAAAACCTGCGTTTGCCGCTGCAGATGTCGGAATTCCGGCGATATAGTGAGTTTTCCGGTAAAGAGGAATTGTGAGCGTGTGTTCCTGGGTCTTGCAGGCCTCCGTCCCCTGTCTGGGAGGTGCAGGGAATGTATAATTGATAGGATATGTGTGCGGTTATCAGGCAGCTCTCGGCCTCATTAGGATGTAAACACCACACAGTACATCCAAGTTCCTCTACATTATTCATGGCCTGTGCTGCTGAAGAGAAACTGTAATAAGCAGCCTGCACAGCGTCAGACTGGCAGCCTGTACCAGCTCCGGTGCCCCCTTTCCACTCTCTCCGTGCCAAGATCCTGCTGCTTTCATTATTCCACAGTAATCACCCCAGCTGTCTGCTGGTCTGTTGTATGTGTCAGTACACATCACACACGTCAGCCGCATTTCTGTCCAGAGCGTTCTACAATATCCAGAAACCTTCAAACTGGATGTTCCACTAACATAATATTGAACCGATAACTGGCTGGTGATTTTAACCTGCTGTTCTCCCCAGTCACCCGCCATCTGTTCACCCCTCCCCTCTGTATGTACACTCTCACATGCAGGACCCTCCGTCTTTTTATTCCTGTAGCACTGTCAATGCCACCTGTGCTCTTTACCTTTTTTTTCCCTAGTCTTCACAGCAACACTAATAGTGTACGCTCACCCTTACCTTGTATACAGGCTCACTGAGTGTCAAGCTTCCCTTCCCGGTGCCGCACCACCAATTTCTCTACAAGGTTGTCTTACCATCGCAGTGTCCTACCTCGTCTGTCATTTCATCGTTATATGTTATTTCTATTGCTATCAATTTACACTATATTGTATATGTGATATGTCAAGTTACACTGTTACTATGGGGCCTATTTAACAATAATCGCATTTCCAGTGCAATCTGGGCGCAATACTGCATTACGGTATATGGTATCCCTGCGATGTGTTTAATCAGCAGTCTAATCGCTCCTCTACCAGGAATCTTGTGCATGGCGCAGTCTACTGACCATGCACGTGCTGTACATCCATGGGCTACAGCGCCGAACGCCATCTTCAGATGGTGTTAGCTGTGAGTGCTAACTCCAAAATGCTTTGCATCCCCATAGAAACCTATGGGTGCTGCGCCTGCTGTGGGAAATGTAGGGTCTTGCAGCTATCGATGGTATGAGGATGATGGTGACTAGTTTTGCCACCAATGGGGGACCACGGATGCAGAACTCCGGTGGTGGGAGGTCTGATGGTGGAAGGCCATTGCATTCTGCGCAGTGCTTTCCCACCGATGTTAGGAACCATCGATGGACATCTCCAGCGGTATATAAAGAAGCAGTAAATATTTTGGACTGGCCTAGGCTTCTGTCCAGTCAGATCCAGGAATCTCGAAAGGCCTCTGTCCCACTTTGGACTGAGCTCTTCAGGCCCCTTCTCTGTGCGTCCTGAGAGGCTGCCATCTTGTTTTGGGGGTACAGCGGAGCCATGAAGCCACTATGGAGACGATCTGATGTAATATGAGAACAAAGGTTTGAACTTATTGGAAAATATATTTTTTTTTCCTCACCTAAATAACGATATGACCGGATTCAGCACTGAAGCGCGGTCCCTTGGTGGCGCACGGGTTAACCGGGTCATATTGAGTGATGCCTCCCTGCGTCTCCTCCATGCAGGTGGGGGTCAGGTGCTCGGCTGCTGCTATCTCATCTTCACACGTCGAGAAGCCTCATTAGCTTGCAGGCAGCACCAGCGCGGGAGGGAAATAGACCCCGGGAGACCAGACACCTGGCTGCTATGGCAACAGATGACTTGACGACGTTCAGATTCAATAACAACTTTGGCTGGGAGGAGGTGGACAGAGAAAGTCGGTAACTGACACCTATTATACACGACCAACGTTGAGGGGAAATAAACCCCAAAGAAGCGTGTTATTTGTGTGCAGCAATGCCCAGTACGCTGCTCCGGCATAAATGAGTTTCGACCTAAGTGTGTCGACCTGAAGACCGGATACCCCTTGCCCTCCCCCCGTTTTCCCATTCAACATGGGGATAGCGCCGGCAAGCAAAACAGGCCCATACTACCGTTTGCCCGCGGCTTCGCTCGCGTGGCTGACTATTATTGCTCAGCAGAACTAATGTTACAAAGACAGTAGTGTCATATAATATTGTGATGTGTATTTTATATTGTACACATTGGGGGTCATTCAGACCCGATCACCTATGTGCGTTTTCGCTCAGCTGCGATCGGGTCTGAACTGCGCATGCGTGTGCACTGCAATGCGCAGGCGTGACAGGATGAACGAAGAAAGCGATCGCACCGGCGATCGCAAGAAGATTGACAGGAAGAGGCCGTTTGTGGGTGGCAACTGACCATTTCAAGGGAGTGTCCAGGAAAACGCAGGCGTGTCCACCCGTTTGGAAGAAGGGTTTCCGACGTCAGCTCCGGCCCCGATCATCGCACGTCAAGAGTAGATCCTGGGCTGTGCAGAGACTGCACAAACTTTGGTTTGTGCAGCTCTCTCCACATCCGATCGCACCCCTGCACAGTGAATACCCCCTCACCCGGTAGGAGGCGACTACCTGGTCGCAGCAGTGCAAAAATCGCCTGCTTGCGACTGGGTCTGAACTAGGTCCATTCGATCACAAAATGTATTTGTAAACAATATTTGCAGATTTTCCTTCAGGGATTAACACCAAAAAATGCTTGGGGCTACTAACACGTGAGCAAGTCACGTACAGCTGACCATGGGAGAAGCAGCTGGTCCTGAGATCTACGCCTGCCCCCCTGAGTGTTTCTCGGGGTGTGCAATATATGTATATATTGTACATATATATTTATATACATATAGTAATTTTGGTCTTGAGGAAACTGCACGTTGCATGCGCCAAGTGTCAAGCGTCTGGTTTTTTCTTGATTGTTCTTCTCCTTGATGTAGATCACACATACTGTAGCTCAGTCTCTTTCTAGGTCACTAAGCTATGCAATAGCGAAAATGAGAGCCAAATGCATCCAGTGGTTTTTGCGTGACAGACAGACAAAGATTCCAGGGTTTTTTTGTCTCCGTAATTCATAAACAGTCCCTAGAAGTACAGACACAACCCTTACAGTTTCAGTATATGTATAGATATACACTGTATAAATATAGCAATGGCATATTCCCCTATGCATGCTAGTATTTCATGTAAAGGCAATAAGGTTCAGTTATGAACGTGAGAAAAAAAAACACGGTGTAAACGTCTGCTATTTTGTGACTGCGTGCTCCACGCGTACCTATATGTATGCGTGAGGATGATCAGGAGTAGACGTGTCTGCCGCACGACAAGTGCAGTTTGCGCACGTCATCATGGACAGAGTGGGAGGAGCATGGCAAAGTACCAGACAGGTGTAGCAACAGGCATCATTTTAAGCACACAGGCATTCGCGCCGCAGGACTGTGCGTTTGCAAATCGATATTTGTCGTAACTGAGATTTGGTGACAGAAAAATACAAATAAAATGGAAGATAATAGTGGTCATTCCGAGTTGATCGCTCGCTAGCTGTTTTTAGCAGCCGTGCAGACGCTATGCCGCCTCCCACTGGGAGTGTATTTTAGCTTAGCAGAAGTGAGAACGAAAGGATCGCAGAGCGGCTACAAAATAATTTTGTGCAGTTTCAGAGTAGCTCCAAACTTACTCAGCGCTTGCGATCACTTCAGACTATTCAGTTCCTGTTTTGACGTCACAAACACGCCCTGCGTTCGCTCAGCCTCGCCTGCATTTTTCCTGGCACGCCTGAGTTTTTCCGCACACTCCCTGAAAACGGTCAGTTGCCACCCAGAAATGCCCACTTCATGTCAATCACTCTGCGGCCAGCAGTGCGACTGAAATGCTTCACTAGACCCTGTGCAAAACGACATCATTTGCTGTGCCGCATACGCATGCGCAGAACTGCCATTTTTTTTTACCTAATCGCTGCGCTGCGAACAATTGCAGCTAGCGATCAACTCGGAATGACCCCCAATATTCTTTATAGCGCAGTTCTGACCTTCAGCGATTTTCAAACACGGTTCTTAGGGCACCCCAACGGTCCAGGGTTTAGGTATATCCATGGCTCCAAGTCACCTGTGGCCAAGCATGGATAAACGTAAAACCTGGAGCGTTAGGCTGCTTGAGGAGCGCGTTTGAGAACCTTCTGCCTTAGATCCTGATTGCTTCTCTTTGTTCATGCAGGATTAAAATAACTGAGGATTTAAATGTTTACCAGTAACCTACGCAGCGCTGGCACCTGTCCTACACCCCCCCTCCCCCACCGTGTATCTGCCGGAGCGCTGTTTACAGGGAAGGCCCTGGCACACAGCGCCTCGTTTATCAGAGCAGTCTTTCCCTGTCATATTGCTGAGGAGTTCCCCAGTGCCTAAGCCTCGAGATTCCAGCTCAGCTGAGTGTGTAAACAGAGCGCAGGCACGGCTCAGCCCTGGTGACGCGGCCGCCCCGCTGTACACAGCAGCCTCTGAGCTGTAATTATGAGGGAAAAAGCAGGTTTACATCTGCTCCACGTTCCCAGAGGCTGCGAGTCCATGTCACTGAGGAATAACAAAGGCTATACGGGGGGAATTCTCCACCCCAGGCCGGAGAGCGCTGAGCCATATAATGCTATGCGACAAGTCAGATGTATAGTAATGTAACTGAAGGGCCTCTGTAAATGAAATGTAGATTGGTTGATATAAAAGAGCTGGGATAACGGTCATGGGGGCACCGCTGAAGTGTATCGGTGGGACAAGGTATTTGTGCCTCAGGAATGCTTCAGCTAAGACCCCCCCCCAACTGAATCTAATGTGTGCGGTGGTTCGGGGGGGGGGGGAGGGGTGTATTTGGTCTATTTGGAACGCCGTGAAGATGTTTTTCTCACACACAGTTTTTATTTCGCCCCCCCCTCTTCCTTTTCCGTGGGGAAAATCCCATCAAAGTGACTGGAAATGCGAAAAAATCCTTGTTCTTATGGCAAAAAAAAGACTTTTGGCCGTATTCAGAGGTGGACGCGAATGCAGCGGTGACTGAGAATTTCTGCTTCTGCCGCAGCCGTTGGAATTCGCACGGAGAAGCCCACCAGCTGCGTCACTAATTCCCCGCTTTGAATAAAAAGTCGCACAATCGGTCTCACCGCCGAACGATAAAGCATGCCTATGTCTGTCGCAAAATGGCCGCTGGTGTCAATGCAAATGCGTATTTGGATGCAGTCGCTGCCACGACATGTACAGAATGCCCACTGACAGAATGCCCACTGACATCCCAGTCTCCTGTGTCCCAAATCGCACCGTGCCCCCCAAGCCGTAATCATACGCAGTACAAAAACATCAAATGATTTTTCCTTCCGCAAATACAGTGCGGAATGGCCATTCCCAAGGTTTGAGCATCATGGTGCCCCTGGCTGAAGCCGGTTCCGTCACAAAAATTTGATTTGTATTAAAAAAAATGTCTCCAGAATTGTTATCTAGAGGCGTGATGTCTATGCAGCCACCATATTGCAATGTCTTATCCCGCTGTCCCCACCCCACCCCCAGGAAATATCAGGTATGGAGACATCGGTAAACAAGGGGTGCTGCAATCTTCTGCTTTCTCAGAGGCCTCCGATACATGAGGAACTGGGATACTGCCGATAGTTTCCATAGCAACAGGCATTGCGGTCAGATGCCTGTAATCCTGCTGCGCCCCTTTCCTGTTGCCCACAGCTCAGAGAACCCCTGACCCCCTAAGAGCTTACTATTCATCGTTAACCCCTTCTGCGACAAGGACTGGCAGTTGCACACGTACACATAAAGCAGACCCACCAACACTACCCCGTCCATTTGTGATGAACTGATTCATTGATGAGAGGGGAGTTGTTAGCGCAGGTGACTGCTGTCAGAGGCCGGGCAGTAAGCCCAGGAGCAGAGCATTGTGTCCCTGGTGGAAGCGGCCATGTTGGAGGCTCTGACATGTTTCATATGTAATATTAGATGACATCACCGCGCCCCTGTTGGGGTTATATTTCTGCTAGGTGTACAGGGCAGCGGCATTTACACTCCCTAAATATTACATTTTGCTGTAGCTGGTGGAGACAGCGCCTCACAGGGGGGTCACCTCTTACCCTCTGTAACGGGAAATTCCTGGTACCATTTTGCTTTGCAGTATACACAGTGTATACCCTCCCTCATGCCTGCAGTATACACAGTATGTCCCCTCCCTCATGCCTGCAGTATACACAGTGTGTACCCTCCCTCATGCCTGCAGTATACACAGTATGTCCCCCCTCCCTCATGCCTGCAGTATACACAGTGTGTCCCCTCCCTCATGTCTGCAGTATACACAGTATGTCACCTCCCTCATGCCTGCAGAACACACAGTGTGTACCCTCCCTCATGCCTGCAGAATACACAGTGTGTACCCTCCCTCATGCCTGCAGTATACACAGTATGTCACCTCCCTTATGCCTGCAGTATACACAGTGTGTCCCCTCCCTCATGCCTGCAGTATACACAGTGTGTCCCCCCTCCCCCATGCCTGCAGTATACACAGTATGTCCCCTCCCTCATGCCTGCAGAATACACAGTGTGTCCCCCTGTCCCTAATGCCTGCAGTATACACAGTATGTCCCCTCCCTCATGCCTGCAGTATACACAGTATGTCCCCCTTTCCCTAATGCCTGCAGTATACACAGTATGTCCCCCGTCCCTCATGCCTGCAGTATACACAGTATGTCCCCCTTTCCCTAATGCCTGCAGTATACACAGTATGTCCCCCTGTCCCTCATGTCTGCAGTATACACAGTATGCCCCCCTCCCTCATGCCTGCAGTATACACAGTATGTCCCCCTGTCCCTCTTGTCTGCAGTATACACAGTATGTCCCCTCCCTCATGCCTGCAGTATAAACAGTATGTCCCCTCCCTCATGCCTGCAGTATATACAGTATGTCCCCTCCCTCATGCCTGCAGTATACACAGTGTGTGCCCTCCCTCATGCCTGCAGAATACACAGTGTGTCCCCCTGTCCCTAATGCCTGCAGTATACACAGTATGTCCCCTCCCTCATGCCTGCAGAATACACAGTGTGTACCCTCCCTCATGCCTGCAGAATACACAGTGTGTACCCTCCCTCATGCCTGCAGTATACACAGTATGTCACCTCCCTTATGCCTGCAGTATACACAGTGTGTCCCCTCCCTCATGCCTGCAGTATACACAGTATGTCCCCCCTCCCCCATGCCTGCAGTATACACAGTATGTCCCCTCCCTCATGCCTGCAGAATACACAGTGTGTCCCCCTGTCCCTAATGCCTGCAGTATACACAGTATGTCCCCTCCCTCATGCCTGCAGTATACACAGTATGTCCCCCTTTCCCTAATGCCTGCAGTATACACAGTATGTCCCCCGTCCCTCATGCCTGCAGTATACACAGTATGTCCCCCTTTCCCTAATGCCTGCAGTATACACAGTATGTCCCCCTGTCCCTCATGTCTGCAGTATACACAGTATGCCCCCCTCCCTCATGCCTGCAGTATACACAGTATGTCCCCCTGTCCCTCTTGTCTGCAGTATACACAGTATGTCCCCTCCCTCATGCCTGCAGTATAAACAGTGTGTCCCCTCCCTCCTGCCTGCAGTATATACAGTATGTCCCTCCCTCATGCCTGCAGTATAGACAGTGTGTGCCCTCCCTCATGCCTGCAGTATACACAGTGTGTGCCCTCCCTCATGCCTGCAGAATACACAGTGTGTCCCCCTGTCCCTAATGCCTGCAGTATACACAGTATGTCCCCTCCCTCATGCCTGCAGAATACACAGTGTGTCCCCCTGTCCCTAATGCCTGCAGTATACACAGTATGTCCCCTCCCTCATGCCTGCAGTATACACAGTATGTCCCCCTTACCCTAATGCCTGCAGTATACACAGTATGTCCCCCGTCCCTCATGCCTGCAGTATACACAGTATGTCCCCCTTTCCCTAATGCCTGCAGTATACACAGTATGTCCCCCTGTCCCTCATGTCTGCAGTATACACAGTATGCCCCCCTCCCTCATGCCTGCAGTATACACAGTATGTCCCCCTGTCCCTCTTGTCTGCAGTATACACAGTATGTCCCCTCCCTCATGCCTGCAGTATAAACAGTATGTCCCCTCCCTCATGCCTGCAGTATAGACAGTGTGTGCCCTCCCTCATGCCTGCAGAATACACAGTGTGTGCCCTCCCTCATGCCTGCAGTATACACAGTATGTCCCCACTCCCTCATGCCTGCAGAATACACAGTGTGTGCCCTCCCTCATGCCTGCAGTATACACAGTATGTCCCCCTGTCCCTCATGCCTGCAGTATAAACAGTATGTCCCCTCCCTCATGCCTGCAGAATACACAGTGTGTGCCCTCCCTCATGCCTGCAGTATACACAGTGTGTGTCCTCCCTCATGCCTGCAGTATACACAGTATGTCCCCACTCCCTCATGCCTGCAGTATACACAGTATGTCCCCTCCCTCATGCCTGCAGTATACACAGTATGTCCCCCTGTCCCTCATGCCTGCAGTATACACAGTATGTCCCCTCCCTCATGCCTGCAGTATACACAGTATGTCCCCCTGTCCCTCATGCCTGCAGTATACACAGTATGTCCCCTCCCTCATGCCTGCAGTATAAACAGTATGTCCCCTCCCTCATGCCTGCAGTATAGACAGTGTGTGCCCTCCCTCATGCCTGCAGAATACACAGTGTGTGCCCTCCCTCATGCCTGCAGTATACACAGTGTGTGCCCTCCCTCATGCCTGCAGTATACACAGTATGTCCCCACTCCCTCATGCCTGCAGTATACACAGTATGTCCCCTCCCTCATGCCTGCAGTATACACAATATGTCCCCTCCCTCATGCCTGCAGTATAAACAGTATGTCCCCTCCCTCATGCCTGCAGTATAGACAGTGTGTGCTCTCCCTCATGCCTGCAGAATACACAGTGTATGCCCTCCCTCATGCCTGCAGTATACACAGTGTGTGCCCTCCCTCATGCCTGCAGTATACACAGTATGTCCCCACTCCCTCATGCCTGCAGTATACACAGTATGTCCCCTCCCTCATGCCTGCAGTATACACAGTATGTCCCCATTCCCTCATGCCTGCAGTATACACAGTATGTCCCCTCCCTCATGCCTGCAGTATACACAGTATGTCCCCCTGTCCCTCATGCCTGCAGTATACACAGTATGTCCCCTCCCTCATACCTGCAGTATACACAGTATGTCCCCCTGTCCCTCATGCCTGCAGTATACACAGTATGTCCCCTCCCTCATGCCTGCAGTATAAACAGTATGTCCCCTCCCTCATGCCTGCAGAATACACAGTGTGTGCCCTCCCTCATGCCTGCAGTATACACAGTGTGTGCCCTCCCTCATGCCTGCAGTATACACAGTATGTCCCCACTCCCTCATGCCTGCAGTATACACAGTATGTCCCCTCCCTCATGCCTGCAGTATACACAGTATGTCCCCTCCCTCATGCCTGCAGTATAAACAGTATGTCCCCTCCCTCATGCCTGCAGTATAGACAGTGTGTGCCCTCCCTCATGCCTGCAGAATACACAGTGTATGCCCTCCCTCATGCCTGCAGTATACACAGTGTGTGCCCTCCCTCATGCCTGCAGTATACACAGTATGTCCCCACTCCCTCATGCCTGCAGTATACACAGTACGTCCCCTCCCTCATGCCTGCAGTATACACAGTATGTCCCCATTCCCTCATGCCTGCAGTATACACAGTATGTCCCCTCCCTCATGCCTGCAGTATAGACAGTGTGCCCCTCCCTCATGTCTGCAGTATACACAGTATGTCCCCTCCCTCATGCCTGCAGTATACACAGTATGTCCCCATTCCCTCATGCCTGCAGTATACACAGTATGTCCCCATTCCCTCATGCCTGCAGTATACACAGTATGTCCCCTCCCTCATGCCTGCAGTATAGACAGTGTGCCCCTCCCTCATGTCTGCAGTATACACAGTATGTCCCCCTGTCCCTCATGCCTGCAGTATACACAGTATGTCCTCTCCCTCATGCCTGCAGTATACACAGTGTGCCCCTCCCTCATGTCTGCAGTATACACAGTATGTCCCCCTGTCCCTCATGCCTGCAGTATACACAGTGTGTACCCTCCCTCATGCCTGCAGTATACACAGTATGTCCCCATTCCCTCATGCCTGCAGTATACACAGTATGTCCCCATTCCCTCATGCCTGCAGTATACACAGTATGTCCCCTCCCTCATGCCTGCAGTATAGACAGTGTGCCCCTCCCTCATGTCTGCAGTATACACAGTATGTCCCCCTGTCCCTCATGCCTGCAGTATACACAGTATGTCCTCTCCCTCATGCCTGCAGTATACACAGTGTGCCCCTCCCTCATGTCTGCAGTATACACAGTATGTCCCCCTGTCCCTCATGCCTGCAGTATACACAGTGTGTACCCTCCCTCATGCCTGCAGTATACACAGTATGTCCTCTCCCTCATGCCTGCAGTATACACAGTGTGTCCCCTCCCTCCTGCCTGCAGTATACACGGTGTGTCCCCTCCCTCCTGCCTGCAGTATACACAGTGTCCCCCTTGCGTGTGACTGCAATGTGCTATATACACAGACACGGGTTGGGTATGGGTGACCGGCGCTGTGGATCCCACAGTAAGAATGACTGGTGACTGCAGAGGCCACAGTTACTGTAATGTCCCTGTAAGACAGAGACACTTGTGATAATGACATTCCCGGAGTAACGCAGCCGCTCGGTCGCTGACTATGATGTATAATCTCTCCCTGCTCCATTACCACCCGTGTGTCTGGAAGCCGCTGCACAGAGCAGTCACTTAGGTGATTGCTGACCACACTGCTATTAATTATATCTGCACTTATTAAATGCTTATCTATTATTCACTGCTAAATCCAGATGTAACTACCAGATGTCATCATGCGGCTGCGGCCTCCGGCGCGGGAGACCGGAGCTCGTTATACCTGTGTGCAGCCAGCTGTGCCGGGCAGCCTGACACCCCCCGGGTATGCACTTTGTGCTTTTAGTGCTTCTTTGTTTTACAGCGGAATAATAAACAGTAAAGAAAGGGGCTTCCCTAACATGGGCCGGCACAGAATGGCTGACAGGCGCACGGCTTTGCTTTGCAAAAGGCAGTGTGTGCATTGGTAAATTCATAATTAGGGGCAGGGCTAACTTTGTCACAGCAGCTCAAATGACTGCAGTCTCTGCTCTGAGACCTGCATTAGATCCAATAAGGATACCGTACTAAAGATGTGGCAGGAGCTTCGGCAAGAGGTAATGGAATTTCACCTTATGGGGACCAATGTATTTTACCAACTTTCCATGGTACCCGCCCAGGGCCGTTTCTTGGGGCAGGCGAGCAGTGCAACCGCACTGGGCGCCCGCCGTGGCACTAACTGTGGCTCCCTGCTTCCCACTCCTATTTCCCCCGAGTAACCCGCTTGGGGGGCGGAGTTTCACGGAATGACGCGGTTGCGCCGTTACGTCACGATGCAACCCCGTCACTCCACGAACCCCCCCGAGCGGAGTACAGAGGGGGATCCAAGTTAGGAAGAGGGAAAGGCCGGCGCGAGGAGCGACTGGTGAGGCGGGCCGAAGAGCGGTAATCGCCTCTGTAAGTATTCTCTCTCTCTCTCAATGTGTAAAATGGGGACACCTGCCGTAATGTGTGAAATGGGGACTCTTGCCTGCCGTAGTGTAGGGATTTAATATATCAAGGGCATTGCGGTGTGTGGCATAATATGGTGCAGGGGGCATTACTGTGTGGGGCTTAATATGGTAGAATTTTTTCTTCATGTGTTGGTCGTGATCTGTTGGAGCAGGGTCAAAAACTGGATTGTGAGGTAGTCTTTTCAGATGAGGCCACACCCATTTAGATGAGGCCACGCCCCCTTGCCGAGTGCACGCGCAAGTTTTTTTTTTTATCTAGGTGTGGGGGGGGGGGGGGGGATGGGACATTTTTTTATGTCATGGGGGGCGCATTTTTAAATCTCGCACTGGGAGCCAACTTGGCTAGAAACAGCCCTGTACCCGCCGACAGTCATTACCATCTGCAAGATGGGTGCCCATTGCCCTCAGTACCCTGTCTGAGTACTTTATAATATTAGGGCCCATTAGTTCCCTACTGACTGTTCTTTTAGGGTCCTTCCAGATCCTGCAGTGGGTGAAGTAATCACGATGCAACCACCAAGAGTATATAGAGGACTCCGTATTAACAGTCTAGGGGGGTCATTCTGAGTTGATTGTAGCTACGATCATTCACACTGACATGCGGGGGGACGCCCAGCACAGAGCTAGCCCGCCTCGCATGTCAGTGCCGCCCCCCCCCCCCCCCGCAGAAGTGCAAAGGCATCGCACAGCGGCGATGCCTTTGCACTTCAAGAGTAGCTTCCAGCCAGCGCAGCTTTAGCGTGCTTGCCGGGAGCTACTCTCCGCTCCCCGGCCCGCAGCGGCTGCGTGTGACGTCATGCAGCTGCTGCGGCCCGTCCCCCGTTCGGTCCTGCCATGCCTGTGTTGGCCGGACTGCTCCCTCGAAACGGCAGCCAAACGACGCCGTTCCGCCCCCTCCTGCCCAGCAACCGCCTCTGCCTGACAATCAGGCAGAGGCAATCGCAGCCCTGCTACGGCATTCGCCCATCTGGCATGCGCCGGCGCACTACGGCGCCGGTGCATGCACAGTAGATACCCGTTCGCTCGGCTGCAACAAACAGCAGCGAGCAAACGGGTCAGAATGACCCCCTAGGTTCCTGCATAGTATCACCTGAATGTAATAAAGAGCATTTCGAGCAGTTTTCATGAAAAACTGCTCCAAACACTTTAATTCACTTTTTATTAGTAACCCACATCGCATTCCCCACATACTTACAATGGGAAATGTGATGTGGCCGAATTTACTAAAAATAAAAATGTGAAAAAATACCGGTGTGCCCTGTGATGATAACACCAGCTCAGGCTGGCGAGTTCACAGGGCAGCACTGCAATAAGCACCATTTTGCCCAGCTTTCTCTGCCCCGACAGAGTGATCAGCTCTGTGTATCCGATGGACACACAAGCTGATCACAGTGTAAAAAGAAAAAAAAAGTAATAAAAATAAAAACAAAAAACATACTCACCTGTCCAGGGATCCGGTGTCCGCTGCTCCGGTGAGCGCTGGCAGGCGCCTGGTCCCCCATGTGCTGCGCTGTGACCCTGGTGCAGTAAAGTGACGCTGCAAAGCGGCAGCACACTTTACAGCACCGGGGGTCACAGCGCAGGAGAAGGAACCGGCGACCAGCAGCCTCCTGAAGCAGCGCGGACCGGCTCCCTGGACTGGAGAGTATATTATCCTGCTGGGGGGTGTCCGCGGTGCGTGGGGGTTGTCACGACGAGGAGGGGGTGTCGACCAGGCGACGGCGGTAGCGGTTAGACTGGCTCACCAGGTTGTTGCCATCATCTGCTGCATACTTTTATTCAACCACCCTTTGGTGGAGTCCCAAAGGGAGAAACTCACTGCAACGGGCATGGGGCAAAGCCCCCGCATTCTAGACATCCTGGCACCAATCCCTGCTGTTTAACCACTTAGCTGATGATTTTTCCCTTCAGAATCGCTCATATCATTTTTATGTTTTTATTTTTATAGTTTAAAATGTGTTTAAAATATATTTTTAAATATTATATTATGCCTGTATGCAGAACGGAATCTCCTTGTCAAGAACTGGGGGACACAGTGGAGCGGAGCGATTGCATGTAATCTGACACTGCCAGTTAAGTGGGTAAAGCCGTAGTTTGCGGCATTTTACAGAAAGGGGAGGGGCTACATGGCTTTGTGACCCCCAACCCACTACTGTTCAAAGCCGCTATTCACAAGGACGACGCTACTAGGATGATGCAACTCAATGCGTCATCAAACCAACCAGCCGCCCACTTCAGTCAGGAAGTGGGTGGCACTGGGAGACTGGCCGACACTGTCAGGAGTTGTTGGGCCCATATTTGTGGCCGAAAATTATGCTAAGCACCTCACCTTTTCTCTATGTTAGATTGCAGAGTTTAGTCTAATTATTCTGATTAGCAGTGCTTGGTACTATAGAGTGTGCATCTGCACTTTTTGTTTTTCTGTATAGAACTATGCATTCTTGTCATTATAATACTGGATGGGAGATATACGCATAGGAAGGTAGGTCCACTGTGGTGGTGGTGTTCTCTATAAGGGGATATATACAGAGATAATGTATGGGGTTGTCACCCTTCTCCTTCGTATCCTCTCCTCCGCCATCACTATCCAGGTATTCGTCAGGAAGCTGGCGCCACGTTGAATGTTGCTATGGGAACCAGTCAGGACGATTAAACCGACATGGATCTAATCTGAGGCTGGAATACCTGCGTGTCTTCCAGCGTCTTGATCCTCAAGGACAGAACAGGTTAAGTCACTGGAGGTAGGAGTAATCTGCTTTCATCCCCAGCCTGTTATACGCTGTTAACTCTTCCAGCTGTGATTCAGCGCGGTGCGTCTATGATGGCAATTCCTGGTGCAAGACTTGTAACCCCATCATTGCCTGAGGCGCCTGCGCTATGTAGAATACCTGAATTGCAAAAACATCCCCATCTCCCTCTGCCGCACCTCTCTTTTTAATAATATGGGGACTATTTACCAATCACAGCTTTTATCTCGGCAATATGTAGGATACTGCGGTGATGATTCAAAATAAAAACCTTATCTCTGCAATGTTAAAAATATATATCGTCGGGGAAGCTAAGCAATACTCATCTGCTCTGGTTTTTAGGGGCCGGAGCGGTAAGAGTTAACTTACTGTTTTGCTGGGTCAGCCTCAGCAGGAACGTACGTGGCTGCGCCGGCTCATACATTAAAAAATATATAGTTTTTAAATAAAAAATAGCTAGTTGGCTCTTGTATGTACATATCTGGGGCCAGCACAGTTCACTAAGGGGGCCATTTATCAATCATTACATTTGCAATGTGATTTGGGTGCGATGTTAGCGCCCCCAGATTGTATGAAGCGGCCACGGCAGGGACACAGAGCCCATTTCTGCTATGTGCTCACTTCAGTGCCGAGACTTCTGTGTTTGCACAGTCCCGCTCACCACGGATATGCAGCCAGGGTCGGACTGGCCCACAGGGGTACCAGGGAAACCACCGGTGGGCACCACTGCCTGGGGGCCCTTCACCTCCACTATGGATCAGGTTCGAGACTGTGCACTTGTATTATACGGCATCTGTAGATGGCGTTAGCTGCGGAGCCAGTCTCCGGTATGCTTAGCATTTCAGAACTTGGTAACTCTCAGTGCATTGCATCCATCATAGAGGCCTATGACAGAGAATACCATCGTTGGATCCAAAAGCAGCAGCTAGCGTGGGGAAGGTCCCATGCTCTGGCCAATCAGAGTGCTCCTATTCTCTTCAATGGCAGCATCCGCAAGTGACCTTGTTATTGGCGTCCCTATGGGTGCAATGTGTCCCATAAGGTTTTTTGCCATGTTTATGAATGCTACATGGACCAAGGAGCACCCTTCCCAAAGGAATCGATTCATAAACTGATGGTCTGCGGATGTTTAATTTACAAGGATTACAGTATTTTACAACGCTGTGCATGTCCTGTCTTCATTGCAATATTTTCTTTAAAGGTGCACTACAGGTCCCTGTCTTCCAGGGCATGATGGCACTTGTAGTTTTCCAAGTACCAGCATGCTCTGGCAGCCCTTAAAATTTAGTATGGCAGTGTTTGTTGTAGTATGCCAGTAAAAAAGAATATTTAATTCAAAATAACAAATTATTAACCCCACATTCACCGTCCAGGGGTGAGGGGATTGCCCCAATGCTATCAGTCTAGGGCTAGTTGTCCCTAGAGGGGACACATTTGTTTTTGAGTGCCACTTCCCTAGGGATACCAGTCCTGTGCTGCCCGTCCTGGGGCTGGTTGGCACTATTGCAGGGGACCCCCTACACCAGGGTCGGACTGGCCCACAGGTGTACAGGGGAAACCACCGGTGGGCCGCACTGCCTGGGGCCCCTCCTCCTCTAGTGATCAGGTTCCAGACTGTGCACATGAATTACCTGGTGCCCTGGTTAATGTAGTGCCCCATAGTAGTGCCCTAGCTCATTTTCTGAACCATAGTGGTGCCCCATAGTAGTGCCCTAGCTCATTTTCTGAACCATAGTGGTGCCCCATGATAGTACCCTAGCTCATTTTCTGAACCATAGTGGTGCCCTAGGTAATGTAGTGCCCCATAGTAGTGCCCTAGCTCATTTTCTGAACCATAGTGGTGCCCCATAGTAGTGCCCTAGCTCATTTTCTGAACCATAGTGGTGCCCCATAGTAGTGCCCTAGCTCATTTTCTGAACCATAGTGGTGCCCTAGGTAATGTAGTGCCCCATAGTAGTGCCCTAGCTCATTTTCTGAACCATAGTGGTGCCCTAGTCAATGTAGTGCCCCCATAGTAGTGCCCTAGCTCATTTTCTGAACCATAGTGGTGCCCTAGGTAATGTAGTGCCCCATAGTAGTGCCCTAGCTCATTTTCTGAACCATAGTGGTGCCCTAGTCAATGTAGTGCCCCCATAGTAGTGCCCTAGCTCATTTTCTGAACCATAGTGGTGCCCTAGTCAATGTAGTGCCCCCATAGTAGTGCCCTAGCTCATTTTCTGAACCATAGTGGTGCCCTAGGTAATGTAGTGCCCCCATAGTAGTGCCCTAGCTCATTTTCTGAACCATAGTGGTGCCCTAGTTAATGTAGTGCCCAATAGTAGTGCCCTAGCTTATTTTCTGAACCATAGTGGTGCCCTAGTCAATGTAGTGCCCCCATAGTAGTGCCCTAGCTCATTTTCTGAACCATAGTAGTGCCCTAGTTAATGTAGTGCCCCTTAGTAGTGCCCTAGCTCATTTTCTGAACCATAGTGGTGCCCTAGGTAATGTAGTGCCCCATGGTAGTGCCCTAGCTCATTTTTTAACCATAGTGGTGCCCTAGTTAATGTAGTGCACCATAGTGGTGCCCTAGTTCCTTTCCTGAACCATAGTGGTGCCCTAGGTAATGTAGTGCCCCATGGTAGTGCCCTAGCTCATTTTTTAACCATAGTGGTGCCCTAGTTAATGTAGTGCACCATAGTGGTGCCCTAGTTCCTTTCCTGAACCATAGTGGTGCCCTAGGTAATGTAGTGCACCATAGTGGTGCCCTAGTTCCTTTCCTGAACCATAGTAAGTTCCCCAGTTCATGCTATGTCACATTGTAGTCCCTTAGTTTACATGATGTCACATTGTAGGGCTGCCAGTACACGGTATGCCACACAGTGCCACAATTCCCACTATACCATACAGTGTTATCAGTTCATATGATCCACATTACAGTGCCCCCTGTCCATACTGTGCCACATCACAGCAATGTAGGCCCCTGGGCAAAGCAATGCACTGGGGCCCCTACCCATTCTCCATCGGTAGAGGTGGGGGGTGCTCTCAACGGCAGCTTTGATGCCCTGCGGGCGGTAGGGGGTGTTCTATCTTCCACTTAGCATGTAGGATCTGGAGCAGTAATTTCTGCTAATTACTCCTTTACTGCACAGATGGGGCGGGAGGGAGAACACTAAACTGTAGAAGAGGGCATTGGGCTAAATGAAGGGCCCCGGTACATGACTTCCAGGGTGGTAGGGGGTCTTTAATACTTAGGAGAGGGGTGGATAGTGGAGTTGGCTTAATATTCATAATTTTCTGGTGGGAGGGCAGCTTGCTTGACTGCAGATATCTCCAGTTCCTGGAAATAGATTTCTCAGTCCCACCTTTCAGGAGGTACTGGGGACACCTTTCAGGAGGTACTGGGGACACCTTTCAGGTGGTGCTGGGGACGTCGACCATGTTATGGTCGACAGTCATTAGGTCGACCACTATTGGTCAACATTGGCATGGTCGACATGGACAAAAGGTCGACACATGAAAATGGTCGACACATGAAAGGTTGACACATGAAAAGGTCGACATGATTTTCTTCCTTTTTTTGGTGTCGTTTTTTGCGTAAAGTGATGGGGAACCCCAATTAGTGCACCACATCTCCTCGCATGGCTCGCTTCGCTCGCCATGCTTCAAGCAAGGTGCGTTGCTCCGTTACTGCTGCGTTCGGCACAGATTACCGTTCCCAATTTTAGTCCACGTGGATCGTAAAGTATGGAAAAGTTCCACAAAATAAAAAAATGTGAAAAACTCATGTCGACCTTTTCATGTGTCTATCATTTTCATGCGTCGACCATGTGTCCATGTCGACCATGTCAATGTCGACCTATAGTGGTCGACCTAATGACTGTCGGCCATAACATGGTCGACCATCCAAACGGATACCGGAAAATATAAAGCTGCATACCAGGTGTGTGGAGCTGGAGCAGGGACCTGCTGGAAGGCTGATATCTCTGGTTCTGGGCATAATAGAGACAACCTGTCAGTGTCCCAGGAAAGGGGAGAGTCCCAGCTTTTGGAGTATACCCTCAGGAAAACTCTAAATCAGACAGAACCCGAGCTATCTGTCTGGGAAGAGCAATTAACAGGCTTGGATGGGGACCATTGCTTTGAAGTCGGATATCTCCGGTTCCCCAGGGCCGATTTTCAAAAATCTGGTACCCCTGGAAAGAGGGGACCCTCAGCTATCAGCCTAGTACCCTTAGAATCCGGGGGCCCTTGGGTGACTCCCCATTGAGCCCATATGAAAAGACAGCCCTGCATTACAGTGGCCTCCAGTTCAAATTATGCCAAATTGCAGTATCCCAGTACTTATTATTTAACATTATAGTGCCCTCCACATTACAATGAGCAGATCAGATTATGCCACATTCCAGTGCCCCCTTACCATTGAAACATCCACTACACAAACCTCTCACTAAAAATGTGATGTCACACAATGAGACTGGGCAATGGATCATACCCAATTGCAGGCAATTCTAGTGAACTGGTATGCAACCTTATAACGTGGGTCCAGGCCCCCCTAAGCCTCTGGGCCCCATAGCGACGACAACCCTTGCACTCACTATAGTTACACCTATGGTTGTGGACGTGCTTGTGCTGAGTTTTTTCTCGCAGTACCGCAGACACAGTGACCGTATATTGTGGAAGTTGCACAGTTCAAGCTGCAAGACCCAGGATTTACCAAAGCAGCCGGTGCTTGGCTATTGGAGGACCAGCCTCTTATACAAGCCTCTGCATATTTCAGCGCTGTAACTGAATACGGGATCACAGTTGTGGCTAACCCTTACCGTTCCAGTTCTATAATCCTCAGCTGGCCCTGCGATACTTTATTAAGTTGCGGCAATAAGCGATTTCTTTATTGCGGCATAAAAACAAATGAAATGTCACCAGCATTCCACCCGTATCCAGAGCTGGGGGATTACACAGCGACAGCTGCTTTCCCTGCTTCTAAATAAACATTCGGTATGAAGACGCCTCGTCGCCTGCCCAGTGAGTAAGAGCGCGGCGAGAGGCTCTGAATTCTGCATAATGCCACCTGCAGGCATTCAGTGCAGGATTGTATTGGGGCAGATGATCTGCGGCAGCGTGAATGTTCTTTCTCTCCTCTGTGTTTATGACAATAGTACAATGTGTGACACCACCGCCTGCACAACACAACAGAAGGGATGAATCAGGCTTCTTCCATTTTCTCCGGCACCTGGGCGGCTGTTCTGGCAGAGAGAGATTATATATAGCCGCTACGCGCAGGCTGTCACTTTGATCAGCAGACTATAGAAATCCCAGTTCTGAGACTCCAGGGGAGAAGAGAGACACGACGGACCAAAGGCTGCTTATTGTGGCATTGTGGCCGAGGTTTGCACTTACTGTCATTAAATGCTGAATTAAAGGACACTTGTTACGTATACACACAGAATCAGTATAATACGACAGCTGTCTGGATCCCGGCGGTCAGCAGATGGACGCCAGAATCCTGACAGCTGGATAACCGTCGGCAAGCGCAGCATGCCCCCTCGGGGGCTCACTGCACTCGCCAAGCTTTGGGCCCGGTGGCGACCTTTGCTCACCACACTAATCTATTCCACCACGGGGTTCTGGGCGGCTGTCGAGATTCTGACCGCTGGCATTTCACCGGGTGTCGGAATTTCGGCGTCAGTATCCTGACCGCCGGGATACCGACAGGCAGCAACGTAATTGCCTCCCATACACGCACCACACTTGCCTACCCCAGAGAAAGCATTGCAGGGAGATTGTGAAAGCAACACTTGTGAGCGCGGTAGTACAGTGGGGTGTACAGCTGTGCCTGAGCATTGTTGCTCGGTAAGATCTACTGTATTTGTTGACAAGAACACGCGGATGCGTTTCAGGGCTTGTTTATGTATTATGTTCTACTCATATGGGGTTCCGTATGAGAAGCCACAAGAAACCCTGTTTGAAAATGTATTTAGCCGTAGGGATCATTGTGCCCGATTCATGTTTGTATGGAATTGCAGAGACGCAGTAAAGCAGCTGCGCAATTCTGTCTTATTAAAATTCAGTTGTAGCAGGAGGCGTCTGTGGGAGATAGACGCCTCCACTTAGCATTAGTGACATCACAAGACCCGTTCTGCGCCTGTGCATAATTGGTCTTGTGCCTACACAGACCCCCAAACATTGTATTTGTTCTGAAACTATCAGATTTGTGTACAAATATGGATCAGGCCCATTGTGCCTTTCAGGGAGAGTTGGCAAGTATGACACACACACACACACACACACACACGCACACACACACCTGACTATCTGTAGATGTGTATAGCAGTTAACAGAAGAGACCTTTGTACCGACCAGTCTTGGCCCTGTAATCCATCCGGCGGCCATGTTGTTCATTAGTTATGAGTAAGTGCTAGTGCAGTAAAGACACGCTAACCACAGCTCCGGTGCCCTGCCACCAGCCTCCGTCAGTCTACATGGTGTGGAAAGAGTGACATGGATGGCTCAGAATCTCTGACAGATTGATCATCTGGTTTTTGACAAAAACATTGCACAGGCCTGTATGAAGTTCTCGGCACTGTTATTTTCCTGGAAAAAAGTTTCATGACTTCATTTGTGGACACCCTGTCAATGTGGAGACTGACTGAAGTACGGCTTCTGCCAGATTACAGCTCTCTATGATGAAGCTCCGCTATCACCCTGGATATGGTCTATAGATGAGACTGTTGCTGATGCCCTCTCTCATGCCCTTGTGTCTTATCCCGCTGCATTGGGTGATGAGGATGGTTTAGATGTGATGGTGATGGAAGTTCTCTTCTCCAAGATGCTGGGTGAGCTCTGGGAGGTCACCTTCAATGATGACCTCTGCCAAAGTTGTGCTGGACGATTGCCCTCTATCCTCTCAATAGCTGTTGCAGGAACTCTGCCCCATCTGTGCCATGTGTGATGAACTACTGTTTCTACATATCTAAGGTACAAAGGGCAGGGCTAAGAATGCTTTTGCTTTGACTTACTATGGGGTTTATTCATGAAGCAGTGAAAAGGGTGGAGAAATGAGCCAGTGGAGAAGTTGCCCATGGCAACCAATCAGCATTAAAGTAACATTTAAAAACTGCATACTATACAATTGTACGGAGCAGCTGATTGGTTGCCATGGGCAACTTCTCCACTGGCTCACTTCTCCACTCTTTTCCCTGCTCTATGAATAGACCCCTATATCTGGTGCTCTAGACTGTGTTGGGATGGCTTGTCCCCTTGCAATGTCCTGTATTCCCATCATGCTGGAGAGCCCTCCATGACTTGGCATGAGGTTTCTTTTTCTCCCGTTGCTATTTTTGGTTTATAGGGGTAAATGTACTATATCAACCAATCAGATTCCAGGTATTATCTTCTAGAAGGTGCTAGATAAATGAGAAGTAGAGTCTGATTGGCTGCTATGGAAAACATCCCATCTTAAATAGAACTCCCATCTTAGTAAATTTAGGAACACCTTGTATCAGTGGATTCATACTCACACGTGGATCACATCTACAAGGCCTCAACCTGTTTGATCGCCCAATTCCTGACCTGGTCAAGTTGCCTCTGGAACTTCATCAATGTATCGCACGGCCTCTGGAACATCATCAATGTATCGCACAGCCTCTGGAACATCATCAATGTATTGCACGCCCTCTGGAACATCATCAATGTATCGCACAGCCTCTGAACCATCAATGTATCGCACGGCCTCTGGAACATCATCAATGTATCGCACTGCCTCTGCAACATCATCAATGTATCACCCAGCCTCTGGAACATCATCAATGTATCGCACAGCCTCTGAACCATCAATGTATTGCACGGCCTCTGGAACATCATCAATGTATCGCACTGCCTCTGCAACATCATCAATGTATCACCCAGCCTCTGGAACATCATCAATGTATCGCACGGCCTCTGGAACATCATCAATGTATCGCACAGCCTCTGGAACATCAATGTATCGCACGGCCTCTGGAACATCGTCAATGTATCGCACGGCCTCTGGAACATCGTCAATGTATCGCACGGCCACTGGAACATCATCAATGTATTGCACTGCCTCCGCTACATCAGCAATGTGACACAGCCTTTTCACGTCTCTCGTAGTAGATGTGTATCAGGTTCAGTTCCTAAGAAAATATCTATTTAAAGTAACAATTTCCCATGTGTTTTGCTATGTGCTATTCATAATCTGATGTTTGTGAATCCACTCTGTTAACTAGATCTAATACCGACAGTTTGGTTAAAGCTAATGGCTCATAAATAAAAGTCAATTTGTGACATTTTGTGACATTTTAAATAAACGCCAATCCTCAATGTCCCTTTACTGACATGCACTGTATGACAATCAGTCCCCTTAATGACAAGGGCTGTATGACAATCAGTCCCCCTACTGATATGCATTGTATGACAATCAGTCCCCTTACTGACATGAGCTGTAGGACAATCAGTGCCCTTGCTGACATGTGCTGTATAACAATCAGTTCCCTTACTGACATGAGCTGTATGGCAGTCAGTGCCCTTACTGACATGAGCTGTAGGACAATCAGTGCCCTTGCTGACATGTGCTGTATGACAATCAGTTCCTTTACTGACATGAGCTGTAGGACAATCAGTGCCCTTAATGACATGTGCTGTATGACCATCAGTACCCTTGCTGACTTGCGCTGTATGACAATCAGTCCCCTTACTGACATGCGCTGTATGACAATCAGTCCCCTTACTGACATGTGCTGTATGACAATCAGTGTCCTTACTGACATGTGCTGTATGACAATCAGTTCCCTTACTGACATGCGCTGTATGACAATCAGTCCCCTTACTGACATGCGCTGTATGACAATCAGTTCCCTTACTGACATGCACTGTATGACAATCAGTTCCCTTACTGACATGCGCTGTATGACAATCAGTCCCCTTACTGACATGCGCTGTATGACAATCAGTCCCCTTACTGACATGCGCTGTATGACAATCAGTTCCCTTACTGACATGCGCTGTATGACAATCAGTTCCCTTACTGACATGCACTGTATGACAATCAGTGTCCTTACTGACATGCGCTGCATGACAATCAGTGCCCTCACTGACATGCGCTGCATGACAATCAGTGCCCTCACTGACATGCGCTGTATGACAATCAGTTCCCTTACTGACATGAGCCATAGGACAATCAGTGCCCTTACTGACATGTGCTGTATGACAATCAGTGCCCTTACTGACATGCGCTGTATGACAATCAGTGCCCTTACTGACATGTGCTGTATGACAATCAGTCCCCTTACTGACATGCACTGTATGACAATCAGTGCCCTTACTGACATGCGCTGTATGACAATCAGTCTCCTTACTGATATGCGCTGTATGACAATCAGTGCCCTTACTGACATGCGCTGTATGACAATCAGTCCCCTTACTGACATGCGCTGTATGACAAAGTTCAATGCACCAATTGTGTGGGAGGAAACAATTAAAATTCAAATGAAGTAACAGGATTATTATTTATTATTTTTACTATTATTATTATTATTATTATTATTATCATTATTATTATTATTACTAGTGTATGTTATTTCTAAGCCACTACAAGAGTTCTGCAGCGCCCTACCATAATGACCCCCCTATACTCCCTTCTTCATCATCACATCCATGTAGGTCAGGGAATGGATGACGGTTATTAGATAACACGGAGGTAGAGTGCTGTCACCATCACAGATACAGTGTGCAGAATCATTAGTGAAAGGTCACCCAGTTCCCGGAGAGACGACGCTCGCTGTCTGTCATCTCATACACAGCAGAAATACCCTCAGATTATCATTCTCTTGATTAAATTGTTTCAGAGTAATCTCTAGCACGTATGTAACCCCCTCCCTCACCCCGCACGTGGGAATATGTATCACGCCGTGGCTAGTGATCACAGAGAATGTTACATTATACAGGTGAAATACAGAAAATTAGAATATCGTGCAAAAGTTCATTTATTTCAATAATTCAACTTAAAAGGTGAAACTAATATATTATATAGACGCATTACATGCAGAGTGAGATATTTCAAGCCTTTATTTGTTATAATTTTGGTGATTGTGGTTTACAGGTTAAGAAAACCCCAAATCCAAAATCTCAGAAAATTAGAATATTGTGAAAAGGTTCAAAATTGTAGTTTCACACCTTAATCAGCTAATTAATCCAAACCACCCGCAAAGGGTTCCTGAGCCTTTAAATCAGGGATGGGAAACCTTTGGTTCTCCAGCTGTTGTTGAACTACACAGACCAGCATGCCCTGCTACAGTTTTGCTATTTGGCCATGCTAAAACTGTTGCAGGGCATGCTGGGATGTGTAGTTCAACATCAGCTGGAGGGCCAAAGGTTCCCCACCCCTGCTTTAAATGGTCTCTCAGTCTGGTTCAGTACAATTCACAATCATGGGGAAGATGCTGACCTGACAGTTGTGCAGAAAACCATCACTGACACCCTCCACAGGGAGGGAAAGCCTCAAAAGGAAATTGCAAAAGGAGTTGGATGTTCTCAAAGTGCTGTATCAAAGCACATTAATAGAAAGTTAAGTGGAAGGGAAAAGTATGGAAGAAAAGGTGCACAAGCAGCAGGGATGACCGCAGCCTGGAGAGGATTGTCAGGAAAAGGCCATTCAAAAGTGTGGGGGAGCTTCACAAGGAGTGGACTGAGGCTGGAGTTAGTGCATTAAGAGCCACCACACACAGACGGATCCTGAACATGGATTTCAAATGTCGTTTTCCTCTTGTCAAGCCGCTCCTGAACAACAAACAATGTCAGAAGCATCTTACCTGGGCTGACCAAGGTATCTCATTTGGAATCCAAGGTCCCAGAGTATGGAGGAAGAATGGAGAGGCGCACAATCCAAGATGCTTGAAGTCCAGTGTGAAGGTTCCACAGTCTGTGTTGATTTGGGGAGCCATGTCATCTGATGTTGTTGGTCCACTGTGCTTTATTAAGTCCAGAGTGGTTTGGATTAAATAGCTGATTAGGGTGTGACACTTTTAGGTCCTACACACATGCCGATTTGTTTGAAAGATATGAACGATCTCGTTCATAAATGAACGAGAACTCGTTCATATTTTTCAGTGTGGAGGCTCCAGCGATGAACGATGCGCGGCCCCGCGCTCGTTCATCGCTGGTCTCCCGTCGGCTGTACATGAAGGCCAATATGGACAATCTCGTCCATATTTGCCTGCACTTCAATGGAGCCGCGTGACGGGGGGAGTGAAGAAACTTCACTCCCCCCGTCACTGCTCCCCCCCGCCCCCGCACCGCCGGGTCGCTCGTCGTCCGTATCCGCCGTCGGGCAGCTCGGCGGCTGATCGTCCAGTGTGTAGGGCCCTTTAGAGGCTACAATTTTGAACCTTTTCACAATATTCTAATTTTCTGAGAGTTTGGATTTGGGGTTTACAATCACCAAAATGATAACAAATAAAGGCTTGAAATATCTCACTCTGAATGTAATGGGTCTATATAATATATTAGTTTCAACTTTTAAATTTAATTATTGAAATAAATGAACTTTTACACAATATTCTTATTTTCTGAGTTTCACCTGTATCTATCTATCTATCTATCTATCTATCTATCTATCTATCTATCTATCTATCTATCTGCCTGCATATCTATCTATCTATCTATCTACTTGTGTCTGTCTGCCTATCTACAGTATCTATCTATCTATCTATCTATCTATCTATCTATCTATCTATCTATCTATCTATCTATCTATGTGTCTGTCTGCCTATCTATAGTATCTATCTATCTATCTATCTATCTATCTACTTGTGTCTGTCTGCCTATCTACAGTATCTATCTATCTATCTATCTATCTATCTATCTATCTGTGTCTGTCTGCCTATCTATAGTATCTATCTATCTATCTATATATCTGTGTCTGTCTGCCTATCTATAGTATCTATCTATCTATCTATCTATCTATCTATCTATCTATCTATCTATCTATCTGTGTCTGTCAGCCTATCTATAGTATCTATCTATCTATCTATCTATCTATCTATCTATCTATCTATCTGTGTCTGTCTGCCTATCTATAGTATCTATCTATCTATCTATCTATCTATCTATCTATCTATCTGTGTCTGTCAGCCTATCTATAGTATCTATCTATCTATCTATCTATTTATATATCTGTGTCTGTCTGCCTATCTATAGTATCTATCTATCTATCTATCTATCTATCTATCTATCTATCTATCTATCTATCTGTGTCTGTCTGCCTATCTATCTATCTATCTATCTATCTATCTATCTATCTATCTAATTCTATCTATCTATCCGTCTATCTATCTATCTATCTATCTATCTATCTATCTATCTATCTACTTGTGTCTGTCTGCCTATCTACAGTATCTATCTATCTATCTATCTATCTATCTATCTATCTATCTATCTATCTATCTATCTATCTATCTCTCTATATGTGTCTGTCTGCCTATCTATAGTATCTATCGTATCTATCGTATCTATCTATCTATCTATCTATCTATCTATCTATCTATCTATCTATCTATCTGTGTCTCTCTGCCTATCTATAGTATCTATCTATCTATCTATCTATCTATCTATCTGATGTCTGCACAGTGATGTAAGCTTTGGGTAAATGTTTTGAATTCACAGTACATTTCTGCACAGCAAGCCTAGCTAGCTGTCGGTCACTCTGTGTCTGCTCTGTGAGAGAGCTACGTCTGTCCTGACTTGCTGTAGAGGGGTGACGCAGAACATGGCCCATGTATAAATCAGATATTTTATATAGTGCATGCAGAAAGTCACCTACTGTAGCTCCTGCCGTCTCCTGTGCGCCAGGGTTAGAGATCCATTGACCAAAACACAGTTTGTTCACAAAATATCACTTTACTGAACACAAGTATCAATGTTTCCAAGATGCAGACAGAAAAATAATACCTGGTGCCCAAACCTCTCACAGCCCCACATAAAACAAAGCCCAATAAACAGAAGGCACAAAGGTGCTACCAGTGGGCACTGGAGGGTTCCAACTATCAGTGTATATGGTATGCAGACACAGCGTGCTATTACAGTCCTTCATATTACAGACCATTACATGCTGACCTTTGTCATGACATCCGTGTCTGGCAACACATCATTTTAGCTGTCCGTTCCCATGCGTTTCATGGTGTCTGCTGCCACGCATTTCATGGTGTCTGCTGCCACGCGTTTCATGGTGTCTGCTGCCACGCGTTTCATGGTGTCTGCTGAGCACTTACAGGTTTCTGCTGAGACTACACATCACACTTGTAATGTGTCATTTAATGCCCATGACAAGCAGACCACCAGCCTGGGAAGACGTCACGAGAAGCCGTCATGTTTTCTTTGTCATACGGGAAGAGAGTTTTACCATCTGCGGAATACTGGCGCAATTATCTCTATCCTTCAAGAAAGCTATCCATGAGAAATGGCCTGCCATCTAGTCAGTCCAAGGAGATTGGTTTTATTTTACTGTGCATTTTGCTGAATATTATATGACCTTGCAGAGGGTCGCAGGCCACCAAACATGTTCCGTCCATGCTGACATCTTGGGACTCACCCCACACTGGAGAGCCGTTGTGTGGCATTATGTTATCTGGATTAGCAAACGGGACATACTGGGGCTGAGTCTGAGGAGGACGGAATATAATCAATGGGCAGATTGGCTTTCCACTTGCAGGGGCTTGACCCCACGCTATAGCGCTACGGAAATTCTCATTAGCATAAGGTGATAAATCTGGCACCTGCCGGCCACTACATCCGCTTTGTGAGTGAATCAGAATGAGCTCCGCTGGGTACGGCTGTCAGCAGTGTAGGTTTGACCATGCTGAATAGAGAGATATTCCAGTGACTGCCTGACCACATGTGTAATATATGTTCTGTGTATGTAAGCACTCACGTGCAGGGCCCTCTAACCTCTTGTATTACCCCTGGCGCTATCCAAGTGCACTATCCAGTGCGCACTCCCTTGTCTCTGTCTACCCTTCAGTGACTCTGTTGCTTGCCCATAAGTTCAGTACAGGATTAGTGAGTGCTGAATTGACTCCACCCATTGCAACTCTCCGCTGCTTCTAATTACACTGAGTTGTTCTACCCTTGTCTGCTGAGGCTAGCTGTTGTGTATTGTACGTAAGCTGTGTACTTCTGCTGAGGCTAGCTGTTGTGCATTGTATGTATGCTGTGTACTTCCGCTGAGGCTAGCTGTTGTGTATTGTATGAATGCTGTGTACTTCCGTTGAGGCTAGCTGTTGTGTACTGTACGTATGCTGTGTACTTCTGCTGAGGCTAGCTGTTGTGTACTGTACGTATGCTGTGTACTTCTGCTGAGGCTAGCTGTTGTGCATTGTACGTATGCTGTGTACTTCCGCTGAGGCTAGCTGTTGTGTACAGTACAAATGCTGTGTACTTCCGTTGAGACTAGCTGTTGTGTACTGTACGTATACTGTGTACTTCCACTGAGGGTAGCTGTTGTGTACAGTACAAATGCTGTGTACTTCCATTGAGGCTAGCTGTTGTGTACTGTACGTATGCTGTGTACTTCCACTGAGGGTAGCTGTTGTGTATTGTACGTATGCTGTGTACTTCCGCTGTGGCTAGCTATTATGTACTGTACATATGCTGTGTACTTTCGCTGAGGCTAGCTGTTGTGTATTGTACATATGCTGTGTACTTCCGCTGAGGCTAGCTGTTGTGTATTCTACAAATGCTGTGTACTTCCACTGAGGCTAGCTGTTGTGTATTGTACAAATGCTGTGTACTTCCGCTGAGGTTAGCTGTTATATACTGTACATATGCTGTGTACTTCCGCTGAGGCTAGCTGTTGTGTACTGTACGTATGCTGTGTACTTCCGCTGAAGCTAACTGTTGTGTATTGTACGTATGCTGTGTACTTCCGCTGAGGCTAGCTGTTGTGTATTGTACGTATGCTGTGTACTTCCGCTGAGGCTAGCTGTTGTGTACTGTACATATGCTGTATACTTTCGCTGAGGCTTGTGTTGTGTACTGTATGCATGCTGTGTACTTCCGCCGAGGCTAGTTATTGTGTATTGTACGCATGCTGTGTACTTCCGCTGAGGCTAGCTGTTGTGTATAGTACAAATGCTGTGTACTTCCGCTGAGGTTAGCTGTTGTGTACTGTACGTATGCTGTGTACTTCCGCTGAGGTTAGCTGTTGTGTACTGTACATATGCTGTGTACTTCCGCTGAGGTTAGCTGTTGTGTACTGTACATATGCTGTGTACTTCCGCTGAGGCTAGCTGTTGTGTATTGTACGTACGCTGTGTACTTAGCTGAGGCTAGCTGTTGTGTATTGTACGTACGCTGTGTACTTCGCTGAGGCTAGCTGTTGTGTATTGTACGTATGCTGTGTACTTCCGCTGAGGCTAGCTGTTGTGTATTGTGCATATGCTGTGTACTTCTGCTGAGGCTAGCTGTTGTGTACTGTACGTATGCTGTTTACTTCCGCTGAGGCTAGCTGTTGTGTATTGTACGTATACTGTGTATATACGCTGAGGTTAGCTATTATGTACTGTACGTATACTGTGTACCTCCGCTGTGGCTAGCTGTTGCGTACTGTACGTATGCTGTGTACTTCTGCAGAGGCTAGCTGTTGTGTACTGTACGTATGCTGTGTACTTCCACTGAGGCTAGCTGTTGTGTACTGTATGCATGCTGTGTACTTCCGCCGAGGCTAGCTGTTGTGTATTGTACGCATGCTGAGTATTTCCGCTGAGGCTAGCTCTTGTGTATTGTACATATGCTGTGTACTTCCGCTGAGGCTAGCTATTGTGTATTGTACGTATGCTGTGTATGTCCACTGAGGCTAGCTGTTGTATATTGTACTATGCTGTGTACCTCCGCCGAGGCTAGCTGTTGTATATTGTACGTATGCTGTGTACTTACACTGAGGCTAGCTGTTGTGTATTGTACGCATGCTGAGTATTTCCGCTGAGGCTAGCTCTTGTGTATTGTACATATGCTGTGTACTTCCGCTGAGGCTAGCTGTTGTGTATTGTACGTATGCTGTGTACGTCCGCTGAGGCTAGCTGTTGTATATTGTACTATGCTGTGTACCTCCGCCGAGGCTAGCTGTTGTATATTGTACGTATGCTGTGTACTTACACTGAGGCTAGCTGTTGTGTATTGTACATAAGCTGTGTACTTCTGCTGAAGCTAGCTGTTGTGTATTGTACGTATGCTGTGTACTTTCGCTGAGGCTAGCTGTTGTGTATTGTACGTATGCTATGTATCTTCTACAAAGTAGGGATTACATACATCATCCAATCTGTAATTTTTACATGTTATATATTGTAGTACATGGTGTCATTATATTGAATACCACTTTATGGGAAACATGGAAAATAATTTGGCCGCAGTTCTTTGGGTGTTTATACAGTTTGAAATCTCTCTGTGATCTGATGAGGATTTCTGTCCAAACCTGCAAATTCCCTAGTCTTCAGTGTTCCATCTGCAACTATCCCTAGTGCTACTGTTGTCTACCTAAGATAAAATGTAATCAGAAGACAGCCTTTTTCAAACAAATAAACAACGTATATACAAAGTGTGATGCATTAGAGGAAGACAGTCTGTGCTATGTATAATCAAAGTGAAAAATAGAATCTCGTCTGTCGTGAGACCCTGCGAAACGCGTTACTTTTAAGATGCAGTGATCAGGACATAGAATACAGAGGGCGGACCTCATGTGCAACTTGCGGAAAGCGGGACAACAACCAAACTTCAAAAACTCACACCCAACACACAGAACCAACCCAGCAAAACAATCGTTAAGAAACACACAACCAACTAAAAATTATTTTGAGTAAATGAACCTCAAACACAAGACCCCCGGACCCCCATGCATAGAGCTGATCCCATATTCCTGCATATGATATCCTAACCCAGTTCCCTTAATGACACCACAGTAAATAGATTATCACGTGGCTGCTTACATTCAGTACATACTCGAAAAGGGCACACCACACGCGCGGGGTGGGGGTGGTGTGTTGGTTAGTGGGGCACAACTGGGGTACAGGGGCAGACCTGCGTATACGGATAAGGATAGGTGCCCAGGGCTCCCCTCATCAGCAAACATAAACAGAAGGCTGGAAGACCACCGTATACCCAGAGATGTTAAGTACATCACACTAGGCAGTGGGACAGACCACCATAATCACATAAGGTCATGCAGAGAGAGAGAGAGAGAGAGAGAGAGAGAGCGATGTAGCAGACCACCATACATACATATACACTTGGCTGTATCAGTGATGAAGCACAAGAAGAGGTAATAAGTACTGTCGTACACACAGAGATTTACAAGCAGACGAACATGCAACCTTGCCCATTGGGCGGCCCACCCAGGCTCTACTCGTTGACTGAACAGTCTTTGCTCACCTACTGGTAGCTCAAGGCCCCCAACCTCCTGAAAAACCCACTACACACCCATTAGCACCACATAGTCCCCTCTCCAACACGTTCCTCTCTGATGGCTGACCACCCCTTCACGCGCTCTCCGCCGACAACAAAAAAACAGTCAGGGCCAACATGCAGAGACGTCACGTCAAACCCAGCACATTGAGTGAACTGATACAACTCTTCACAAAACACCCATACCACAACACACAGGCATTTTGCTTATCACCGCTCCTATTCCTTCGTCGCTCCTACACGCTGCTAGGGTTGTAGCACAAGACATTAAACTGCAGGTTCTCATCCCAGTGCCGGAGCAACACGAAAAATTGCTGGGCTGCCGACTTGACTGTAGCCAGCGTGCGTCCCTCTGGGATTCTCTGCTTACACAACCACCTATCGGCCTTGGATGCTAGTAGCTCCCACTCAGTGAAGTAGGCAGCTGAGTTGTTCTCTAGCCAGGCCAGGGCAACCGCTGTAGCCCACACCATGCTTTCTGGATGGGACTTGCGCTGTTCCTCTATGCTCTCCATCCAGGACTGGACCTCGGTGCTTTCTGATTCTGACCCTAAGCCACTGTCTGTGTGTGTGGAGGCAGAGTCCTGACCGCTGTCGGGAGAAGAGAACCGCCGAACAGGGAGAACGGGGAGGGACAGCTCGTTCTCCGACTTTGCAGAGCGAGAGGGACTGTCCAAGGCGCTGCTGGATAAGTGTCGCGTTCGGGTTTGCTGGCACACATCTTCCCCACATCCATTTAGTGTGCCGTGATAGTCATCATCGGGGGCTAGGAACTGCCCGGTGGCCGAGGGGAGGCCGGCATCCTTTCGAGATGGAGAGGAACTGTGGGACATTGGGCTTAGAGCTGCGCGGTGGCTGCTGAATGGAGACGTCCACTTGAGCTTGTCCATGGGGATATTGGCGGCATCCGCAAAGGCTTGGGTTAGAAGGAATGCCCCACATGCCAACTGCAGCGAGACCTACAATGGAGGCATTTTAGAGTAATAAGCACAGAGTTCAGGTACATGATACCAGATACTGATTAATGCATATATGGCAAATAAATTAGTTTAGAAAATTGTTTCTAGAAGTACAAAATACCTAAAGGAACATAAAGGTTACACAAAAGTACAAAACGTTTCAGCCACCTACATTACTGCAGACGTACGTTTCACATTATCTTCAGTGGCCACAATTGTGTTTGATTAAAGTGCCCCTGGAGCACTTCTGTGTGCATAAGACCTCTGTCGGGTCTTATGCACACAGAAGTGCTCCAGGGGCACATGTGTTCTTATGGGCCGTATTCTCCGTGCCTCAGTGATCTAACGGACTCCGACTGAATTTATAGGCTGTATTCTCAGTGCCTCACTGTTGTCACTGATATCTATTGCCTTAATAGGCTATATTGTCAGTGCCCTACTGATATCACTAGTATTTAATCATAGGTTACAGTGTTCTCAATACCTCAGTGATGTCATCAGTACCTAATGTCGTGATAGGCTGTAGTCTCGATGTCTTATGGATCGCTGTCTTTGGAATTGCATTCCATGGAAAGCGTTTGACTAATTGCTTGATCACTTGTTATACAGTAAGGGCTATTGCATGCATACCAGTTTTTACCCGACGGTAAAAAGCCGATTTTTGGCCGTGAATCAGTGGCTTTCACACGCAATGGCTTTGTGTCGTGTTGAATGTTGCGGGTTGTCGTGTTACAGCCGTCAGTGGATACTGATGGCTGTAACACGGCAACTGTGCCATCTGGAAGCACCTATCTAGTTACATAGTTGTGTGAAAAAAAGGTACACAGCAAAAAATGATCTGCTTTTTGCTGCCCGGCGAAAACTGGTGTGTGTGAAATAGCCCTAATAGTGTCTTTTCTATGCTATAAAACATTTATTAATTATTTATATTGTTTTCCTATCACAATGTACAATGTTGATGGTATCTCTGATTAAATCATACAAACGTACACTACATGTACATATAGATAACGTATGCAACCCTTTAAAAAAGAAGTTTAAGTCGAGCGACAACTCATTATCCCACCAATACCCTAATTATTACCCCGCTGCAGCGCAGGCGGAGAGGCTTACAGCTGGATAACTATAAAACATTGGGATGTAATCACAAAGCTGCAGTTCCCCAATCTCCTACCTACCAGAGGTAAGTAGTCAATGTAGTCACTCTCGCTTTCCTCACTTCCTTTCCCTGGCGACTTAATCATAAATCCTTTAGCTGCGCGAGTCAGGAGCCGGGTCTTGTTTAAGCTCAACCTACAATGAGAGGACAAATGAGGATTTCACCAGAACACAGGTTAAGCCGTCAGCAGAAACCTCTGCACCTCATTTACCTGGCTGCAAAGAGGCTCTCTATGGACCTCTGAGAATGGGACGAGGAGACGGAGGGACTGCGCGGAGCGGCTGAAAGAGAAAAGCATTGTGTTTGTACGTAGGTCATGCCTGGTGCGTAGTACCAGCCCAAGACACAGACTGTGTGGAATGCAATCAAAGTCTGTGCACTCTTCTTTTAAGCAAGAAACAGAAAGTGTGGGCCAGTCGCCATTTGAGTACGCACCTTGTGGGAAGTTGCAGCGCTCCCATCCGGACGAAACGGGCGTTGTGCAGGGCGAAGTTGCAATCTCATCCACATCTGCCATAAAACAAAGTAACTGACTTATCACATCCTATTTATATATATTACTCTACATATCACTGTACATATAGTATTACTCTGCATATTAGTCCTTGATGTCCCAGATTTTCCCCGCACTCACTACAGACAGTGGGGCTGATTCTCAGCTAGGGGCAAACAAGAAAGCAGTAACTTTGCATCTGGAACAAACCATGGTGCAATGCATGGGGGCAAACACATGTATTGTGTTTGCACTCAGGGTAAATACTGGCTGCTTCTGCATGTAGCCCACAAATGCCAGACAGCTCTATTCTTTCACTGCCCCCCCTGCCAAATATAAGCATCTCTGCACATGTTACATCTTCCCCCTGCAGTGCAGCATGGTTTTGCCAAGCTGCAAAGTTACTGGATTTTTTATTTAGTTTTTCTCACATCCAGTGGTGGTTGTGAAAGTTGGGTTGCAGAGCAGTCCAGAACTAAAAGAGGGGAGCTACACCAAATGCACAACCAAACGCAGGCCATGAGTCAGCAGTAAGCCACCGGGGACCAGTCTGGTAGCGCACAGACGTGACAGGCCAGCCCACCCCCCAGACTCTGTGTCAGACACAGGAGCCTGGGGGATGGGCAGATAGCTAACTAGCCAATGGAAGCTGGCTGGCACCGAAGTCTGGGTCACAAGTGTAGATACACCTGTTTCTAGAAGTATCTGTGTGCACCAAGTATAAGACAGTGTGCACTGGGGTACACAAGAATGGGCGCAAATCCAGCGTACACATAGCTGCACATATTGAGGTACTCATAACACTGCATACGGGCAAATAAGGATATTTTCAATTTCACGCAGTCCAGGAGCAACATTTGGCTCAGCCTCATGTACTCAGGAAGGTGTGGAGAGGGCGGCACAGGTGTGGAGAGGGCGGCACAGGTGTGGAGAGGGCAGCACAGGCGTGGAGAGGGTGCCACAGGTGTGGAGAGGGTGGCACAGGTGGGGAGAGTCCGGCACAGGTGGGGAGAGGGCGTCAAAGGTGTGCAGAGGGCGGCACAGGTGTGGAGAGGGCAGCACAGGTGTGGAGAGGGCAGCACAGGTGTGGAGAGGGCGGCACAGGTGTGGAGAGGGCGACACAGGTGTGGAGAGGGCGGCACAGGCATGGAGAGGGCAGCACAGGTGTGGAGAGGGCAGCACAGGTGTGGAGAGGGCGACACAGGTGTGGAGAGGGTGACACAGGTGTGGAGAGGGCGGCACAGGCGTGGAGAGGGCGACACAGGTGTGGAGAGGGAGCACAGGTGTGGAGAGGGCGACACAGGTGTGGAGAGGGAGCACAGGTGTGGAGAGGGCGGCACAGGTGTGGAGAGGGCAGCACATGTGTGGAGAGGGCAGCACAGGTGTGGAGAGGGCAGCACAGGTGTGGAGAGGGCAGCACAGGTGTGGAGAGGGCGGCACAGGTGTGGAGAGGGCAGCACAGGTGTGGAGAGGGCAGCACAGGTGTGGAGAGGGCGACACAGGTGTGGAGAGGGAGCACAGGTGTGGAGAGGGCGGCACAGGTGTGGAGAGGGCAGCACATGTGTGGAGAGGGCAGCACAGGTGTGGAGAGGGCGGCACAGGTGTGGAGAGGGCGGCACAGGTGTGGAGAGGGCGACATAGGTGTGGAGAGGGCGGCACAGGCATGGAGAGGGCGGCACAGGTGTGGAGAGGGCGACACAGGTGTGGAGAGGGTGACACAGGTGTGGAGAGGGCGGCACAGGCGTGGAGAGGGCGACACAGGTGTGGAGAGGGAGCACAGGTGTGGAGAGGGCGACACAGGTGTGGAGAGGGAGCACAGGTGTGGAGAGGGCGGCACAGGTGTGAAGAGTGTGGCACAGGTGTGGAGAGGGCAGCACATGTGTGGAGAGGGCAGCACAGGTGTGGAGAGGGCAGCACATGTGTGGAGAGGGCAGCACAGGTGTGGAGAGGGCGGCACAGGTGTGGAGAGGGCAGCACAGGTGTGGAGAGGGTGCCACAGGTGTGGAGAGGGCGGCACAGGTGTGGAGAGTGTGGCACAGGTGTGGAGAGGGCAGCACATGTGTGGAGAGGGCAGCACAGGTGTGGAGAGGGCGGCACAGGTGTGGAGAGGGTGCCACAGGTGTGGAGAGGGCGGCACAGGTGTGAAGAGTGTGGCACAGGTGTGGAGAGGGCAGCACATGTGTGGAGAGGGCAGCACAGGTGTGGAGAGGGCAGCACATGTGTGGAGAGGGCAGCACAGGTGTGGAGAGGGCGGCACAGGTGTGGAGAGGGCAGCACAGGTGTGGAGAGGGTGCCACAGGTGTGGAGAGGGCGGCACAGGTGTGGAGAGTGTGGCACAGGTGTGGAGAGGGCAGTACATGTGTGGAGAGGGCAGCACAGGTGTGGAGAGGGCAGCACAGGTGTGGAGAGGGTGCCACAGGTGTGGAGAGGGCGGCACAGGTGTGAAGAGTGTGGCACAGGTGTGGAGAGGGCAGCACATGTGTGAAGAGTGTAGCACAGGTGTGGAGAGGGCGGCACAGGTGTGAAGAGTGTAGCACAGGTGTGGAGAGGGCAGCACAGGTGTGGAGAGGGCAGCACAGGTGTGGAGAGGGCGGCACAGGTGGGGAGAGGGCGTCAAAGGTGTGCAGAGGGCGGCACAGGTGTGGAGAGGGAGCACAGGTGTGGAGAGGGCAGCACAGGTGTGGAGAGGGCAGCACAGGTGTGGAGAGGGTGACACAGGTGTGGAGAGGGCAGCACAGGTGTGGAGAGGGCAGCACAGGTGTGGAGAGGGTGCCACAGGTGTGGAGAGGGCGGCACAGGTGGGGAGAGGGCGTCAAAGGTGTGCAGAGGGCGGCACAGGTGTGGAGAGGGCAGCACAGGCATGGAGAGGGCAGCACAGGTGTGGAGAGGGCAGCACAGGTGTGGAGAGGGTGCCACAGGTGTGGAGAGGGCGGCACAGGTGGGGAGAGGGCGTCAAAGGTGTGCAGAGGGCGGCACAGGTGTGGAGAGGGCAGCACAGGCTTGGAGAGGGCAGCACAGGTGTGGAGAGGGTGACACAGGTGTGGAGAGGGCAGCACAGGTGTGGAGAGGGTGACACAGGTGTGGAGAGGGCGACACAGGTGTGGAGAGGGCAGCACAGGTGTGGAGAGGGCGGCACAGGTGTGGAGAGGGCAGCACAGGTGTGGAGAGGGTGCCTCAGGTGTGGAGAGGGCGGCACAGGTGGGGAGAGTCCGGCACAGGTGGGGAGAGGGCGTCAAAGGTGTGCAGAGGGCGGCACAGGTGTGGAGAGGGCGGCACAGGTGTGGAGAGGGCAGCACAGGTGTGGAGAGGGCGGCACAGGTGTGGAGAGGGCAGCACAGGTGTGGAGAGGGCGGCACAGGTGTGGAGAGGGTGCCACAGGTGTGGAGAGGGCGGCACAGATGTGGAGAGTGCGGCACATGTGTGGATAGGGCGACACAGGTGTGGAGAGGGCGGCACAGGTGTGGAGAGGGCAGCACAGGTGTGGAGAGGGTGCCTCAGGTGTGGAGAGGGCGGCACAGGTGGGGAGAGTCCGGCACAGGTGGGGAGAGGGCGTCAAAGGTGTGCAGAGGGCGGCACAGGTGTGGAGAGGGCAGCACAGGTGTGGAGAGGGCAGCACAGGTGTGGAGAGGGCGGCACAGGTGTGGAGAGGGCAGCACAGGTGTGGAGAGGGCGGCACAGGTGTGGAGAGGGTGCCACAGGTGTGGAGAGGGCGGCACAGATGTGGAGAGTGCGGCACATGTGTGGATAGGGCGACACAGGTGTGGAGAGGGCGGCACAGGTGTGAAAAGGACGGCACAGGTTTGGAGAGTGCGGCACATGTGTGGATAGGGCGACACAGGTGTGGAGAGGGCGGCACAGGTGTGGAGAGGGCGGCACAGGTGTGGATAGGGCGACACAGGTGTGGATAGGGCGACACAGGTTTGGAGAGTGCGGCACATGTGTGGAGAGAGCGTCAAAGGTGTGCAGAGGACGGCACAGGTGTGGAGAGTGTGGCACAGGTGTGGACAGGGTAGCACAGGTTTGGAGGGGGCGGCACGGGTTTGGAGAGTGCGGCACAGGTGTAGAGAGGGCGGCACAGGTGTGGAGAGGGTGGCACAGGTGTGGAGAGGGCAGCACAGGTGTGGATAGGGCGACACAGGTGTGGAGAGGGCGGCACATGTGTGGATAGGGCGACACAGGTGTGGAGAGGGCGGCACAGGTGTGGATAGGGCGGCACAGGTGTGGAGAGGGCGGCACAGGTGTGGATAGGGCGACACAGGTGTGGAGAGGGCGGCACAGGTGTGGAGAGGGCGGCACAGGTGTGGAGAGTGCGGCACATGTGTGGAGAGGGCGGCACAGGTGTGGAGAGGGCGGCACAGGTGTGGATAGGGCGACACAGGTGTGGAGAGGGCGGCACAGGTGTGAAAAGGACGGCACAGGTTTGGAGAGTGCGGCACATGTGTGGATAGGGTGGCACAGGTTTGGAGAGTGCGGCACATGTGTGGATAGGGTGGCACAGGTGTGGAGAGGGCGGCACAGGTGTGGAGAGGGCGGCACAGGTGTGGATAGGGCGACACAGGTGTGGAGAGGGCGGCACAGGTGTGGAGAGGGCGGCACAGGTGTGGAGAGTGCGGCACAGGTGTGGATAGGGCGACACAGGTGTGGAGAGGGCAGCACAGGTGTGGAGAGGGCGGCACAGGTGTGAAAAGGACGGCACAGGTGTGGAGAGGGCGGCACAGGTGTGGAGAGGGCGGCACAGGTGTGAAAAGGACGGCACAGGTGTGGAGAGTGCGGCACATGTGTGGATAGGGCGACACAGGTGTGGAGAGGGCGGCACAGGTGTGAAAAGGACGGCACAGGTGTGGAGAGTGCGGCACATGTGTGGATAGGGCGACACAGGTGTGGAGAGGGCGGCACAGGTGTGAAAAGGACGGCACAGGTTTGGAGAGTGCGGCACATGTGTGGATAGGGCGACACAGGTGTGGAGAGGGCGGCACAGGTGTGGATAGGGCGACACAGGTGTGGAGAGGCACAGGTGTGAAAAGGACGGCACAGGTTTGGAGAGTGCGGCACATGTGTGGATAGGGCGACACAGGTGTGAAAAGGACGGCACAGGTTTGGAGAGTGCGGCATATGTGTGGATAGGGTGGCACAGGCGTGAAAAGGACGGCACAGGTGTAGAGAGGGAAGCACAGGTGTGTAGAATGTGGCACAGGCCAGACATATCCGCCCAACTCAGAATAGGACGCATACAGACAGAAATACATTTGCTTCTGTGTCTGCGCTGTATGTAAAAACTCGCCATTTGCGTCCATGAAGCGAGATCTGTCCAGCACAGAATCAGCCCCATATTCTGCACCTTTCACATCCTGCTATCTTCATATCATGGTCCGTGACACGTGCCACATACACACCCCACTGGACTGAGCGGGAAGGCACCACTATTTTGTGAATGAGGGACATTAATACACTGACAGATCTGACCCCCTGACCTGAGTGGTTAAATCCAAATACAAACTCCATGCCAGGCGTAGGTGGGAACACACACGCCGTCAGAGAACTGCCAGCGTCTGGGCATGCTTTCCACCAATTCCAATGAACGCCTGTGACGCACCTATCAGACGCTGACAGGACTGTCAGCTGCTTTGGGCCCCATTCGTGCAGCTATTTGCTGCAGCCATTCCTGCGGTCTGGCGTGACTGACTGCCTTAGCGAGAAGGCTCCTCCCCTCCAACCCTGGCCCAGATTTATCACGGTGGTAAAGTACCAGCCAGCCAGCTCCTGTCATGTTACAGGCTGTGTTTGAAAGATGACAGTTAGGAGCTGATTGGTCGATACTTTATCACCGTGCAATGTATCACTCCCCAAGGCTTGATAAATCCGGGAGGTGTCTCTAGCGACCCCGTTTTCATTCAAACACATCTGCGTAACTAATGACGGAATAAGGGGAATGACAGCGCCTTACTGTAAAATCGTTCATCCGATGACTCCGACACGCATGTCGACTGCGACCGCCCCAGGCCGATGGAGAAACCTCGTAGCCGGCGACTTCCGGAACTTAAGCTGCGCTGAGAACCCTGCTTGAGAGCGGCACCTAGCAGGGAATGAGGGCATCCTCTTCAGTCAGTGGGAGAAGCCTCCAGACAAAGACAGAGAGAGAGGGCCAGACGAAACACTCACAGTTAACACAACAGAAGGACAGGTCGCAGGAGACAGTGGGTTTCGGGAACTAGGACACAGAAGGGAAGCAAAAAAAAAAGAGACACAGTGAAGCCGACAAGAAAAAAGGACGTCTGATCCGGGGACAGGAATAAGTTCTACAGAGTACAGTACTGGAGGAGGATCGTGAGGGTGGAAGAGGACAGTGACAGGCCATCTCCCGCCATTACCTGTGTTGGCGTATTCCACCACGCTGGGCAGGTAGGAGTTGCTGCTCAGGTCGACAGGTACGAAAGCCGTGTACTTGCTGATGACGTTGCAAGCCTTGCTGGCGTGGATGGCGTTCAGCTGGAATCTTCGCCCGACACCTGCAGAGAAGAATGCACGCAGGAAATGTTCATTAGGGCATGGACTTTGCCGGTTTTGGTACGACATTTCAACAAACATTATGTCAACACATAATGCCGACATGTTCAGAATGTCAAAAGATGACACGTCAACATCCACAATGCCAACACTGGCACATTGTTGACATTTTCAGAATGCTGACATTGACCGCATCGACAGTCAGAATGACAACACTACTGTTTTAGCCTATAATATCCCTAATTGCAGCCTAACCGCAGATGCCGTCTCTGACCCTGACACTCTGATACAGAGGTGTGCGCAGTGTCTGTGCCACACGTACTTGGCTGATGTGTTAAGTTTGCGACTGTATCAGAGTCATACAGCGCGAGAGTCGGAGTTGCAGAGCACGTGAGTCAGAGATACACAGTGCCCAAGACAGAGTTGTAGAGTCTGTGAGTCGGAGTCACACAGCGCGTGAGTCTGAGTCACACAGCATGTGAGGCGGAGTCAGAGAGTCTGTGCGCTGGAGTCACACATTTTGTGAGACACACAGTGCCAAAGTAGGAGGCATAGAGCCCATGAGTCGGAGTCACACAACGTGTGAGTCAGAGTCACACAGTGCGTGAGTCGGAGTCATACAGCGCATGACTCGGAGTCACACAGCGCGTGAGTTGGGAGTCACACAGCACGTGAGCCGGAGAAATACAGCACGTGAGTCGGAGTCATACAGCACGTGAGCCAGAGTCACATAGCGCTTGATTCAGAGTCACACAGCAAGTGAGGCAGAGTCAGAGAGCCCGTGCGTTGGAGACACTCAGTGCCTAAGTTGGAGCCATAGTGCCCATGAGTCGGTGCCATAGAGCCCATGAGTCGGCGTCACATAGCGCGTGAGTCGGAGTCAGACTGCGCGTGAGTCTGATCTAGACAGCACGTGAGTTGGAGTCACATAGCGCGTGAGTCAGAGTCAGACAGCGTGTGAGTTGGAATCGCACATCGCGTGAGTCAGAGTCAGACAGCGAGTGAGTCGAAGTCAGACAGTCGGAGTCACATAGCGCGTGAGTTGGAGTCACAGAGCGCGTGAGTCGGAGTCATACAGTGCATGGGTCGGAGTCACACAGTGCGTGAGTCGGAGTCACACAGCACGTGAGTTGGAGTCACAGAGTGCGTGAGTCGGAGTGATACAGTGCATGAGACAGTCACACAGCGAGTAAGTTGGAGTCACATAGCGCGTGAGTTGGAGTCATAGAGCGTGTGAGTCGGAGTCATACAGCGCACGAGTCTGAGTCACACATCGCGTGAGTCAGAGTCAGCACGTGAGTCGAAGTCAGACAGCGCGTGAGTCGGAGTCACCCATCGCGTAAGTTGGAGTCACACAGCGCGTAAGTTGAGTCACATAGCGAGTGAATTGGAGTCACAGAGCGCGTGAGTTGGAGACACATAGCAAGTGAGTCGGAGTCACATAGCGCGTGAGTCTGAGTCATGCAGCACGTGAGTCGGCGTCATACAGCACGTGAGTCGGCGTCATACAGCGCTTACATCCTGATCGTTACCACACAGAGAGGTACATGTCTTAAGCCTGGAGAAGTGATACAGTGGTGATAAACCAGTTATAAGTGCAAAGTGATATCGCACCAGTCAATCAGCTCCTAATTGCCAATTTACATATTGGAGCTGATTGGCTGGTGCGTTATAACCTTGCACTTATCACAGGCTTAATACATCTGCCCCAGAGGCACAGCACAGATTAGGGCAGAAGAGCTGCGGATGTCAGTGGTGTTCCTGAGAGGTTACATGAGGTAGCTTAGCAGAGGCACAGCCGCTCGCACAGGAGGCACCAGTCAGATGTAGAAACCTCACCTGCCATAGGACTGGTGTACCTTTCCATGGTGCATCTGAAGGTGACGGAAATGTCCCATCTCACAGACGCCGCCACAAGGCCTCTCACTACAGAACAAGCATTAGGATACCATGCAGAATCAGGACCAGCGTATCTTATCTGTCTGAAACAGCAGTTGGCCCATTTGAGGATTATGTTACATATCTCCTGTGTATTCAGTATCACGTCTCCCTATTACTGCATTTTACAAGCAGCTCTGGGTCACAAGGATGAAATGTTACATTGAAGAATATGAAGAGAAATATAACACAGTGATCAGAGGATCATACAGATCAAAATCATGCACATAAAATGCACTTTTACTTTGAATATCAATTTGAGAACATTGTATTCTTGGGCCTCCCTTCTGCACCTCGTTATCCTATGTGCAGAGCAGAGAAGTGGGCAGATAATGTTCTCATGTCACGTCCTGTCTGCTATTGCTGCTTATGTGAATATTTCAGATGATGCAGCCTAACACTGAGATGGGAAGGGGCGGGGCATATTACTGACCGCACAATGGGGTCTTGGAGCAGGTGAGATAAGGAGAACCGCAGCTTCCCTAGCAGGGACAGCCTGGGGTTCCGGACCTGCCGCAGGGGCCCAGCCACGCCCCCCTGCATGGTGTGACCACACCCCCTTCAATCTATGAATGGGGCCCTGAACTCCCAATGTGCGATGACCATGCTTACAGACTGTGGGGGTTATTCCGGTTTGTTAGCAATTGGGAAAAACCATGCTGCACTGCAGGTGGGGCAGATGTAACATGTGCAGAGAGAGTTAGATTTGGATGGGTTATATTGTTTCTCTGCAGGGTAAATACTGGCTGCTTTATTTCACTGCTATAAGGCAGATGCATGCGCCAATTGTGGACTGTCTGGAACCACCGGCGGGGTACAGCGTGCAGGGCTCGCAGAATGTGGGCATCTCAGGGCTTGCACGCTCAGGCACGGGCTAGTACACCAGGGGGAGGCTGACGCTAACATTTACATATTATCGCACCCGCGTCTCTGGCAACAGACGCAGCAGCGGGTTAGTCTGAATCAGGCCCTCTCTGCTGCGGGGTATTGAACAGGCACAGGCTCTCTCATTACCATGCTCGATCTCACTCTCCCTCTCCGCAAGCTGCTCAAAGTCTCGGATAATGGACTTGGCGGCCAGGTGATGGAAGGTCTCATTCCACAGGTCGCTCTCGTCGTCCTCTCTGCTCTCCCGCTCCCGGAACAGATCCTGGATGTTAAATGCGATTTCCCACTGCATGGGCTGATTATTCTTCAGGCCCCGGACTACCGCCTTGCACATGGAGTACGAGTGGGGGGCCGGGCCCCTGGTCTCAGGGCACTGCTCCTGGGAGAGTGACTCCGACGCCGTCTCTGTTTCGAAGGTGAAGCACAGATGATGGCAATCTATGGAGAAGACACGGACAGGGCAAAAGACACCCTCTTAGGTTACGCAGAACATACGATCCCAGCACTAGAACCTTATAGAACCTTATAATTAGAGATGTGCGGATCGGTTCTCCAGAAATCTGGATCCACCCGAATTTTGTGGATCCGATCTGAACCAAAAGCGGTCCGAGTCCTGGTTCAGATCTTCCCGCAGTTCGGAATCCGGATTTTAAATCTAGGTTTCAGTTTTCTATTGTAAATTTTTTAAATGTAATTTTAAAAAAAATAAAAAAATTTTTTTTTACCGAACCAAAAACCGAATCCGAGTCAAAATACTTGAGGGTGGTTTTGCCAAAACCAAAACACGATGACAAAGTAGAACCAAAACCAAAACGCGGGGGTCAGCGCACATCTCTACTTATAATGCATGTAGCCTGTGTGAATTGTTGCCCACAGCCACAAGAAAGTCACTTTCATAGTATTAAATAAACATTAACAACTTTGACAGCACAGTTGGTGTAGTGGTCAGCATTGCTGCCTCACAGCCCTGAGGTTATGAGTTCAAATCCCCACCAATGCAACATCTGTGTAGAGTTTGTATGTTATCCTCATGTTTTGTTTGGATTTCCTCTGGGTGAGCCAGTATGTGTGTCCATGTGGTAGGGAATAGATTGTAAGCTTCATGGGGGAAGGGACCGATGTGAATGGACAAATATTCTCTGTAAACTGCTCTGGAATATGTGTGCGATATATATATAAATACCTAATAATAATAATAATAATAATAATACAGCAGTGTTCAGATCTGAATGACCCCCAAGTCCAATAAACATTTGCAAATACGGTGGCGAGAAGCTTACAATCTGATTGCGTCTCTCACTTTATGTAATCTATAGAAGGACACAACTGGATACATTTTGCAGTGAAGAATTAGTTTGGTTTGCGAGAACGAAATGTATTTTTATTGGATTAATTTGATGTATTCTGCAGGCTGAGCATCGCGTTTCACATAGTGCGTATGAATGAGCCCCCCGCGGGCCTCCGCGCTCATTCATAATATTGTGAGTTAAATAATGGATGGCTGCACCGCGACGGGGGACTTGCTCTGTGCTTTGATTTTATTTCTCATATTATCTGCTGAAAAATATGCGAACACACGTTCTCAGTGATAATGTCAGTTAAGGATTTGGGGGGGTTGTAAGCTGACTGCGCAACCTTCAGCTGAAATTCTATACACTGAAAATGACATTTACTTTTTTGTAATAAGACTTAAGAAGGCGACAAAATCTAAAAGTAAAATATCACTTATTTGAAAAAAGTTAAAATAATGCAGAATATGAGAACACAAAGAACCGTCAGTATTACCCACCCGCCACCATATTGCCACCCAAGAACGCTCACTGAGATACCAGTTCACGGCGTTCAAAATCACACTGGTAGTAATCACTGGGACTCGGCCTCTCAAGAGCGAAGTCACCCGTCGCCTTGATATTGAACCTCCAAATTCACACAACAAACCTGCAGGTGCAGGATCACTCGCTGAGAAAAGTCTCTAGAAGACCCCCTCAATCTAAGGTTGAGGCCCAAAGGCTTTGTCATCGATGGCCATTGGTTTTAAAACATCAGTACTAAGCCATTGATGATTAAGCCATTGATGGTTTAACTCCGCGCATGCGAAGACCACAGTCAGCATTAGCCATTGGGACTCTGGCACGATATTCAAAAATCGGTGGACTCCCATCGATGGTAAAAGTAGTTACCATTGCCATTACACCATGGATGGTTGCTAATCATTGTTGGTCAATGGTCAACCCTACATTGATGTGTGCAGAGGAGGACAAATCTCTAGAGGGTGGTGTGATCAAGCGCCCAACAGGGCCACTGCAAAGTTGGGTGATAACTATATGCCATTAATAAGTCCACAATGCTGCATGTGTGGAAATATAACTCAACTGGCTGGGTTGGGCTATTCCTAGGGTCTTTCATGTTTTGGTTGCATTAACTTGAATATAACAACCCCACAAACACCTCCCATCATTCACAGATGAACATTGACCTTTGAAGATGGTCTCACCCAGATCCCCTGGACTGCTGAAAGGCTGACTGTCAGTGGAGGATTTCAGAGAGAGAGTGGCCTCCGGCTGGGTGGAGGAACTTCCTTGTAGACCCTCATGTGTCAGTGGGGTTTCCCCATCATGGCAGAATGAGAGGCAGCTCTGCTGGAGAAGAGAGGGGCGCCTTGCCCCGGCACCCCTAATCTTTGTGGTGCTGACAAATGGACTTATGGACAATGATGACTGATGGAATCCAGAAAATGGATGGGTGGATATGGATGGAGGGATGGGTGGATGGATGGAAGGATGGGTGGGTGAATGGATGGATGGATGGAACGGATGAATGAATGGGTGGATAGATGGATGAATTTGGGTTGGGTGGATCGATGGATGGAAGGGAGAAAAAAGATGAAGGACCATTACAACCTTATAATTACTGGTGAACGTCTCTAATATAACATTTCAGACAGCAAGAGATCACTGCTCAAAAGCCCTAGATTTAACCATAAAGGGGACATCTGCCCCCCAGTAAAATTTAAATAATTTTAGCTGAGCATTTACCACACCAGGCAACATCATTTTGCAAAAATAATGTTATTAAAAAACAAAAACGATACAACATGTGCGAGATCCAGCTGGACAAATCACAGCAGCAGCTGGGTCCGGAGAGAAGGTGGAGACTGAGCGAGGTCTTCAGGGAGCGGAACACCCACCAGAAGATGGCATTTCAATACCGTGACATCACAATTTAAAAGGTTCATCTGGTGTGGTAAAAACAAATACATAAACAAATTTTGGTAAAATTTTTGTGAGATTGGACAGCAGTGTCCCCTTCAATGCCGAGCAGATCTGAAGGCTCACTCCCCTGAGTGGCCCACTCCAATTTATGAGTTATAAGCCCAATTAACTTGCTCGGTGATAATAGGAAAACGTTACAGGGATTTCACAACACCTAAAATATTTAATGATCCCGTAAACACCACCAGTAATTCATAGACAGCTATGACAGTAATAAAATTAAGACATATAAACACCAAGGTCCTGCACCAGTAATTATAAATATAATGGCTAGATCAGGGTAAACATTTGGATTTTTTTCGTAGCATTCCAAGGGGTCGACACTGAAAAAAATCCCCAGTTTACTGACGCTCTAGCCATTATTCTGCTCAACGGTCAGTAATAGTCAGGTAGCCACCCGGCCTCTACCAGCCCAGGACTGAACAAACCTCACAAAGAACATCAGAATTTGCTTTGGAATTTCTCAGATGTACACAAAACATTTCTAAATAGAAAATTACATTTTCAGAAATTATTGATATATACAGTACGAGCTGCATCATAATCACGGGGACGTTAGTGATAACTGGTGCACAGAAAGCATAGAATATAACACAGACAGCCGACATAAACACTGCGGTCTGTATAGCGCGCTGCTTCTTAGCCGGTACCGACCCGACCTGGTGTAGTAAAAGTGCCTCATTAGCACCAGTTCTTCTGCCTCCAAAATCACTCACCTCTCCAAAATATGACCCACCTATACCATCCACCCCCTTTTTGCCTAAACTTCACCCATTTTCCTACCAAGTTCCACCTGCGACATTTGCATATATTCTCAGATCCTCAGCAGCAATGCGTTTAGCTCAGGAGAGAGACTGAAAAGTAGAAACAAACAAAGATGGGGCTGGTGGGATGGACATCGAGGTGACACATTTATAGTTTCCACCACGTACAGGTGGATCCGCAAAATAGGCGCAGACTGATTTTTCAAGGTGGAGTTGCAAGAACAAAGTAGTGGATGCAGACGAGCTGACGCGTTTCGCACAGTACTCTCTTAGGAGTATGGCAGAACTCCTGGATTTCAGGAGTCTCCTGGACATTTTTGAGAGTAATCAAGTAGGCAAAACAAGTCCTTTTAATTGGATTGCATGCACCCCAATGACAACCAGCTCTAAGGTGGAACAGAAATTACATCTTTTTGGGGAGTGGGAAGGTGCACACTTGGGATATCTGGTTGAGCATCCGCCGGTTTATGGGGTTTAAATTAGAGATGAGCGGGTTCGGTTCCTCGGAATCCGAACCCGCCCGAACTTCATGTTTTTTTTCACGGGTCCGAGCGACTCGGATCTTCCCGCCTTGCTCGGTTAACCCGAGCGCGCCCGAACGTCATCATGACGCTGTCGGATTCTCGCGAGGCTCGGATTCTATCGCGAGACTCGGATTCTATATAAGGAGCCGCGCGTCGCCGCCATTTTCACTCGTGCATTGAGATTGATAGGGAGAGGACGTGTCTGGCGTCCTCTCCATTAGAATAGAGATAGATTAGATAGAGAGAGAGAGATTGTGCAGAGTCGCAGACAGAGTTAGTTTACCACAGTCAGTGACCAGTGCAGTTGCTAGTTAACTTTTATTTAATATAATATATCCGTTCACTTCTCTCTGCTATATCCGTTCTCTGCCTGAAAAAAAAAACGATACACAGCACAGTCAGTCACACAGTGTGACTCAGTCTGTGTGCACTCAGCTCAGCCCAGTGTGCTGCACAGTCATCAATGTATAAATTAAAAGCTTATAATTAATTGTGGGGGAGACTGGGGAGCACTGCAGGTTGTTAGCAGGAGCCAGGAGTACAATTATATTAATTAACAGTGCACACTTTTGCTGCAGGAGTGGTGACCAGTGCCTGACCACCAGTATAGTATTGTTGTATACTACTAATATCTCTTTAAATATCAACCAGTCTATATTAGCAGCAGACACAGTACAGTGCGGTAGTTCACGGCTGTGGCTACCTCTGTGTCGGCACACGGCAGGCAGTCCGTCCGACCAGAATTGTATTATTTATTATTATATACCTACCACCTAACCGTGGTTTTTTTTTCATTCTTTATACCGTCATAGTGTCATCCTAATTGTTACGAGTATACTACTATCTCTTTATCAACCAGTGTACAGTGCGGTAGTTCACGGCTGTGGCTACCTCTGTGTCGGCACACGGCAGGCAGTCCGTCCGACCAGAATTGTATTATTTATTATTATATACCTACCACCTAACCGTGGTTTTTTTTTTCATTCTTTATACCGTCATAGTGTCATCCTAATTGTTACGAGTATACTACTATCTCTTTATCAACCAGTGTACAGTGCGGTAGTTCACGGCTGTGGCTACCTCTGTGTCGGCACACGGCAGGCAGTCCGTCCGACCAGAATTGTATTATTTATTATTATATACCTACCACCTAACCGTGGTTTTTTTTTTCATTCTTTATACCGTCATAGTGTCATCCTAATTGTTACGAGTATACTACTATCTCTTTATCAACCAGTGTACAGTGCGGTAGTTCACGGCTGTGGCTACCTCTGTGTCGGCACACGGCAGGCAGTCCGTCCGACCAGAATTGTATTATTTATTATTATATACCTACCACCTAACCGTGGTTTTTTTTTCATTCTTTATACCGTCATAGTGTCATCCTAATTGTTACGAGTATACTACTATCTCTTTATCAACCAGTGTACAGTGCGGTAGTTCACGGCTGTGGCTACCTCTGTGTCGGCACACGGCAGGCAGTCCGTCCGACCAGAATTGTATTATTTATTATTATATACCTACCACCTAACCGTGGTTTTTTTTTCATTCTTTATACCGTCATAGTGTCATCCTAATTGTTACGAGTATACTACTATCTCTTTATCAACCAGTGTACAGTGCGGTAGTTCACGGCTGTGGCTACCTCTGTGTCGGCACACGGCAGGCAGTCCGTCCGACCAGAATTGTATTATTTATTATTATATACCTACCACCTAACCGTGGTTTTTTTTTTCATTCTTTATACCGTCATAGTGTCATCCTAATTGTTACGAGTATACTACTATCTCTTTATCAACCAGTGTACAGTGCGGTAGTTCACGGCTGTGGCTACCTCTGTGTCGGCACACGGCAGGCAGTCCGTCCGACCAGAATTGTATTATTTATTATTATATACCTACCACCTAACCGTGGTTTTTTTTTTCATTCTTTATACCGTCATAGTGTCATCCTAATTGTTACGAGTATACTACTATCTCTTTATCAACCAGTGTACAGTGCGGTAGTTCACGGCTGTGGCTACCTCTGTGTCGGCACACGGCAGGCAGTCCGTCCGACCAGAATTGTATTATTTATTATTATATACCTACCACCTAACCGTGGTTTTTTTTTTCATTCTTTATACCGTCATAGTGTCATCCTAATTGTTACGAGTATACTACTATCTCTTTATCAACCAGTGTACAGTGCGGTAGTTCACGGCTGTGGCTACCTCTGTGTCGGCACACGGCAGGCAGTCCGTCCGACCAGAATTGTATTATTTATTATTATATACCTACCACCTAACCGTGGTTTTTTTTTTCATTCTTTATACCGTCATAGTGTCATCCTAATTGTTACGAGTATACTACTATCTCTTTATCAACCAGTGTACAGTGCGGTAGTTCACGGCTGTGGCTACCTCTGTGTCGGCAGTCGGCAGGCAGTCCGTCCATCCATAATTGTATTATTATTATAATATATACCACCTAACCGTGGTTTTTTTTTCATTCTTTATACCGTCGTCATAGTGTCATACTAGTTGTTACGAGTATACTACTATCTCTTTATCAACCAGTGTACAGTGCGGTAGTTCACGGCTGTGGCTACCTCTGTGTCGGCAGTCGGCAGGCAGTCCGTCCATCCATAATTGTATTATTATTATAATATATACCACCTAACCGTGGTTTTTTTTTCATTCTTTATACCGTCGTCATAGTGTCATACTAGTTGTTACGAGTATACTACTATCTCTTTATCAACCAGTGTACAGTGCGGTAGTTCACGGCTGTGGCTACCTCTGTGTCGGCAGTCGGCAGGCAGTCCGTCCATCCATAATTGTATTATTATTATAATATATACCACCTAACCGTGGTTTTTTTTCCATTCTTTATACCGTCGTCATAGTGTCATACTAGTTGTTACGAGTATACTACTATCTCTTTATCAACCAGTGTACAGTGCGGTAGTTCACGGCTGTGGCTACCTCTGTGTCGGCAGTCGGCAGGCAGTCCGTCCATCCATAATTGTATTATTATTATAATATATACCACCTAACCGTGGTTTTTTTTTCATTCTTTATACCGTCGTCATAGTGTCATACTAGTTGTTACGAGTATACTACTATCTCTTTATCAACCAGTGTACAGTGCGGTAGTTCACGGCTGTGGCTACCTCTGTGTCGGCAGTCGGCAGGCAGTCCGTCCATCCATAATTGTATTATTATTATAATATATACCACCTAACCGTGGTTTTTTTTTCATTCTTTATACCGTCGTCATAGTGTCATACTAGTTGTTACGAGTATACTACTATCTCTTTATCAACCAGTGTACAGTGCGGTAGTTCACGGCTGTGGCTACCTCTGTGTCGGCAGTCGGCAGGCAGTCCGTCCATCCATAATTGTATTATTATTATAATATATACCACCTAACCGTGGTTTTTTTTCCATTCTTTATACCGTCGTCATAGTGTCATACTAGTTGTTACGAGTATACTACTATCTCTTTATCAACCAGTGTACAGTGCGGTAGTTCACGGCTGTGGCTACCTCTGTGTCGGCAGTCGGCAGGCAGTCCGTCCATCCATAATTGTATTATTATTATAATATATACCACCTAACCGTGGTTTTTTTATACCACCTAACCGTGGCAGTCCGTCCATAATTGTATACTAGTATCCAATCCATCCATCTCCATTGTTTACCTGAGGTGCCTTTTAGTTCTGCCTATAAAATATGGAGAACAAAAAAGTTGAGGTTCCAAAATTAGGGAAAGATCAAGATCCACTTCCACCTCGTGCTGAAGCTGCTGCCACTAGTCATGGCCGAGACGATGAAATGCCAGCAACGTCGTCTGCCAAGGCCGATGCCCAATGTCATAGTACAGAGCATGTCAAATCCAAAACACCAAATATCAGAAAAAAAAGGACTCCAAAACCTAAAATAAAATTGTCGGAGGAGAAGCGTAAACTTGCCAATATGCCATTTACCACACGGAGTGGCAAGGAACGGCTGAGGCCCTGGCCTATGTTCATGGCTAGTGGTTCAGCTTCACATGAGGATGGAAGCACTCAGCCTCTCGCTAGAAAACTGAAAAGACTCAAGCTGGCAAAAGCACCGCAAAGAACTGTGCGTTCTTTGAAATCCCAAATCCACAAGGAGAGTCCAATTGTGTCGTTTGCGATGCCTGACCTTCCCAACACTGGACGTGAAGAGCATGCGCCTTCCACTATTTGCATGCCCCCTGCAAGTGCTGGAAGGAGCACCCGCAGTCCAGTTCCTGATAGTCAGATTGAAGATGTCAGTGTTGAAGTACACCAGGATGAGGAGGATATGGGTGTTGCTGGCGCTGGGGAGGAAATTGACCAGGAGGATTCTGATGGTGAGGTGGTTTGTTTAAGTCAGGCACCCGGGGAGACACCTGTTGTCCGTGGGAGGAATATGGCCGTTGACATGCCAGGTGAAAATACCAAAAAAATCAGCTCTTCGGTGTGGAGGTATTTCACCAGAAATGCGGACAACAGGTGTCAAGCCGTGTGTTCCCTTTGTCAAGCTGTAATAAGTAGGGGTAAGGACGTTAACCACCTCGGAACATCCTCCCTTATACGTCACCTGCAGCGCATTCATAATAAGTCAGTGACAAGTTCAAAAACTTTGGGTGACAGCGGAAGCAGTCCACTGACCAGTAAATCCCTTCCTCTTGTAACCAAGCTCACGCAAACCACCCCACCAACTCCCTCAGTGTCAATTTCCTCCTTCCCCAGGAATGCCAATAGTCCTGCAGGCCATGTCACTGGCAAGTCTGACGAGTCCTTTCCTGCCTGGGATTCCTCCGATGCATCCTTGCGTGTAACGCCTACTGCTGCTGGCGCTGCTGTTGTTGCCGCTGGGAGTCGATGGTCATCCCAGAGGGGAAGTCGTAAGCCCACTTGTACTACTTCCAGTAAGCAATTGACTGTTCAACAGTCCTTTGCGAGGAAGATGAAATATCACAGCAGTCATCCTACTGCAAAGCGGATAACTGAGTCCTTGACAACTATGTTGGTGTTAGACGTGCGTCCGGTATCCGCCGTTAGTTCACAGGGAACTAGACAATTTATTGAGGCAGTGTGCCCCCGTTACCAAATACCATCTAGGTTCCACTTCTCTAGGCAGGCGATACCGAGAATGTACACGGACGTCAGAAAAAGACTCACCAGTGTCCTAAAAAATGCAGTTGTACCCAATGTCCACTTAACCACGGACATGTGGACAAGTGGAGCAGGGCAGGGTCAGGACTATATGACTGTGACAGCCCACTGGGTAGATGTATGGACTCCCGCCGCAAGAACAGCAGCGGCGGCACCAGTAGCAGCATCTCGCAAACGCCAACTCTTTCCTAGGCAGGCTACGCTTTGTATCACCGCTTTCCAGAATACGCACACAGCTGAAAACCTCTTACGGCAACTGAGGAAGATCATCGCGGAATGGCTTACCCCAATTGGACTCTCCTGTGGATTTGTGGCATCGGACAACGCCAGCAATATTGTGTGTGCATTAAATATGGGCAAATTCCAGCACGTCCCATGTTTTGCACATACCTTGAATTTGGTGGTGCAGAATTTTTAAAAAAACGACAGGGGCGTGCAAGAGATGCTGTCGGTGGCCAGAAAAATTGCGGGACACTTTCGGCGTACAGGCACCACGTACAGAAGACTGGAGCACCACCAAAAACTACTGAACCTGCCCTGCCATCATCTGAAGCAAGAAGTGGTAACGAGGTGGAATTCAACCCTCTATATGCTTCAGAGGTTGGAGGAGCAGCAAAAGGCCATTCAAGCCTATACAATTGAGCACGATATAGGAGATGGAATGCACCTGTCTCAAGTGCAGTGGAGAATGATTTCAACGTTGTGCAAGGTTCTGATGCCCTTTGAACTTGCCACACGTGAAGTCAGTTCAGACACTGCCAGCCTGAGTCAGGTCATTCCCCTCATCAGGCTTTTGCAGAAGAAGCTGGAGGCATTGAAGAAGGAGCTAACACGGAGCGATTCCGCTAGGCATGTGGGACTTGTGGATGCAGCCCTTAATTCGCTTAACAAGGATTCACGGGTGGTCAATCTGTTGAAATCAGAGCACTACATTTTGGCCACCGTGCTCGATCCTAGATTTAAAGCCTACCTTGGATCTCTCTTTCCGGCAGACACAGGTCTGCTGGGGTTGAAAGACCTGCTGGTGACAAAATTGTCAAGTCAAGCGGAACGCGACCTGTCAACATCTCCTCCTTCACATTCTCCCGCAACTGGGGGTGCGAGGAAAAGGCTCAGAATTCCGAGCCCACCCGCTGGCGGTGATGCAGGGCAGTCTGGAGCGACTGCTGATGCTGACATCTGGTCCGGACTGAAGGACCTGACAACGATTACGGACATGTCGTCTACTGTCACTGCATATGATTCTCTCAACATTGATAGAATGGTGGAGGATTATATGAGTGACCGCATCCAAGTAGGCACGTCACACAGTCCGTACTTATACTGGCAGGAAAAAGAGGCAATTTGGAGGCCCTTGCACAAACTGGCTTTATTCTACCTAAGTTGCCCTCCCACAAGTGTGTACTCCGAAAGAGTGTTTAGTGCCGCCGCTCACCTTGTCAGCAATCGGCGTACGAGGTTACATCCAGAAAATGTGGAGAAGATGATGTTCATTAAAATGAATTATAATCAATTCCTCCGCGGAGACATTGACCAGCAGCAATTGCCTCCACAAAGTACACAGGGAGCTGAGATGGTGGATTCCAGTGGGGACGAATTGATAATCTGTGAGGAGGGGGATGTACACGGTGATATATCGGAGGGTGAAGATGAGGTGGACATCTTGCCTCTGTAGAGCCAGTTTGTGCAAGGAGAGATTAATTGCTTCTTTTTTGGGGGGGGTCCAAACCAACCCGTCATATCAGTCACAGTCGTGTGGCAGACCCTGTCACTGAAATGATGGGTTGGTTAAAGTGTGCATGTCCTGTTTTGTTTATACAACATAAGGGTGGGTGGGAGGGCCCAAGGATAATTCCATCTTGCACCTCTTTTTTCTTTTCTTTTTCTTTGCATCATGTGCTGATTGGGGAGGGTTTTTTGGAAGGGACATCCTGCGTGACACTGCAGTGCCACTCCTAGATGGGCCCGGTGTTTGTGTCGGCCACTAGGGTCGCTAATCTTACTCACACAGTCAGCTACCTCATTGCGCCTCTTTTTTTCTTTGCGTCATGTGCTGTTTGGGGAGGGTTTTTTGGAAGGGACATCCTGCGTGACACTGCAGTGCCACTCCTAGATGGGCCCGGTGTTTGTGTCGGCCACTAGGGTCGCTAATCTTACTCACACAGTCAGCTACCTCATTGCGCCTCTTTTTTTCTTTGCGTCATGTGCTGTTTGGGGAGGGTTTTTTGGAAGGGACATCCTGCGTGACACTGCAGTGCCACTCCTAGATGTGCCCGGTGTTTGTGTCGGCCACTAGGGTCGCTAATCTTACTCACACAGTCAGCTACCTCATTGCGCCTCTTTTTTTCTTTGCGTCATGTGCTGTTTGGGGAGGGTTTTTTGGAAGGGCCATCCTGCGTGACACTGCAGTGCCACTCCTAGATGGGCCCGGTGTTTGTGTCGGCCACTAGGGTCGCTTATCTTACTCACACAGCGACCTCGGTGCAAATTTTAGGACTAAAAATAATATTGTGAGGTGTGATGTGTTCAGAATAGGCTGAAAATGAGTGTAAATTATGTTTTTTGAGGTTAATAATACTTTGGGATCAAAATTACCCCCAAATTCTATGATTTAAGCTGTTTTTTAGGGTTTTTTGAAAAAAACACCCGAATCCAAAACACACCCGAATCCGACAAAAAAAATTCGGTGAGGTTTTGCCAAAACGCGGTCGAACCCAAAACACGGCCGCGGAACCGAACCCAAAACCAAAACACAAAACCCGAAAAATTTCCGGCGCTCATCTCTAGTTTAAATGCGCAAAAATGGGCGCATGGAAGTACAAGCTACGCAGTCATGCGCATTCCAAACATATATACACGTGTGACCGAAGAGGCGTAAATTATATGTGACAGGGGTCCTGGGTTGGCAGGATCACATAACTACATCCTATGCAGGTCTGGGCATAAGCAAAAATAGACTTATTTTTAGGCATATCCTTTGCACTTAGTATACTGCATTGACCTTGTTTCTATAATGGTGCTAGCAGTGCTTCTTTTCATAGCTCCTCATTCAGTACAGTTCTATTGTTTGACTTCCCTTCCCCACAATACCTTTGTATGTCACACATCAATTCTGCCAATCTGTGTAGATGGGTGTGAGCTTTCAAATAAGAAGCAAATAATCCATCTAGTTTACTCACAGTTGGCACAAAGGAGAGATAGATAAGAGGTCACTGTCCCTGCAAAAAACTACTTTGGTTTTAATGCTGATACCTGGCTAGGGCAGGTGAATCCAGAGCCTGAGGAAGGAGGACGTTGCAGCAAAATGTATCTTTAAATATAGATGATTTTAAACTTGTGACTTGGGCTGTGGTTGGGTGTAAGTCTGTTTCCCCATTTTCATCTGCATCAGATCATTTTCCATTTGTCTGTCTGTTGCGCAGGACCATTTGGCAGGGAAACCTTTTTGCGGCCTTGGCTGCACCCCCAGACCAGCAAGCTGGCATTATTTGGGTACTTAGTGCCAGGCAGTGCTGGAGATGGCTCCTGAGAAAGGGCTCTCCCGCTGGACTACTTGTCACTGATGCATTTGCTAATTATAAGAGACACTTCAATATGACGTTAGGAAGGATTTTGCCACAGGCAGGTCTCCACTGTGGAATTCACGATTAAACCAATAATAACTGAATCACAGTAACATTAGGAGAAGCAGCTGTAGACTCATACACCGACCCACTTGATTGGCTGTGTCCGACCTACCAGTGTCAATCACGGGATCCGGTCTGAAGATCGACAGTGTCTAGGTCGACAATGTTTAGGTCGACCACTATAGGTCGACAGTCACTAGGTCGACATGGATGGAAGGTCGACAGGGTTTCTAGGTCGACATGTGCTAGGTCGACAGGTCTAAAGGTCGACATGAGTTTTTAAAAAAAATAATCTTTTTTTGAATTTTTTCATACTTAACGATCCACATGGACTACGATTGGAACGGTAAAGTGTGCCGAGCGAAGCGGTAGCGGAGCGAAGGCAACATGCCCGAAGCATGGCGAGCGAAGCGAGCCATGCGAGGGGACGCGGTGCACTAATTTGGGATCCCGGTCACTCTACGAAGAAAACGACACCCAAAAAAAAAAAATCCTCATGTCGACCTTTAGACCTGTCGACCTAGCACATGTCGACCTAGAAACCCTGTCGACCTTCCATCCATGTCGACCTAGTGACTGTCGACCTAGACACTGTTGATTTGATGAACCACACCCGTCAATCACATGGGGTCGTGCCCGGAAAAGTGACCAACTGAACATACAGGCTTGAATTTACCCCATCCCCACTCTCACCAACATATTTACATAATATGTTCCTACAGGATTAGATTTTGGTTCTCAAATCCAGTCCTCAAGTACCCCTGACAGGCCATGTTTTCAGGATTTCTATCTGTGGAAACAGGTTGGAATAATTACTGACCCAGGAAAATAGATTAGCTCACCTGTGCATGATTAAAGAAATCCAGAAATCATGACCTGTGAGGGGGGCACTTGAGGACTGGAGCTGAGAATACTGCTCACAAGTGGAAAAACTTCTGAGTCTATGTCACATTTATCAGGTAACCCACCTCATCGCACGGTGGAAGATTCTACACTCCTGCAGGTGAAATATCCTGCAGTCCCGTGAGCTTTTCTGTATCCCAACAGCAGGATCACGACACATCCCGCCAGTGAGTAGTGGGGTTAAGGTTAGGATGTGTGTGTGTGGGCGTTTAGGGTTAGGCTGCGGGAGGGGTGGGTTAGGGTTAGGCTGTGGGAGGGGTGGGTTAGGGCTAGGCTGCGGGAATGGAAGATTAGGTTTAGGTTGCGGGAATGGAAGGTTAGGGTTAGGCTGCGGGAGGGGATGGTTATGGTTAGGCTGTGGGAGGGTTAGGGTTAGGCTTTGGGAGGGGACGCTTAGGGTTAGGCTGCGGGAGGGGAGGGTTAGGCTGCGGGAGGGGGAGGGTTAGAGTTAGGCTGCAGGAGGGGAGGGTTAGGGTTGGGAGGGGGAAGTTAGGTTTAGGCAGTGGGAGGGTTAGGCTGTGGGAAGGGAGGTTTAGGCTGCGGGAGAGGATGGTTTGGGTTAGGCAGCGGGAGGGGAGGGTTAGGGTTAGGCTGTGGGAGGGGAGGTTAGGGTTAGGCTGTGGGAGGGGACGGTTAGGGTTAGGCTGTGGGAGGGGAGGTTAGGGTTAGGCTGTGGGAGGGGACGGTTAGGGTTAGGCTGTGGGAGGGGAGGTTAGGGTTAGGCTGTGGGAGGGGACGGTTAGGGTTAGGCTGTGGGAGGGGAGGTTAGGGTTAGGCTGTGGGAGGGGACGGTTAGAGTTAGGCTGTGGGAGGGGAGGTTAGGGTTAGGCTGTGGGAGGGGACGGTTAGGGTTAGGCTGTGGGAGGGGTGTGTTAGGGTTAGGCTGTGGGAGGGGACGGTTAGGGTTAGGCTGTGGGAGGGGTGTGTTAGGGAAAGTTGTGGTGTTAAAATACTTAATGGGATGCGCTGGGATTCCACTGTCGGCCTTCTGTCAGGACCCTGACTGCCGAGATTTCATACTTAATCCATCTGCACCAGTGGGTGTGTTTGTGCAGCAGCGGCCACTTCCGCACATTCATCAATAACCCATACTTACTTAAAAAGTGGGACAAACTTTCACAGAAATTTGGCAATGCTAAGGGGTGTATTTACTTATTAAAATAAAATAAAATAAAAAAGGTCAGGCTTTGCCTCTAATATTATTGCTGCTTTAAATTTTGAGATGAAACTGCTGGTGAAGCTGCAGACTGCAAACATTGCCACTTGTTACATAATTACCTAAATGAGTAAATGTTTTCCCAGCGTACAGAGTTGGAAAAGCCGCCAGCGCCCAGGCTAATCCGGCCACTTGGCCTGACCCCAAGGGACAGGAGTATATTCCAGTTACTGTAATGTCTGGATCATTGTGGGATCACATCAGGATTTATGAATAAACACGTCCAGGGAAACGCTACAAATACGTTGCACTTTGCAATCATTTATCAAATCAATTTCACTCTGATTAACAAGGCACTGAGGGGCAAACGTCTGTGTCCAAGCATGAAATGCTCTGCAATTTATATCAATATATATACAGCTGTCACCAAATAATTGCAATGGTGCAACGTTCTGCAGATTTTTGTAAAGCTTTTAGCAGTCCAAAAATCTGCAAAATGTAAAGTTGGAATACTGTGCTGCAGAAGTTACAGATTGATACAAGTGACCTTTGCTGAAAAGCAGCTGTTTGAAACTCAGAAACACACTGTTGCTGCTATTTGACAGAAAGGTTTACAAGAACTGATACTCGCTAGCAACGCCTTACAACCATGGAGTGTTCCAATTCTTGCTTTGATCTGTAGTATCAGTGCTTAAGAACAATCTGCCTAATGGCGGTAAGAGTGTTTTTCTGAGTCGTAAACTGGTAATATCGTGCGTTTTTAAATATTAGGATTTGAAAGTTGTAATATCCATTTTAATCATTTCAGATTATTTTCCCTTAAATTTTTTAAATAACCATCTAATTTTGATGCAAAAATTAGGGTACACTTATTTATTTCTGACATGGAAGTAGCCGGGGGTGTGAAAAGACTTTGGAAAGGGCAGTTTTGGACAGCTTACACGGGCACGCACAGCTCTGACAGCTAAGGTGGTCCACCCGCGGCCGTGGGACGTGTAACGTCTGCACCCCCGGGCATTTATAAGTGGCCATGCTCACTGATCGCTTTGGCAGCGGATGCACAGGGTTAAAGGGGGTACTCACGGAGCGATATTCTAAGCAATCTGACTAGATTGCTTAGAATATCGGCAGGATCGCTCCGTGTGTAGCCCCCTCGGCGATAGCGATGCGCGGCCCCGCACATCGCTATCGCCGCTGCTAGATTGGCCTGCATGCAGGCCAATCTAGCGGGTCGCTCACTTCACCCGCTGGGTGAAGTGAGCGGCCCCCCCGTCTCCCCCCGCACGCTCAGCACAGATCGCGCTGTGCTGAGCGGCAGGAGAGATGTGTGCTGAGCGGTTCGCTCAGCACGCATCTCTCCTTGATCGGCCCGTGAGTACTGGGCTTTACTCTAATACTGATACTTTGAATGATCGCCTCCCAGATTAAACACAGTGATCAGTGTGACGTGCTAATTATCAGTCATTGCTGCTGGCGATTTCAGAAATGATGCTCCGGGGAACGGGTCTTTGGTTTGCAGCAAAGAGGCGGCTTCAGAATTAGAATATTGGACAGGAAAGAGCCTGAGCTGAACCATTACGTGACTTTGGGTCAATAACATGACAATGATCTAATCAGACACATAAATACCATGAAATAAAAGCCGGTTGAGGAGACATAAAACACTTTAACACCTAGAAAGGGATGTATTATATCACTAGCGTTTGCCCGCGGCTTCGCTCGCGTGGTTGTCTGTTTTTGCTCAGCGGAACTAATGTTACGCAGACAGTAGTGCCATATAATATTGTGATGTATATTTTATATTGCACACATTGATCACATCATTTCTTTGTAAACAATATTTGCAGTTTTTCCTTCAGGGAATAACACAATAAGATGCTTGGGGCTACTAACTCGCGAGCAAGCCACGTACGGCTGCCCACGGGAGAAGCAGCTGATTCTGAGATCAACGCCTGCAGCCCTGAGCGTTTGCCCCTGCGACTTGTTGACTGTCATAAAGAAGCAGTCACAGGAAACTTGTTGGGGGTAAGGGGTATACGTGGTATATACAGAATGTAATTATAATGCCTTCTGACGGGATCCCGGTGGTTGAAATACCGACGCTGGACTCCCGACCGACGGCACGATGCTGGCATCCCAATCATGACGGAGCTCGGGATCCCGGTGTCAAAATACCAACGCCTGGAATCCCGTACGTTCTGTTAGCAGGACGTGCTCGCATCCTGCCATGGGGGTGGGAGGTAGGGGGGTTAGGGTGCAGGGACGGGAAGGTGATGGTTAGGTACCAGGGAGATGGGGGTTAGCGTTAGACCCTTACAAGTGGAGGCTAGGCACCAATCAGGGAGGGTTATGTTTAGGCAATGGGGGAAGGGAAGGTTAGGATTAGGTACCACCAGGGAGGGTTAGGCTCCACCAGGGACGGTTACGGTTAGTCACCCACAAGGGAGGGTTAGGGTTAGGGTAGGAGCAGGGGAGGATTAGGGTACTTCCTGTCCATCGGTATATCATACCGAATCTTTATAAACACAGTCTCACCTGCGCCACATCCCGTTAGAATCTCTGTCTCAATCAGGTTCCTCTGCAGAGCAGTAACTGTAAGTCGGGTTGTGTTGCATAACTTGGGCAGAGGGAAGTTCCGCAGAAGCATGATCGGAACACCAACTTTCAGTGCGCCGAGTGTTCAGCGTGCGGTTTTTCCTTTATGTCTCCTCTCCCTGATGTCACATCGAGCTCATACACACCTCAGTCTCTTTCTAGGTCACTAAGTTATACAACAGTAAAAGCACCAGACAGACAGACAAAGGGCGGGATGTACTAAGCGGAAAATGCGGTAAACCCCCTGTTTACCGCATTTTCCTGATGTACTATCCTCTGGCCGGCAGGTCAGCGCCGCGGCGGGGTTCGCCAGCTTTAGCTGGCGATAGTCCATAGAAGCCTATGGGCTTCTCTCCGCGGCGCTGTGTGAGGGATCCGATCGGATCCCTCCCAGCATGCCCTGCGGCCGCCCCCGTCACCCCGCGCATGCGCAGACTGACTTCTGGGGCCGAATCCCGGAAGTCAGGCTGCCGCTGTGCATCGCGGAGGACAGCTCTTATCGGAAGAGTTGTCCTCCGCAATGCTGATCGCATATGTTAGTACATATGCGATCAGCATCGTGGCGCAGGGCGGCGATGTACATTAGTACATCCCGCCCAATATAAATTGCTATGTCACAGCCCTTCCAGTTTTATTATATGTAGATTTGGCATTAAAGCGTTAAGTGGGATATTTATTAAACTCACTTTTGTGGGAAATCCACTGAAAACGGATGTCGTCAGGAGATACTCGTAAATGTAAGTACAGGGGCTCTGCGGTTCCCCTGTGTCCGAGCGCAATAACCGCTGCCGCAGGTTTCTGTCAGGAGAGTCGGACATTACAAATGTTTGAAACTAACAATGGGCCTATTTCAGCCCTGATCGTAGCCGTGTAAAGTTTTGCACGGTTACGATCAGCCACCCTGCCATGCGGGGGGACGCCCAGCATAGGGCTAGTCCGCCCCGCATGTCTGTCCCTCCCCCCGCTGCACGTGTGCGATAGCATCGCACGGTGGCCCCCGCACAGGTCCGGGCACACCTGCGTTGCCCGGACCGTGCCCCCAAAATAGCGGGCGAACACCGCCGGCCCGCCCCCCTCCTGCCCAGCGACCGCTGTGCAAAGCTGGTTCCATAAAGCCCCACTGAGTAATGATTTATTGTGCATGTTCCCAAATTCGGCCATCTTGACTCGAGTTGGACTCCGTATTGTTTACATATGTGCCGCAGGCGAAGAGACTTATCGTGAGTGTAGCGATGTGAAATATGGTCCAAAATTGCATTTATACACTAGGCAGTGATGGGGAACCTTGGCAATCCAGCTCTTTGCCTACGCTAAAACTGTTGCAGGGCATGCTGGGATGTGTAGTTCAGCAACAGCTGGAGTGCCAAGGTTCACTATCACTGCACTGGAGTGAGATCCCTGCCCTTCACAGGTACACTGGAAGCAGACATTTATATACGCGTTGTTTTGTGTTTGACGCTACGGAGGTTTGTTCTTAGGGGGTCATTCCGAGTTGTTCGCTCGTTGCCGATTTTCGCGACGGAGCGATTAATGCGAAAATGCGCATGTGCATGGTACGAAGTGCGCATGCGCTAAGTATTTTAGCTCAAAACTTAGTAGATTTACTCATGGCAGAACGAAGAATTTTTATCGCTGAAGTGATCGGGGTGTGATTGACAGGAAGTGGGTGTTTCTGGGCGGAAACTGACCGTTTCCTGGGAGTGTGCAGAAAAACGCAGGCGTGCCAGGATAAAACGCGGGAGTGTCTGGAGAAACGGGGGAGTGGCTGGCCGAACGCAGGGCGTGTTTGTGACGTCAAACCAGGAATGAAACGGGCTGAGCTGATCGCAGTGTAGGAGTAAGTCTCGAGCTACTCAGAAACTAAGAATTTTCTATTCGCAATTCTGCTAATCTTTCGTTCGCAATTCTGCTAAGCTAAGATACACTCCCAGAGGGCGGCGGCCTAGCGTGTGCAATGCTGCTAAAAGCAGCTAGCGAGCAAACAACTCGGAATCACCCCCTTAGTGTACTCGGCCGGGGAGTGGCTCTTCAGTCACAAGGAGAGTCAGATGTCACCAAGATCGGATGGGGGCTTATGTGGAATAGCCGGGCCCAGGTCTCTGTAAGAGCCCAGGTGTGCAGGGAAGTGCAGCCATGCCCCTGCGATACCATGACCATGTCCCCTTAAAGTGTGGCTTGTACAGGACGATAGGATGTAGTCACGCCCCCTCCTAAGGCCACACCCCCCAGCATCCGCGCCTGCCGGGAGATACTGCGGCCTTATCCTGGCTTGCTTTGTGGCCATATGCAGTATGACCTTGCATGTCTAAACCCAAACAATGCATCATTTCTCTAGTATACAGCGGTAGAGATGTTGGGCACCTAGGGTCTAGGTGCCCAACATCTCTACAGCTGTGTACTCAGATATGACATTTCCTTGTCGTGCGTCTCCGCTTTCCTCTTCACTGATGGCAGAATACATGCAGTAAGGTGTGGAAGGTGTTACTGTGAGGAAACAGCGGCTGTTCCCAACAATCTCCTCCCTCGGTAGCAAGATCTTCCTTGGAAAAAATAGTCCCTGGTTCCCAAGGAGGAGACGGTCGGACACCAGCGCTGCAGAGGATTACACGGGCTGTGCTGGGATTAATGTCCGTGGCGCGGGATGGGCGCCAGGCTCTTTTCTTGGTTGCGTCGGAAAAGCTGCAAATGAGATGCAAGGAAGTCTTTAACCTGAGCTGCGTTGCTATGGCAACTCCGTAGAAGTCTCCTTATATAGTGTCCCGTTTCTAGGGGGCCCTCACTGGGAGAGCAGAATACACAGGATAGGGAGCGAGTGACAGCTGCCTGGAGAGGAGACGCTTATCATCAGGGAGGAAGCCAATTACTGCGCACGCCATTCCAACAGCCTCCACCAGCCCCACCGTCTCTGGGGAAGTGATAAGTATGGCGGAGGGGAACGTGCGTTATTACACATGAATTATGTACAGGGCGAGATGTATTTTATTTAAAGTTTCTTTCCCTCCGACGTTCTAAGCGCAGTGGCACACAGCGAGCGCGCCAACACGATGTGGCAATGGGAAGGCGAGAAGTATCTCCACACATAGCGTACGCGTGCGTTACTGCGTTACATTGTGTAACCAATGAGAGGAAAGGCCCAGATTATTATATTATTATCACAGATTATTTCCTGTGCAGATGTTTGTGTGTACTGCACTGATTCTCAGCTTACGTCGGGAAAGTCACCAGTGTCGGCTCTGTAAGACCTTTGTGTGTAGGTTGTAACATAATTCACACACAATGGAACGTTGTCGTTGTATCAATGAAAGATAATAATGATTACACTTTTATTAGCCAGCACCTTTATCAGGGGTAGTCAGCGTGTCAGCATAGCTTTATAGTATTTCCTGTACACCTAATACTACCGTGCCCCGGTCCACAGTCCTTTATTCACTGTCAACGGTTAGACCATGTCGGCATTCTGGTATCTAAAGTCTGAATGTCGACATATTGACCACATATCAGTTTATATTTTGAAATCCTTATGCAGAGTGAGCGCAGCGCAGTCACACAGTCTATGTAGCAGGTTAGTGTGTGACTGGATGGTGATGTCACAGAGTGAGTGCAGTCACACAGTCTATGTAGCAGGTTAGTGTGTGATTGGATGGTGATGTCACAGAGTGAGTGCAGTGCAGTCACACATTCTATGTAGCAGGTTAGTGTGTGACTGGATGATGATGTCACAGAGTGAGGGCACTGCAGTCACACAGCCTATGTAGCAGGTTAGTGTGTGACTGGATGGTGATGTCACAGAGTGAGGGCAGCACAGTCACACAGTCTATGTAGCAGGTTAGTGTGTGACTGGATGGTGATGTCACAGAGTGAGCGCAGTATAGTCACACATTCTATGTAGCAGGTTAGTGTGTGATTGGATGGTGATGTCACAGAGTGAGGGCAGTCACACAGTCTATGTAGCAGGTTAGTGTGTGACTGAATGGTGATGTCACAGAGTGAGGGCAGTCACACAGTCTATGTAGCAGGTTAGTGTGTGATTGGATGTGATGTCACAGAGTGAGTGCAGTCACACAGTCTATGCAGCAGGTTAGTGTGTGACTGGATGGTGATGTCACAGAGTGAGCGCAGCGCAGTCACACAGTCTATGTAGCAGGTTAGTGTGTGATTGGATGATGATGTCACAGAGTGAGCGTAGTCACACAGTCTATGTAGCAGGTTAGTGTGTGATTGGATGGTGATGTCACAGAGTGAGCGCAGCGCAGTCACACAGTCTATGTAGCAGGTTAGTGTGTGACTGTATGGTGATGTCACAGAGTGAGCACAGTCACACAGTCTATGTAGCAGGTTAGTGTGTGACTGGATGGTGATGTCACAGAGTGAGCGCAGTCACACAGTCTATGTAGCAGGTTAGTGTGTGATTGGATGGTGATGTCACAGAGTGAGTGCAGTCACACAGTCTATGTAGCAGGTTAGTGTGTGATTGGATGGTGATGTCACAGAGTGAGGGCAGTCACACAGTCTATGTAGCAGGTTAGTGTGTGATTGGATGGTGATGTCACAGAGTGAGGGCAGCGCAGTCACACAGTCTATGTAGCAGGTTAGTGTGTGACTGAATGGTGATGTCACAGAGTGAGCGCAGTCACACAGTCTATGTAGCAGGTTAGTGTGTGACTGAATGGTGATGTCACAGAGTGAGCGCAGTCACACAGTCTATGTAGCAGTTTAGTGTGTGATTGGATGGTGATGTCACAGAGTGAGGGCAGCGCAGTCACACAGTCTATGTAGCAGGTTAGTGTGTGATTGGCTGGTGATGTCACAGAGTGAGCGCAGTCACACAGTCTATGTAGCAGGTTAGTGTGTGACTGGATGGTGATGTCACAGAGTGAGCACAGCGCAGTCACACAGTCTATGTAGCAGGTTAGTGTGTGATTGGATATTGATGTCACAGAGTGAGTGCAGCGCAGTCACACAGTCTATGTAGCAGGTTAGTGTGTGACTGGATGGCGATGTCACAGAGTGAGCGCAGCGCAGTCACACAGTCTATGTAGCAGGTTAGTGTGTGACTGGATGGAGATGTCACAGAGTGAGCACAGCGCAGTCACACAGTCTATGTAGCAGGTTAGTGTATGACTGGATGGTGATGTCACAGGGTGAGCGCAGCGCAGTCACACAGTCTATGTAGCAGGTTAGTGTGTGACTGGATGGTGATGTCACAGAGTGAGCGCAGCGCAGTCACACAGTCTATGTAGCAGGTTAGTGTGTGATTGGCTGGTGATGTCACAGAGTGAGCGCAGTCACACAGTCTATGTAGCAGGTTAGTGTGTGACTGGATGGTGATGTCACAGAGTGAGCACAGCGCAGTCACACAGTCTATGTAGCAGGTTAGTGTGTGATTGGATATTGATGTCACAGAGTGAGTGCAGCGCAGTCACACAGTCTATGTAGCAGGTTAGTGTGTGACTGGATGGTGATGTCACAGAGTGAGCGCAGCGCAGTCACACAGTCTATGTAGCAGGTTAGTGTGTGACTGGATGGAGATGTCACAGAGTGAGCACAGCGCAGTCACACAGTCTATGTAGCAGGTTAGTGTGTGACTGGATGGTGATGACACAGAGTGAGGGCAGCGCAGTCACACAGTCTATGTAGCAGGTTAGTGTGTGACTGGAAGGTGATGTCACAGAGTGAGCGCAGTCACACAGTCTATGTAGCAGGTTAGTGTGTGACTGGATGGTGATGTCACAGAGTGAGCGCAGTCACACAGTCTATGTAGCAGGTTAGTGTGTGATTGGATGGTGCTGTCACAGAGTGAGGGCAGCACAGTCACACAGTCTATGTAGCAGGTTAATGTGTGACTGGATGGTGATGTCACAGAGTGAGCGCAGTCACACAGTCTATGTAGCAGGTTAGTGTGTGATTGGATGGTGATGTCACAGAGTGAGCGCAGTACAGTCACACAGTCTATGTAGCAGGTTAGTGTGTGACTGGATGGTGATGTCACAGAGTGAGCGCAGTCACACAGTCTATGTAGCAGGTTAGTGTGTGACTGAATGGTGATGTCACAGAGTGAGGGCAGTCACACAGTCTATGTAGCAGGTTAGTGTGTGATTGGATGGTGATGTCACAGAGTGAGCGCAGTCACACAGTCTATGTAGCAGGTTAGTGTGTGACTGGATGGTGATGTCACAGAGTGAGCGCAGTACAGTCCCACATTCTATGTAGCAGGTTAGTGTGTGACTGGATGGTGATGTCACAGAGTGAGCGCAGTCACACAGTCTATGCAGCAGGTTAGTGTGTGATTGGATGGTGATGTCACAGAGTGAGCGCAGTCACACAGTCTATGTAGCAGGTTAGTGTGTGACTGGATGGAGATGTCACAGAGTGAGGGCAGCGCAGTCACACAGTCTATGTAGCAGGTTAGTGTGTAACTGGATGGTGATGTCACAGAGTGAGCGCAGTCACACAGTCTATGTAGCAGGTTAGTGTGTGACTGGATGGTGATGTCACAGAGTGAGCGCAGTCACACAGTGTATGTAGCAGGTTAGTGTGTGATTGGCTGGTGATGTCACAGAGTGAGCGCAGCGCAGTCACACAGTCTATGTAGCAGGTTAGTGTGTGACTGGATGGTGATGTCACAGAGTGAGCGCAGTCACACAGTCTATGTAGCAGTTTAGTGTGTGATTGGATGGAGATGTCACAGAGTGAGCGCAGCGCAGTCACACAGTCTATGTAGCAGGTTAGTGTGTGACTGGATGGTGATGTCACAGAGTGAGCACAGTCACACAGTCTATGTAGCAGGTTAGTGTGTGACTGGATGGTGATGTCACAGAGTGAGCGCAGTCACACAGTCTATGTAGCAGGTTAGTGTGTGACTGGATGGTGATGTCACAGAGTGAGCGCAGCACAGTCACAGAGTCTATGTAGCAGGTTAGTGTGTGATTGGATGGAGATGTCACAGAGTGAGCGCAGCGCAGTCACACAGTCTATGTAGCAGGTTAGTGTGACTGGATGTAGATGTCAAAGAGTGAGCGCAGCGCAGTCACACAGTCTATGTAGCAGGTTAGTGTGTGACTGGATGGTGATGTCACAGAGTGAGCGCAGCGCAGTCACACAGTCTATGTAGCAGGTTAGTGTGTGATTGGATGATGATGTCACAGAGTGAGCGCAGCGCAGTCACACAGTCTATGTAGCAGGTTAGTGTGTGACTGGATGGTGATGTCACAGAGTGAGTGCAGTTACACAGTCTATGTAGCAGGTTAGTGTGTGACTGGATGGTGATGTCACAGAGTGAGCGCAGCGCAGTCACACAGTCTATGTAGCAGGTTAGTGTGTGACTGGATGGTGATGTCACAGAGTGAGCGCAGCGCAGTCACACAGTCTATGTAGCAGGTTAGTGTGTGATTGGATGATGATGTCACAGAGTGAGCGCAGCGCAGTCACACAGTCTATGTAGCAGGTTAGTGTGTGACTGGATGGTGATGTCACAGAGTGAGCGCAGCGCAGTCACACAGTCTATGTAGCAGGTTAGTGTGTGACTGGATGGTGATGTCACAGAGTGAGGGCAGTCACACAGTCTGTGTAGCAGGTTAGTGTGTGACTGGATGGTGATGTCACAGAGTGAGTGCAGTCACACAGTCTATGTAGCAGGTTAGTGTGTGACTGGATGGTGATGTCACAGAGTGAGTGCAGCGCAGTCACACAGTCTATGTAGCAGGTTAGTGTGTGATTGGATGGAGATGTCAGAGTGAGCGCAGTCACACAGTCTATGTAGCAGGTTAGTGTGTGATTGGATGGTGATGTCACAGAGTGAGCGCAGTGCAGTCACACAGTCTATGTAGCAGGTTAGTGTGTGATTGGATAGAGATGTCACAGAGTGAGCGCAGTCACACAGTCTATATAGCAGGTTAGTGTGTGACTGGATGGTGATGTCACAGAGTGAGCGCAGCGCAGTCACAGAGTCTATGTAGCAGGTTAGTGTGTGACTGGATGTGATGTCACAGAGTGAGCGCAGTCACACAATCTATGTAGCAGGTTAGTGTGTGATTGGATGGTGATGTCACAGAGTGAGCGCAGTCACACAGTCTATGTAGCAGGTTAGTGTGTGACTGGATGGAGATGTCAAAGAGTGAGCGCAGCGCAGTCACACAGTCTATGTAGCAGGTTAGTGTGTGATTGGATGGTGATGTCACAGAGTGAGCGCAGCGCAGTCACACAGTCTATGTAGCAGGTTAGTGTGTGACTGGATGGTGATGTCACAGAGTGAGCGCAGTGCAGTCACACAGTCTATGTAGCAGGTTAGTGTGTGACTGAATGGTGATGTCACAGAGTGAGCGCAGCGCAGTCACACAGACTATGTAGCAGGTTAGTGTGTGACTGGATGGTGATGTCACAGAGTGAGCGCAGCACAGTCACACAGTCTATGTAGCAGGTTAGTGTGTGACTGGATGGTGATGTCACAGAGTGAGCGCAGTCACACAGTCTATGTAGCAGGTTAGTGTGTGACTGGATGGAGATGTCACAGAGTGAGCGCAGCGCAGTCACAGAGTCTATGTAGCAGGTTAGTGTGTGACTGGATGGTGATGTCACAGAGTGAGCGCAGCGCAGTCACACAGTCTATGTAGCAGGTTAGTGTGTGATTGGATGGTGATGTCACAGAGTGAGCGCAGTCACGCAGTCTATGTAGCAGGTTAGTGTGTGATTGGATGGTGATGTCACAGAGTGAGCGCAGTCACACAGACTATGTAGCAGGTTAGTGTGTGACTGGATGGTGATGTCACAGAGTGAGCGCAGCGCAGTCACAGAGTCTATGTAGCAGGTTAGTGTGTGATTGGCTGGTGATGTCACAGAGTGAGCGCAGTCACACAGTCTATGTAGCAGGTTAGTGTGTGATTGGATGGTGATGTCACAGAGTGAGCGCAGCGCAGTCACACAGTCTATGTAGCAGGTTAGTGTGTGATTGGATGGTGATGTCACAGAGTGAGCGCAGTCACACAGTCTATGTAGCAGGTTAGTGTGTGATTGGATGGTGATGTCACAGAGTGAGTGCAGTCACACAGTCTATGTAGCAGGTTAGTGTATGATTGGATGGTGATGTCACAGAGTGAGCGCAGCGCAGTCACACAGTCTATGTAGCAGGTTAGTGTGTGATATGATGGTGATGTCACAGAGTGAGCGCAGCGCAGTCACACAGTCTATGTAGCAGGTTAGTGTGTGACTGGATGGTGATGTCACAGAGTGAGCGCAGCGCAGTCACACAGTCTATGTAGCAGGTTAGTGTGTGACTGGATGGTGATGTCACAGAGTGAGTGCAGCGCAGTCACACATTCTATGTAGCAGGTTAGTATGTGATTGGATGGAGATGTCACAGAGTGGGGGGGGGTGGCTTCGCGAGAGGGGGCGTGGCTCTGCGCCAGACCCGCATTTTCGTCGGTGGTCCGGGAATTGCGGGCTGCCCCTGGAGTCTAGCGTGTCTCTGTTGCCTTCTCCTACACAGTGACAGAAGCCGGGTTGCTGCACATAATGTTACAGTGCAGCACCCGACTCCTGTCATTGAACAGGAGCTGGCACTTTGGTGTCACCCCTCAGGGCACGCCGCACCCCCTGCGCCCACCTTGTGACGCCAGTGGTCAGAGTGAGTGTAAAGCAATCACACAGTCCATGTAGACACATGGAGGCTCCGTGGCACGTTTCGCATAAAAGGTGTGATCTAAATGGCATATGTACCACCTATTCTCTGACGTTATATTATTCAGTCCTTTATTATGAGATCCTACTAAGCAGTAAGCTATCCCTAGTAATATGCTTTATTGTGGCCATGGGACACCCATAGGGCAGTACTCAAATGATATATCACGCCCTGTCTCCTTTCTAAAGTGATTCCCCCTATCGCGCATATTGCGCCCATAGTACTCAGGTTTAGCTGCGTAAAGGGTTGGGCGCCCTTGCTACCCCGGGGGTAGGGAGCTAAAATTATACTACGCCCGTCAGCAGAACGGGTGTGGAAGGGGGTGAAAAGAACTGAATAGAACCTGCGGGAATAGAACCTGACCACGAGATCCCGGCCACATACCGCAGTCTGGCTCCTTAGTGTGAACGCTGTAGAGCCACGTCGCCCATACACGGATGTGGCTACATTTCAGCGCTCTGTTGAGACACCACGCTGAACTGATTACGCCAGCACCAGGCAATGGGAGGCATCATGGGTTTAATGCATTTTACAATCCACTTTGTTATGATTCTGATGACCTATTACAGTATGTGCCGACACATGGTACAGTGTCATGTGTAATCGTACTGACGGTGACAAAAGGACAGTTTATGTTACTCACCCAACACCGTGTACCACGTCAGCACGCACAGGGAGAGTCCCATCACACTGTACACGTCAGCATGAACAGGGAGAGTCCCATCACACAGTACAACGTCAGCATGAACAGGCAGAGTCCCATCACACAGTACAACGTCAGCACGCACAGGGAGAGTCCCATCACACAGTACAACGTCAGCATGAACAGGGAGAGTCCCATCACACAGTACAACGTCAGCATGAACAGGGAGAGTCCCATCACACAGTACAACGTCAGCATGAACAGGCAGAGTCCCATCACACAGTACAACGTCAGCACGCACAGGGAGAGTCCCATCACACAGTACAACGTCAGCATGAACAGGGAGAGTCCCATCACACAGTACAACGTCAGCATGAACAGGCAGAGTCCCATCACACAGTACAACGTCAGCACGCACAGGGAGAGTCCCATCACACAGTACAACGTCAGCATGAACAGGGAGAGTCCCATCACACTGTACACGTCAGCACGCACAGGGAGAGTCCCATCACACTGTACACGTCAGCACGCACAGGGAGAGTCCCATCACACAGTACAACGTCAGCATGAACAGGGAGAGTCCCATCACACAGTACCACGTCAGCATGCACAGGGAGAGTCCCATCACACAGTACAACGTCAGCATGCACAGGGAGAGTCCCATCACACAGTACAACGTCAGCATGCACAGGGAGAGTCCCATCACACAGTACCACGTCAGTATGCACAGGGAGAGTCCCATCACACAGTACAACGTCAGTATGCACAGGGAGAGTCCCATCACACAGTACAACGTCAGCATGCACAGGTAGAGTCCCATCACACAGTACAACGTCAGCATGCACAGGGAGAGTCCCATCACACAGTACAACGTCAGCATGAACAGGCAGAGTCCCATCACACAGTACAACGTCAGCACGCACAGGGAGAGTCCCATCACACAGTACAACGTCAGCATGAACAGGGAGAGTCCCATCACACAGTACAACGTCAGCATGCACAGGTAGAGTCCCATCACACAGTACAACGTCAGCATGCACAGGGAGAGTCCCATCACACAGTACAACGTCAGCATGAACAGGCAGAGTCCCATCACACAGTACAACGTCAGCACGCACAGGGAGAGTCCCATCACACAGTACAACGTCAGCATGAACAGGGAGAGTCCCATCACACAGTACAACGTCAGCATGAACAGGCAGAGTCCCATCACACAGTACAACGTCAGCACGCACAGGGAGAGTCCCATCACACAGTACAACGTCAGCATGAACAGGGAGAGTCCCATCACACTGTACACGTCAGCACGCACAGGGAGAGTCCCATCACACTGTACACGTCAGCACGCACAGGGAGAGTCCCATCACACAGTACAACGTCAGCATGTACAGGGAGAGTCCCATCACACAGTACAACGTCAGCATGAACAGGCAGAGTCCCATCACACAGTACAACGTCAGCATGCACAGGCAGAGTCCCATCACACAGTACCACGTCAGCATGCACAGGCAGAGTCCCATCACACAGTACCACGTCAGCATGCACAGGCAGAGTCCCATCACACAGTACAACGTCAGCATGCACAGGGAGAGTCCCATCACACAGTACCACGTCAGCATGCACAGGGAGAGTCCCATCACACAGTACCACGTCAGCATGCACAGGCAGAGTCCCATCACACAGTACAACGTCAGCATGTACAGGGAGAGTCCCATCACACAGTACAACGTCAGCATGTACAGGGAGAGTCCCATCACACAGTACAACGTCAGCATGCACAGGGAGAGTCCCATCACACAGTACAACGTCAGCATGTACAGGGAGAGTCCCATCACACAGTACAACGTCAGCATGCACAGGGAGAGTCCCATCACACAGTACCACGTCAGCATGAACAGGGAGAGTCCCATCACACAGTACAACGTCAGCATGCACAGGGAGAGTCCCATCACACAGTACAACGTCAGCATGCACAGGGAGAGTCCCATCACACAGTACCACGTCAGCATGAACAGGGAGAGTCCCATCACACAGTACAACGTCAGCATGCACAGGGAGAGTCCCATCACACAGTACAACGTCAGCATGCACAGGGAGAGTCCCATCACACAGTACCACGTCAGCATGCACAGGCAGAGTCCCATCACACAGTACAACGTCAGCATGCACAGGCAGAGTCCCATCACACAGTACAACGTCAGCATGAACAGGGAGAGTCCCATCACACAGTACAACGTCAGCATGAACAGGGAGAGTCCCATCACACAGTACCACATCAGCATGTACAGGGAGAGTCCCATCACACAGTACCACATCAGCATGAACAGGGAGAGTCCCATCACACAGTACAACGTCAGCATGCACAGGTAGAGTCCCATCACACAGTACAACGTCAGCATGCACAGGGAGAGTCCCATCACACAGTACAACGTCAGCATGCACAGGCAGAGTCCCATCACACAGTACAACGTCAGCATGCACAGGGAGAGTCCCATCACACAGTACAACGTCAGCATGCACAGGCAGAGTCCCATCACACAGTACAACGTCAGCATGAACAGGGAGAGTCCCATCACACAGTACAACGTCAGCATGCACAGGGAGAGTCCCATCACACAGTACAACGTCAGCATGCACAGGGAGAGTCCCATCACACAGTACAACGTCAGCATGCACAGGGAGAGTCCCATCACACAGTACCACGTCAGTATGCACAGGGAGAGTCCCATCACACAGTACAACGTCAGTATGCACAGGGAGAGTCCCATCACACAGTACCACGTCAGCATGCACAGGGAGAGTCCCATCACACAGTACAACGTCAGCATGCACAGGGAGAGTCCCATCACACAGTACAACGTCAGCATGCACAGGGAGAGTCCCATCACACAGTACCACGTCAGTATGCACAGGGAGAGTCCCATCACACAGTACAACGTCAGTATGCACAGGGAGAGTCCCATCACACAGTACCACGTCAGCATGCACAGGGAGAGTCCCATCACACAGAACCACGTCAGCATGCACAGGTAGAGTCCCATCACACAGTACCACGTCAGCATGCACAGGTAGAATCTCATCACACAGTACCACGTCAGCATGTACAGGGAGAGTCCCATCACACTGTACCATGTCAGCATGCACAGGGAGAGTCCCATCACACTTACCACGTCAGCATGCACAGGGAGAGTCCCATCACACAGTACAACGTCAGCATGCACAGGTAGAGTCCCATCACACAGTACCACGTCAGCATATACAGGGAGAGTCCCATCACACAGAACCACGTCAGTATGTACAGGGAGAGTCCCATCACACTGTACCATGTCAGCATGCACAGGTAGAATCCCATCACACAGTACCACGTCAGCATGCACAGGGAGAGTCCCATCACACAGTACCACGTCAGCATGTACAGGGAGAGTCCCATCACACAGTACCACGTCAGTATGCACAGGGAGAATCCCATCACACAGTACCACGTCAGCATGCACAGGGAGAGTCCCATCACACAGTACCACGTCAGCATGTACAGGGAGAGTCCCATCACACAGAACCACGTCAGTATGTACAGGGAGAGTCCCATCACACTGTACCATGTCAGCATGCACAGGGAGAGTCCCATCACAGTGTACCACGTCAGCATGAACAGGGAGAGTCCCATCACACAGTACCACGTCAGCATGCACAGGGAGTGTCCCATCACACTGTACCACGTCAGCATGCACAGGGAGAGTCCCATCACACAGTACCACGTCAGTATGCACAGGGAGAGTCCCATCACACAGTACCACATCAGCATGTACAGGGAGAGTGCCATCACATAGTACCACGTCAGCATGTACAGGGAGAGTCCCATCACACTGTACCATGTCAGCATGCACAGGGAGAGTCCCATCACACAGTATCACATCAGCATGCAAAGGAAGAGACCCATCACACAGAACCACGTCAGCATGCACAGGGAGTGCCCTATCACACTGTACCATCTCAGCATGCACTGGGAGAGTCCCATCACACAGTACCACGTCAGCATGCACAGGGAGAGTCCCATCACACTGTACCACGTCAGCATGCACAGGGAGAGTCCCATCACACAGTACCACGTCAGCATATACAGGGAGAGTGCCATCACACAGTACCACGTCAGCATGTACAAGGAGAGTCCCATCACACTGTGCCACGTCAGCATGGACAGGGAGAGTCCAATCACACAGTACCATGTCCGCAAGCACAGGGAGAGACCCATCACACAGTACCACGTCAGCATGCACAGGGAGTGCCCTATCACAGTGTAACACATCAGCATGCACTGGGAGAGTCCCATCACACAGTACGACGTCAGCATGCACAGGGAGTGTCCCATCACACAGTACCACGTCAGCATGCACAGGGAGAGTCCCATCACACAGTACCACGTCAGCATGCACAGGGAGTGTCCCATCACACAGTACCACGTCAGCATGTACAGGGAGAGTCCCATCACACAGTACCACGTCAGCATGCACAGGGAGAGTCCCATCACAGTGTACCACATCAGCATGCACAGGGAGAGTCCCATCACACAGTACCACGTCAGCATGCACATGGAGAGTCCCATCACACAGTACCACGTCAGCATGCACAGGGAGTGCCCTATCACAGTGTACCACGTCAGCATGCACTGGGAGATACCCATCACACAGTACCACGTCAGCATGCACAGGGAGAGTCCCATCACACAGTACCACGTCAGCATGCACAGGGAGTGTCCCATCACACTGTACCATGTCACCATGCACAGGGAGAGTCCCATCACACAGTACCACGTCAGCATGTACAGAGAGAGTGCCATCACACAGTACCACGTCAGCATGTGCAGGGAGAGTCCCATCACACTGTACCACGTCAGCATGCACAGGGAGAGTCCCATCACACAGTACCACATCAGCATGCACAGGAAAAGTCCCATCACACAGTACCACGTCAGCATGCACAAGGAGAGCCCTATCACACAGTACCACGTCAGCATGCACAGGAAAAGTCCCATCACACAGTACCACGTCAGCATGCACAAGGAGAGCCCTATCACACAGTACCACGTCAGCATGCACAGGGAGAGTCCCATCACACTGTACCATGTCAGCATGCACAGGGAGAGTCCCATCACACAGTACCACGTCAGCATGCACCGGGAGAGTCCCATCACACAGTACCACGTCAGCATGCACAGGGAGTATCCCATCACACTGTACCACGTCAGCATGCACAGGGAGAGTCCCATCACACAGTACCACGTCAGCATGCACAGGGAGAGTCCCATCACACAGTACCACGTCAGCATGTACAGGGAGAGTGCCATCACACAGTACCACGTCAGCATGTACAGGGAGAGTCCCATCACACTGTACCACGTCAGCATGCACAGGGAGAGTCCCATCACACAGTACCACGTCAACATGTACAGGGAGAGTGCCATCACACAGTACCACGTCAGCATGTACAGGGAGAGTCCCATCACACAGAACCACGTCAGCATGCACTGGGAGAGTCCCATCACACAGTACCATGTCAGCATGCACTGGGAGAGTCCCATCTCATAGTACCACGTCAGCATGCACAGGGAGAGTCCCATCACACAGTACCACGTCAGCATGTACAGGGAGAGTGCCATCACACAGTACCACGTCAGCATGTACAGGGAGAGTCCCATCACACTGTACCACGTCAGCATGCACAGGGAGAGTCCCATCACACAGTACCATGTCCGCAAGCACAGGGAGAGACCCATCACTCAGTACCACGTCAGCATGCACAGGGAGTGCCCTATCACAGTGTACCACGTCAGCATGCACTGGGAGAGTCTCATCACACAGTACCACGTCAGCATGCACTGGGAGAGTCCCATCTCATAGTACCACGTCAGCATGCACAGGGAGAGTCCCATCACACAGTACCACGTCAGCATGTACAGGGAGAGTGCCATCACACAGTACCACGTCAGTATGCACAGGGAGAGTCCCATCACACTGTACCACGTCAGCATGCACAGGGAGAGTCCCATCACACTGTACCATGTCAGCATGCACAGGGAGAGACCCATCACACAGTACCACGTCAGCATGCACAGGGAGAGTCCCATCACACAGTACCACGTCAGCATGCACTGGGAGAGTCCCACCACACAGTACCACGTCAGCATGCACAGGGAGAGTCCCATCACACAGTACCACGTCAGCAAGTACAGGGAGAGTCCCATCACACTGTACCACATCAGCATGCACAGGGAGAGTCCCATCACACAGTACCACGTCAGAATGCACAGGGAGTGCCCTATCACAGTGTACCACGTCAACATGCACTGGGAGAGTCCCACCACACAGTACCACGTCAGCATGCACAGGGAGAGTCCCATCACACAGTACCATGTCAGCATACACAGGGAGTGTCCCATCACACTGTACCACGTCAGCATGCACAGGGAGAGTCCCATCACACAGTACCACGTCAGCATGCACAGGGAGAGTCCCATCACACAGTACCACGTCAGCATGTATAGGGAGAGTGCCATCACACAGTACCACGTCAGCATGTACAGGGAGAGTCCCATCACACTGTACCACGTCAGCATGCACAGGGAGAGTCCCATCACACAGTACCACGTCAGCATGCACAGGGAGAGACCCATCACACAGTACCATGTCAGCATGCACAGGGAGAGACCCATCACACAGTACCACGTCAGCATGCACAGGGAGAGTCCCATCACACAGTACCACGTCAGCATGCACTGGGAGAGTCCCACCACACAGTACCACGTCAGCATGCACAGGGAGAGTCCCATCACACAGTACCACGTCAGCAAGTACAGGGAGAGTCCCATCACACTGTACCACGTCAGCATGCACAGGGAGAGTCCCATCACACAGTACCATGTCAGCATGCACAGGGAGAGACCCATCACACAGTACCACGTCAGCATGCACAGGGAGAGTCCCATCACACAGTACCACGTCAGCATGCACTGGGAGAGTCCCACCACACAGTACCACGTCAGCATGCACAGGGAGAGTCCCATCACACAGTACCACGTCAGCAAGTACAGGGAGAGTCCCATCACACTGTACCACGTCAGCATGCACAGGGAGAGTCCCATCACACAGTACCACGTCAGCAAGTACAGGGAGAGTCCCATCACACTGTACCACGTCAGCATGCACAGGGAGAGACCCATCACACAGTACCACGTCAGAATGCACAGGGAGTGCCCTATCACAGTGTACCACGTCAGCATGCACTGGGAGAGTCCCACCACACAGTACCACGTCAGCATGCACAGGGAGAGTCCCATCACACAGTACCATGTCAGCATACACAGGGAGTGTCCCATCACACTGTACCACGTCAGCATGCACAGGGAGAGTCCCATCACACAGTACCACGTCAGCATGCACAGGGAGAGTCCCATCACACAGTACCACGTCAGCATGTATAGGGAGAGTGCCATCACACAGTACCACGTCAGCATGTACAGGGAGAGTCCCATCACACTGTACCACGTCAGCATGCACAGGGAGAGTCCCATCACACAGTACCACGTCAGCATGCACAGGGAGAGACCCATCACACAGTACCACATCAGAATGCACAGGGAGTGCCCTATCACAGTGTACCACGTCAGCATGCACTGGGAGAGTCCCATCACACAGTACCACATCAGCATGCACTGGGAGAGTCCCATCACATAGTACCACGTCAGCATGCACAGGGAGAGTCCCATCACACAGTACCACGTCAGCATGTACAGGGAGTGTTCTATCACAGTGTTCCACGTCAGCATGTACAGGGAGAGTCCCATCATACAGTACCACGTCAGCATGCACAGGGAGAGTCCCATCACAGTGTGCCACGTCAGCATGTACAGGGAGAGTCATATCACAGTGTGCCACGTCAGCATGTACGGAAAGTATCCTATCACAGTGTACCACATCAGTATGTACAGGGAGTGTCCTATCACAGTGTACAACGAGAGCATGTACAGGGAGAGTCCTAGCACTGTGTACCACGTCAGCATGCACAGGGAGTGTCCTATCACAGTGTACCACGTCAGTATGCGCAGGGAGTGTCCTAACACAGTGTGCCACGTCAGCATGTAAAAGGAGTGTCCTATCACAGTGTACCACGTCAGCATATACAGGGAGAGTCCCATCACACAGTACCACGTCAGCATGCACATGGAGGGTTCCATAACACAGTACCACATCAGCATGTAGGGGGAGTGTCCTATCACAGTGTACCACGTCAGCATGCACAGGGAGAGTCCTATCACAGTGTACCACGTCAGCATGCACAGGGAGTGTCCTAGCACAGTGTACCAAGTCAGCAAGCACAGGGAGAGTCCTATCACAGTGTACCACGTCAGCATGCACAGGGAGAGTCCTATCACAGTACCACGTCAGCATGCACAGGGAGTGTCCTAGCACAGTGTGCCACGTCAGCAAGCACAGGGAGAGTCCTATCACAGTGTACCACGTCAGCATGTACAGGGAGTGTCCTATCACAGTGTGCCACATCAGCATGTAGACGGAGTGTCCTAGCACAGTGTGCCACATCAGCATGTAGGGGGAGTGTCCTATCACAGTGTCCAACGTCAGCATGCACAGGGAGTGTCCCATCACAATGTACCACGTCAGCATGCACAGTGAGTGTCCTAGCACAGTGTGCCACGTCAGCATGTACAGGGAGTGTCCTATCACAGTGTGCCACGTCAGCATGTACAGGGAGTGTCCTATCACAGTGTCCAATGTCAGCATGCAGAGGGAGTGTCCGATAACAGTGTACCACATCAGCATGTACAGGGAGTGTCCTATCACAGTGTTCCACGTCAGCATGTACAGGGAGTGTCCTATCACAGTGTGCCACGTCAGCATGCACAGGGAGTGTCCTAGCACAGTGTACCACGTCAGCAAGCACAGGTAGTGTCCTAACACAGTGTGCCACGTCAGCATGCACAGGGAGTGTCCCATCACAGTGTACCACATCAGCATGCACAGGGAGTGTAATAGCACAGTGTACCACGTCAGCATGCACAGGGAGTGTCCTAGCACAGTGTGCCACGTCAGCATACACAGGGAGTGTCCTATCACAGTATGCCACGTCAGCATGCACAGGGAGTGTCCCATCACAATGTACCACGTCAGCATGCACAGTGAGTGTCCTAGCACAGTGTGCCACGTCAGCATGTACAGGGAGTGTCCTATCACAGTGTGCCACGTCAGCATGTACAGGGAGTGTCCTATCACAGTGTCCAACGTCAGCATGCAGAGGGAGTGTCCGATAACAGTGTACCACATCAGCATGTACAGGGAGTGTCCTATCACAGTGTGCCACGTCAGCATGTACAGGGAGAGTCCTATCACAGTGTACCACGTCAGTATGCGCAGGGAGTGTCCTATCATTGTGTACCACATCAGTATGCGCAGGGAGTGTCCTATCACAGTATGCCACGTCAGCACGTAGAGGGAGTGTCCTATCACAGTGTACCACGTCAGCATGTACAGGGAGTGTCCGATCACAGTATTCCACGTCAGCATGTACAGGGAGTGTCCTATCACAGTGTACCACGTCAGCATGTACAGGGAGTGTCCTAGCACAGTGTACCACGTCAGCATGCACAGGGAGAGTCCTATCACAGTGTACCACGTCAGCATGTAGAGGGAGTGTCCTATCACAGTGTACCACGCCAGCATGTACAGGGAGTGTCCTATCACAGTGTCCAACGTCAGCATGCAGAGGGAGTGTCCGATCACAGTGTACCACATCAGCATGTACAGGGAGTGTCCTATCACAGTGTTCCACGTCAGCATGTACAGGGAGAGTCCTATCACAGTGTACCACATCAGTATGCGCAGGGAGTGTCCTATCATTGTGTACCACGTCAGTATACGCACGGAGTGTCCTATCACAGTGTGCCACGTCAGCATGTGCAGGGAGTGTCCTATCACAGTGTGCCACGTCAGCATGTGCAGGGAGTGTCCTAGCACAGTGTGCCACGTCAGCATGTAGAGGGAGTGTCCTATCACAGTGTACCACGTCAGCATGTACAGGGAGTGTCCTATCACAGTGTATAACGTCAGTATGCGCAGGGAGTGTCCTATCACAGTGTGCCACGTCAGCACGTAGAGGGAGTGTCCTATCACAGTGTACCACGTCAGCATGTACGGGGAGTGTCCGATCACAGTATTCCACGTCAGCATATACAGGGAGTGTCCTATCACAGTGTACCACGTCAGCATGTACAGGGAGTGTCCTAGCACAGTGTACCACGTCAGCATGTAGAGTGAGTGTCCTATCACAGTGTACCACGTCAGCATGTACAGGGAGTGTCCTATCACAGTGTGCCACGTCAGCATGCACAGGGAGTGTCCCATCACAGTGTACCACGTCAGCATGCACAGGGAGTGTCATAGCACAGTGTACCACGTCAGCATGCACAGGGAGTGTCCTAGCACAGTGTGCCACGTCAGCATGTACAGGGAGTGTCCCATCACAGTGTACCACGTCAGCATGCACAGGGAGTGTCCTAGCACAGTGTACCACATCAGCATGCACAGGGAGTGTCCTAGCACAGTGTGCCACGTCAGTATGTACAGGGAGTGTCCTATCACAGTGTGCCACATCAGCCTGTATAGGGAGTGTCCTATCACAGTGTCCAACATCAGCATGCAGAGGGAGTGTCCGATCACAGTGTACCACGTCAGCATGTACAGGGAGTGTCCTATCACAGTGTGCCCCGTCAGCATGTACAGGGAGAGTCCTATCACAGTGTACCATGTCAGTATGCGCAGGGAATGTCCTATCACTGTGTACCACGTCAGTATGCGCAGGGAGTGTCCTATCAGAGTGTGCCACATCAGCATGTGCAGGGAGTGTCCTGTCACAGTGTGCCACGTCAGCATGTGCAGGGAGTGTCCTAGCACAGTGTGCCATGTCAGCATGTAGAGGGAGTGTCCTATCACAGTGTACCACGTCAGCATGTACAGGGAGTGTCCTATCACAGTGTACCACGTCAGTATGCACAGGGAGTGTCCTATCACAGTGTGCCACGTCAGCACGTAGAGGGAGTGTCCTATCACAGTGTGCCACGTCAGCATGTACGGGGAGTGTCCGTTCACAGTATTCCACGTCAGCATGTAGAGGGAGTGTCCTATCACAGTGTGCCACATCAGCATGTACAGGGAGTGTCCTATCACAGTGTACCACGTCAGCATGTACAGGGAGTGGTCTATCACAGTGTACCATGTCAGCATGCGCAGGGAGTGTCCTATTACAGTGTGCCACGTCAGCATGTGCAGGGAGTGTCCTATCACAGTGTGCCACGTCAGCATGTAGAGGGAGTGTCTTATCACAGTGTACCATGTCTGTATGCGCAGGGAGTGTCCTATCACAGTGTACCACGTCAGTATGCGCAGGGAGTGTCCTATCACAGTGTTCCATGTCAGCATGTAGAGGGAGTGTCCTATCACAGTGTACCACGTCAGTATGTACAGGGAGTGTCCTATCACAGTGTACCATGTCAGTATGCGCAGGGAGTGTCCTATCACAGTGTGCCACATCAGCATGTAGAGGGAGTGTCCTATCACAGTGTACCACGTCCGCATGTACGGGGAGTGTCCGATCACAGTATTCCACGTCAGCAGGTAGAGGGAGTGTCCTATCACAGTGTACCATGTCAGCATGTACAGGGAGTGTCCTATCACAGCGTACCATGTCAGCATGTACAGGGAGTGTCCTATCACAGTGTACCACGTCAGTATGCGCAGGGAGTGTCCTATCACAGTGTGCCACGTCAGCATGTGCAGGGAGAGTCCTAGCACAGTGTGCCACATCAGCATGTAGAGGGAGTGTCCTATCACAGTGTACCACGTCAGCATGTACAGGGAGTGTTCTATCACAGTGTGCCACGTCAGTATGCACAGGGAGTGTCCTATCATAGTGTGCCACGTCAGCACGTAGAGGGAGTGTCCTATCACAGTGTACCACGTCAGAATGTACGGGGAGTGTCCGATCACAGTATTCCACGTCAGCATGTAGAAGGAGTGTCCTATCACAGTGTACCACGTCAGCATGTAGAGGGAGTGTCCTATCACAGTGTACCATGTCAGCATGCGCAGGGAGTGTCCTATCACAGTGTGCCACGTCAGCATGTGCAGGGAGTGTCCTTTCACAGTGTGCCACGTCAGCATGTAGAGGGAGTGTCTTATCACAGTGTACCACGTCTGTATGCGCAGGGAGTGTCCTATCACAGTGTACCACGTCAGTATGCGCAGGGAGTGTCCTATCACAGTGTGCCACGTCAGCATGTAGAGGGAGTGTCCTATCACTGTGTACCACGTCAGCATGTACAGGGAGTGTCCTATCACAGTGTACCACTTCAGTATGCGCAGGGAGTGTCCTATCACAGTGTGCCACGTCAGCATGTAGATGGAGTGTCCTATCACAGTGTACCACGTCAGCATGTACGGGGAGTGTCCGATCACAGTATTCCACGTCAGCATGTAGAGGGAGTGTCCTATCACAGTGTACCACGTCAGCATGTACAGGGAGTGTCCTATCACAGTGTACCACGTCCGCATGTACGGGGAGTGTCCGATCACAGTGTTCCACGTCAGCAGGTAGAGGGAGTGTCCTATCACAGTGTGCCACGTCAGTATGTAGAGGGAGTGTCCTATCACAGTGTGCCACGTCAGCATGTAGAGGGAGTGTCCTATCACAGTGTGCCACGTCAGCATGTAGAGGGAGTGTCCTATCACAGTGTGCCACGTCAGCATGTAGAGGGAGTGTCCTATCACAGTGTGCCACGTCAGCATGTAGAGGGAGTTTCCTAGCACAGTGTGCCACGTCAGCATGTAGAGGGAGTGTCCTATCACAGTGTGCCATGTCAGCATGTAGAGGGAGTGTACTATCACAGTGTGCCACATCAGCATGTAGAGGGAGTGTCCTATCACAGTGTACCACATCAGCATGTAGAGGGAGTGTACTATCACAGTGTGCCACGTCAGCATGTAGAGGGAGTGTACTATCACAGTGTGCCACGTCAGCATGTAGAGGGAGTGTCCTATCACAGTGTGCCATGTCAGCATGTAGAGGGAGTGTCCTATCACAGTGTGCCACGTCAGCATGTAGAGGGAGTGTCCTATCACAGTGTGCCATGTCAGCATGTAGAGGGAGTGTACTATCACAGTGTGCCACGTCAGCATGTAGAGGGAGTGTCCTATCACAGTGTGCCATGTCAGCATGTAGAGGGAGTGTCCTATCACAGTGTACCACATCAGCATGTAGAGGGAGTGTACTATCACAGTGTGCCACGTCAGCATGTAGAGGGAGTGTACTATCACAGTGTGCCACGTCAGCATGTAGAGGGAGTGTCCTATCACAGTGTACCACATCAGCATGTAGAGGGAGTGTCCTATCACAGTGTGCCATGTCAGCATGTAGAGGGAGTGTACTATCACAGTGTGCCACATCAGCATGTAGAGGGAGTGTCCTATCACAGTGTGCCACATCAGCATGTAGAGGGAGTGTCCTATCACAGTGTGCCACGTCAGCATGTAGAGGGAGTGTACTATCACAGTGTGCCACATCAGCATGTAGAGGGAGTGTCCTATCACAGTGTACCACATCAGCATGTAGAGGGAGTGTACTATCACAGTGTGCCACGTCAGCATGTAGAGGGAGTGTACTATCACAGTGTGCCACGTCAGCATGTAGAGGGAGTGTACTATCACAGTGTGCCACGTCAGCATGTAGAGGGAGTGTACTATCACAGTGTGCCACGTCAGCATGTAGAGGGAGTGTACTATCACAGTGTACCACGTCAGTATGTACAGGGAGTGTCCTATCACAGTGTACCATGTCAGTATGCGCAGGGAGTGTCCTATCACAGTGTGCCACGTCAGCATGTAGAGGGAGTGTACTATCACAGTGTGCCACGTCAGCATGTAGAGGGAGTGTACTATCACAGTGTGCCACGTCAGCATGTAGAGGGAGTGTCCTATCACAGTGTGCCACATCAGCATGTAGAGGGAGTGTCCTATCACAGTGTGCCACATCAGCATGTAGAGGGAGTGTACTATCACAGTGTGCCACGTCAGCATGTAGAGGGAGTGTACTATCACAGTGTGCCACGTCAGCATGCACAGGGATAATAATAACACATCTGCGGTGGTACCTGTGAGTCATGAATGTCCGCGGTTGAGTTGTCCATTGGCTGTAAATCCTGGATTTCTATTCTGCATAGTGGGCTCCTCTCCAGGGATGCACTGGGGTCACTGGCAGGGTGGGACCTCGGCAAGGGCTGTTGGTCAGCGATCTGACTGGTGCTGTAGGCTCTACGTTGAAAGCCAAGATCGGCTGCAGCAGAAGAAGATAGGGCGTTTAGGTATCTGAGTGCACCAGGCTTGTGACTACCACTGATATTTAGATTTGACTTTAGACTCGACCCAGCCAAATCTAGTCCTCACATTTTACACCCCCCCCCCCCCCGACCCCCACCCTGCCGCGCAGCAACGTATTACCAAGGTGTGAAGTTTTGTGCTCTCTTTTGTTTTGCTCCTAACTCATAATCAGCCCCGTTGTCTTGCAGGCCGTTTGCAGTATCAGGAGCAGGACGACACCACACATGTCCTGTGATCTGGATAGGGCCGGATTAAGGGCCACATGGGCCCGGAGCTGAAAATATTCATGGGCTTATTGTAAGAAATGAGAGGTGTGATCAGTGCTGTGTGGGTGTGGCCAGAACCATATGGGCGTGTACACTATCAGCTCCAATGTCTCCCTAAATATGCAAAAATATAAAAAAAATTGCATCATTTTGTGAGAAAAATAGAAATATAATCTTAATATTTATACTTTATGACAGACCATGTGGCCAGCTGGTGGCTAGTGATCATCATGCTGCCATGAGGATGGGCCTATTTTTATGTGGAGGCCTGGAGCTGTAGCTCCATCCGCCCCATTGTTAATCTGGCCCTGGGTCTGGGGAATGCAAAGATTACTGCACTCTATCCTGGGGATGATGGCTGTTATAGGTCAGAGTGTCCTCTCCTTTTGCTGGTTCATATTGTCATCAATGGGTAATAATAACGGATAGGTGCTGGTAGGACAGAACTTGCCAGCTGTTAGTAGTATAACTGCCTATGGTGGTCACTCCGAGTTGTTCGCTCGCTAGCAGTTTTTAGCAGCCGTGCACACGCTATGCCGCCTCCCACTGGGAGTGTATTTTAGCTTAGCAGAAGTGCGAATGAAAGGATCGCAGAGCGGCTACAAAATAATTTTGTGCAGTGTCAGAGTAGCTCCAGACCTACTCAGCGCTTGCGATGACTTCAGACTGTTCAGTTCCTGATTTGACATCACAAACACGCCCTGCGTTCGCCCAGCCACGCCTGCATTTTTCCTGGCACGTCTGCGTTTTTTCCGAACACTCCCTGAAAATGGTCAGTTGACACCCAGAAACGCCCACTTCCTGTCAATCACTCTGCGGCCAGCAGTGCGACTGAAAAGCATCGCTAGACCCTGTGTAAAACAACATTGTTCGTTGTAATAGTACAACCCGCGTGCGCATTGCACCGCATACGTATGCGCAGAAGTGCCGTTTTATTGCCTCATCGCTGCACAGCGAATGAATGCAGCTAGCGATCAACTCGGAAAGACCCCCATAGAACCAAAGGTAGAGTTGGGCGGCGTGAGTTTGTCTCTGTTGCACAGCACAAATCTCTTTGCTGTACATTTGCACCACGATTTCCTCCGCATCCATCCACATGTAGATTTGCATGCATTTTGCGCTTACTCCTCCTTAAGCTGAGAGACGGATAATGGGAGAGCGTTGAGGCATGCAAGCTTTGATCAAGTAAAGGGAGGATGTGTTCTTGCAAATTTTTACATTTATTATATATTTCCATCTGTAATTGATAGTCTTTACTGTTGGAAATACGTATGTATAGGCCTGAGGATGTCGCAGTGTCTGTACACACCAGCGGATACCTTACAACTTCGAACAGCCGAGTTGCTTAACCAGTGGAGTGGTCTAGTGATGTTACACAGTGTACAGCCGTACTCACTGTTATACACACTCTGGCTATGGAGCGGGGTGTCACACAGCTCACCAGCCGGTGAGTGTATGCAACTTGCAGGTAGCGGTTCAGGATGTTCTGGAAGCGCTTGCTAATATCAGGTAATCGCAGGTCTCTCTGAAGCTAAGTGGAAGACAAGTGTCTCCCACTGTGGCGTTCTAACACAAGATGGTGCCAAGTGTGCGCAGTACTTAGGAGGGGGCCATCGTGGTATATGGAATAAGGCCTCCCAGGAAGAACAATATGGAGTCTGCACAGTAGTGCCCTCCACTTTTAACACCCCCGTCACTACAAGCTTATCCATCTTATACAAACATTTAAACACAGCCCCCCTGTAACAACCTGTAAAGAAGGTAGGTTTATGCACATAAGAAAATATACCGTACATACATATACTATACATAACACATCACGTGACTTTGGTCTTGTATTCTTGTGAGATATATCAGTAAGAGTTCACTCAGTGTCAGTGTGGACCATAGAAACATTCTTTTGACTCACAAAGTTAGGACTGATGATGTCACTCTTAAGATTATTGACATCACACTTGTGACTTTTAGATCTTGCAAAGTCTCTTTATCTATCTTGGACTTCCTCTACCACCAGTCATCTCTTTACCTTGGCTTCTGGACGTACTGTGGCTCACTGAAAGCTATATATGTGGATTTTTCATAATATCTCTTTGGTGCCTTCTGACATTTGATCTTCAAGAAGACCTTTTCTGTGGCTGAACTTCCACGCTGGTAGCCTCTAGTTCAGATACATCTTCAGCTGTTGGCATGTCCAGTAACACATACTTGTTCTGCAGATATTCTCTACCATTATCAGATCTCAGGGTCATGAGTCTGTGACCGGTTTCATTCTCCACAAATCTTTTGTAGTCTGCAAGCTTCTTTGCTACTTCAGATTTTTGACTTGGGAAATGGTTGATGACTTATTTCCCTAATATGCAGCTCTCACATACAGGCTTCTCTGTGTTAGTCACTGACATTCCTGTGACCATCCTGCCCTGTGGTATTTGAACACTGTCATATCCTATGTGAAGAAATCTTCTGTGCCATGGTTCCAGTGACTGTGACTCAGTTGTCATCATTGCATAACAGTGCTGCGTATCAAGGATGTACAGTTGCTGACAACTTGTGCCTGTGGCTGTTACAATCCTTTTTCTGTTTCGTACTATCTATTTTCCCATTACCAAAGTGTACTCTGTGGCTTCTCTGCTCTAAGACCCTGATGGCAATAAGATTTGTTTCCATTTCTGGTGCATAGAGCATGTCTTAAAATTCTGTGATTTTTGTTCTTGTTCCAACTTTCAAGTACGCTTTAAATCATTCCAAATTTAGTAGCTGTAAGAACAATCCCTTCACAGGGACAGTTGTACTGTTCACCATTACACAATTACCTGGAGTTGACTCACTCGAGGGAGCACCCTCATCAGTGGCAAACGCAGGATTTTGAAATGGGGGTTTCCAAATAATTGGTTACAGACCAATGTAAAAATGTATTACTTTATGGGAATTGTATAAGGTATACGCTAAAAAGAATTATTTTATAATGTAGTTGCATACTGTGGAACCATGTAGTGATTAAAGTGAATTGTTTAGCTGCAACTTATTAGGTTCAGCGCTGTCGTAATTTACGTATTTTTAACCATTGTGCTAAGACACATTAGCAATATCCAATGTCAACCCTCTGTCGACTGTACAGCAGTATGGATGGTGTAATGAGGTCATGGGATCGAATCCCAACATGGGAACTGTGTGGAGTTTGTATATTATCCCTGTACTTGCTTGGGATTTTTCTGGGTACTCCGGTTTCACCCCACAATCCAAAAATATACTGGTAGGTTAACTGGCTCTGAATACCCTCCCCCTCCATAGGACAGACAACCTGGGAACATCATTTCCTCCCCAGCAACCCTCCTTCCCTCCATAGACAGAAAGACACAGCACCGACATTCCTCTACTCCCCATAAACAGACAGACACAGCACCGACATTCCTCCCCTCCCCATAGACAGAAATACACAGCACCGACATTCCCCCCTCCCCATAGACAGACACAGCACAGACATTCCTCCCCTCCCCATAGACAGACACAGCACCGACATTCCTCTACTCCCCATAAACAGACACAGCACCGACATTCCTCCCCTCCCCATAGACAGAAATACACAGCACCGACATTCCCCCCTCCCCATAGACAGACACAGCACAGACATTCCTCCCCTCCCCATAGACAGACACAGCACCGACATTCTTCCTCTCCCCATAGACAAACACAGCACCGACATTCCTCCCCTCCCCATAGACAGACACAGCACCGACATTCTTCCTCTCCCCATAGACAAACACAGCACCGACATTCCTCCCCTCCCCATAGACAGAAATACACAGCACCGACATTCCCCCCTCCCCATAGACAAACACAGCACCGACATTCCTCCCCTCCCCATAGACAAACACAGCACCGACATTCTTCCCCTCCCCATAGACAGACACAGCACCGACATTCTTCCCCTCCCCATAGACAGACACAGCACCGACATTCTTCCCCTCCCCATAGGCAAACACAGCACCGACATTCCTCCCCTCCCCATAGACAAACACAGCACCGACATTCTTCCCCTCCCCATAGACAGACACAGCAACATTCCTCCCCATAGGCAAACACAGCACCGACATTCTTCCCGTCCCCATAGACAGACACAGCACCGACATTCCTCCCCTCCCCATAGACAGAAATACACAGCACCGACATTCCTCCCCTCCCACATAGATGGACAGCACTCCCCCTGGTCACTGCTATTGAGTACCGGTGCCCGCCCCCGGCACGTCTCACCTTGCTGTGCTTCACAGAGATTATGGAGTCAGTGTCTGGCCGGGAATGAAGTTACAAGCAGCGCCGCTAGTGTAGCTGTACCAGCTCCTCTCACCTCTCGCACATCGCCTGAGTGGAGCTGCTTTCCACTCATTCCAGCCTGAGCGCTGCGGCCAGCCTCAAGACGCTCCTGCCCTGTTACAGCCGCTGTCAGCCTCCGCTGCTGCCGCTGGCTGTCCTCACTGTACCCCGGCTCTCAGCAGCGACATTCCTCCCCTCCCCATAGACCGCTGTACCTGCAGCGGTCAGCCTCCGCTGTCGCCGCCCAGCGGGCAAGGCAGATCACTACTGTCTGCCGCCACTTACTGTGGGGATGTGGGGGAGGTTTTACCTATTTCTGCAGGATTAGAAATACATTAGATGCTCGGTTCCCCACGATAGATTGGCGGCCAGGGAGGGTTTCTAGGTACTCGGAAACCCCCTCTGCGTGCGCGTATGATCATTCAGTTTGGGGTTGTCTGCTTGCAGCTCCGATTGCCTTGGAGCACCATTAGAACAGCTGGTCCCCACTGCCTCTGGCTGGTTACCTGCCGATATTGCTGTGGCTCCAGGGTTAGTTCAGTGCTCTGATTAATGTCCATACACAGAGAGCTTTCTCCCCCGGGGGGGATCCATCACGCCTGGGGAAGCCAGTCAGGAAACCCCCTGTAAAATGCACCTGCAGCAGCAGCAGCTGGAGCTCACCACCAAACAACCTGTTCACAGCACACCCATGTCCTTCTGCAAAGTCTCCGCCCCCAGAGAATTACCTCCAGGTGAGACCCAGGCGCATATACTACTAATCTCTCCTGGTGTAACCCAGACACATATACTACTGCTCTCTCCTGGTGTAACCCAGGCACATATACTACTGCTCTCTCCTGGTGTAACCCAGACACATATACTACTAATCTCTCCTGGAGTAACCCAGACACATATACTACTGCTCTCTCCTGGAGTAACCCAGACACATATACTACTGCTCTCTCCTGGTGTAACCCAGGCACATATACTACTAATCTCTCCTGGAGTAACCCAGACACATATACTACTGCTCTCTCCTGGTGTAACCCAGGCACATATACTACTGCTCTCTCCTGGTGTAACCCAGACACATATACTACTAATCTCTCCTGGAGTAACCCAGACACATATACTACTGCTCTCTCCTGGTGTAACCCAGACACATATACTACTGCTCTCTCCTGGTGTAACCCAGGCACATATATTACTGCTCTCTCCTGGAGTAACCCAGACACATATACTACTGCTCTCTCCTGGTGTAACCCAGACACATATACTACTGCTCTCTCCTGGTGTAACCCAGACACATATACTACTGCTCTCTCCTGGTGTAACCCAGGCACATATATTACTGCTCTCTCCTGGAGTAACCCAGACACATATACTACTGCTCTCTCCTGGTGTAACCCAGGCACATATACTACTGCTCTCTCCTGGTGTAACCCAGACACATATACTACTGCTCTCTCCTGGTGTAACCCAGACATATATACTACTGCTCTCTCCCAGTGTAACCCAGGCACATATACTACTGCTCTCTCCTGGTGTAACCCAGGCACATATACTACTGCTCTCTCCTGGTGTAACCCAGACATATATACTACTGCTCTCTCCTGGTGTAACCCAGGCACATATACTACTGCTCTCTCCTGGTGTAACCCAGACACATATACTACTGCTCTCTCCTGGTGTAACCCAGACATATATACTACTGCTCTCTCCTGGTGTAACCCAGGCACATATACTACTGCTCTCTCCCGGTGTACCCCAGACACATATACTACTAATCTCTCCCGGTGTACCCCAGGCGCATATACTACTAATCTCTCCTGGTGTAACCCAGACACATATACTACTGCTCTCTCCTGGTGTAACCCAGGCACATATACTACTAATCTCTCCTGGAGTAACCCAGACACATATACTACTGCTCTCTCCTGGTGTAACCCAGACATATATACTACTGCTCTCTCCTGGTGTACCCCAGACACATATACTACTGCTCTCTCCCGGTGTACCCCAGACACATATACTACTGCTCTCTCCCGGTGTACCCCAGGCGCATATACTACTAATCTCTCCTGGTGTAACCCAGACACATATACTACTGCTCTCTCCTGGTGTAACCCAGGCACATATACTACTAATCTCTCCTGGAGTAACCCAGACACATATACTACTGCTCTCTCCTGGTGTAACCCAGACATATATACTACTGCTCTCTCCTGGTGTAACCCAGGCACATATACTACTGCTCTCTCCTGGTGTAACCCAGGCACATATACTACTGCTCTCTCCTGGTGTAACCCAGGCACATATACTACTGCTCTCTCCTGGTGTAACCCAGACATATATACTACTGCTCTCTCCTGGTGTAACCCAGGCACATATACTACTGCTCTCTCCTGGTGTAACCCAGGCACATATACTACTGCTCTCTCCTGGTGTAACCCAGGCACATATACTACTGCTCTCTCCTGGTGTAACCCAGACATATATACTACTGCTCTCTCCTGGTGTAACCCAGGCACATATACTACTGCTCTCTCCTGGAGTAACCCAGACACATATACTACTGCTCTCTCCTGGTGTAACCCAGACATATATACTACTGCTCTCTCCTGGTGTAACCCAGGCACATATACTACTGCTCTCTCCTGGTGTAACCCAGGCACATATACTACTAATCTCTCCTGGTGTAACCCAGGCACATATATTACTGCTCTCTCCTGGTGTAACCCAGGCACATATACTACTGCTCTCTCCTGGTGTAACCCAGGCACATATACTACTGCTCTCTCCTGGAGTAACCCAGACACATATATTACTACTCTCTCCCGGTGTAACCCAGACACATATATTACTGCTCTCTCCTGGTGTAACACAGGCACATATACTACTGCTCTCTCCTGGTGTAACCCAGGCACATATACTACTGCTCTCTCCTGGTGTAACCCAGGCACATATACTACTGCTCTCTCCTGGTGTAACCCAGACATATGTACTACTACTCTCTCCCGGTGTAACCCAGACACATATACTACTGCTCTCTCCTGGTGTAACCCAGGCACATATACTACTGCTCTCTCCTGGTGTAACCCAGACACATATACTACTGCTCTCTCCCAGTGTAACCCAGACACATATACTACTGCTCTCTCCTGGTGTACCCCAGACACATATACTACTGCTCTCTCCCGGTGTACCCCAGGCACATATACTACTGCTCTCTCCTGGTGTAACCCAGGCACATATACTACTGCTCTCTCCTGGTGTAACGCAGACACATATACTACTGCTCTCTCCCGGTGTACCCCAGGCACATATACTACTGCTCTCTCCTGGTGTAACACAGGCGCATATACTACTAATCTCTCCTGGTGTAACCCAGACACATATACTACTGCTCTCTCCCGGTGTACCCCAGACACATATACTACTGCTCTCTCCCGGTGTACCCCAGGCACATATACTACTGCTCTCTCCTGGTGTAACCCAGGCACATCTACTACTGCTCTCTCCTGGTGTAACCCAGACACATATACTACTGCTCTCTCCTCGTATAGCCTAGACACATATACTACTATAATAAGAACCCCTCTCATAAAGAGGCTGACAGTTCCCTAGGGGAGACATTAAACATATTTTACTCTCGTTTTGATAGCATGGCTGTTTCCCCTGTAGACTGGGATGGGAATCTGGAGAACGTGGAGCCCCTGGTACTGGATGAATTGTCTGTCAGACGGTGCTTTGCCAGTTCTAAATCAGGTAAGGCCCCCGGCCCAGATGGGATTCCGGGAAATGTTATCAAGACATGTGCTGAGCAGTTGGCTGGGATTTTTACTATAATTTTTAACCTTTCTCTTGCCACTTGTCATGTGCCTAAGTGTTTTAAGTCATCTATTATTGTCCCGGTCCCCAAAAATGGTAAGGCCAGTGAGCCAAACGATTACCGACCAATTGCTCTGACATCTCTTATAATGAAGGCCTTTGAAAGATTGGTTATGGGACACATAAAAAAAAGTATCCCAGCCAATCTGGATCCTTTTCAATTTGCATATAAAGCAAATAGGTCGACAGATGACGCTGCTATCACCTTGATTCATCGTGTGGCTACCCATCTAGAATCCACATGTTCCTCTGCGAGAATTTTGTTCGTGGATTACAGTTCGGCATTTAATACAGTAATCCCAACATCATTAGTGTCTAAATTATCTGAGTTGGGATTGAATAACTTTGTATGTAGATGGATCTTGGATTTCTTGACTAACAGGCCCCAATCTGTTAGATTGTACAATTCCCTGTCAAGCGAACTTGTAATCAGTACAGGGGTGCCTCAGGGTTGTGTACTGAGTCCCCTGCTGTACTCTCTGTTTACCTATGATTGCCATTCAAATTCGGAGTCAGTTCACATTATTAAATTTGCCGATGATATCGCAGTCGTAGGTTTAATAAGTAAGGACGATGAGTCAGAATATAGATCTGAGGTCGCTAGGTTAGAAGCTTGGAGTCAAACTAATCATTTAATTTTAAATGTAAAAAAAACAAAAGAAATGATTGTAGATTTTAGGAAAATTCACATGCAGCCTTCTTGTCCCCTAGTCGTAAATAACCAGGTTGTGGAAACAGTTGAGTCCTTTAAATTCCTGGGTATTAACATCTCCAATGACCTGTCTTGGGGTATCCATACACGATGTGTTGTTAAAAAATCTCAACAACGCCTGTTTTTATTGAGGAAAATGCGCATGGCGGGGATACGTAAGGAGATTTTAGTAAACTTTTATTCAGCAATTTTAGAGAGTGTCCTCACATACGGAATTATGGTATGGTTTGGAAACTGTACTGCTATAGAACGTAAGTCCCTTCAGAGAGTGGTTAAAACTGCAAGTAGAGTAATTGGAGTCAGCCTGCCCTGTATTCAGGATATATATGAAAAAAGGCTCCTCACTAAGGTGAAAAGTATTCTGGGAGATCTATCTCATCCAAATGGGGGGATGTTTTCTGTGTTGCCATCTAATAGGCGTTACCGTTCTATTCTTTGTCGGACAAACCGGTTAAGGGGTAGTTTTTTCCCAAAAGCAATAAACATGTTAAACCAGATAGGACCGAGATAAATTGACAATTGGGAATGTCTTGGGTTTAGGAGTGCTCTCTTCGCTCTGTTCTTATGGTCTCTGTATATGCTTGCTTTTTAGTTTCGTTGATTGTTCATTGAACTATTGATGACAATAAAGTATTATTATTATTATTATTATTATTACTACTCTCTCCTGGTGTAACCCAGACACATATACTACTGCTCTCTCCTGGAGTAACACAGACACATATACTACTGCTCTCTCCCGGTGTACCCCAGGCACATATACTACTGCTCTCTCCTGGTGTAACCCAGACACATATACTACTGCTCTCTCCTCGTATAGCCTAGGCACATATACTACTACTCTCTCCTGGTGTAACCCAGACACATATACTACTGCTCTCTCCTGGAGTAACACAGACACATATACTACTGCTCTCTCCTGGAGTAACACAGACACATATACTACTGCTCTCTCCTGGAGTAACACAGACACAAATACTACTGCTCTCTCCTGGAGTAACACAGACACATATACTACTGCTCTCTCCTGGAGTAACACAGACACATATACTACTGCTCTCTCCTCGTATAGCCTAGGCACATATACTACTGCTCTCTCCTGGTGTAACCCAGGCACATATACTACTGCTCTCTCCTCGTATAGCCCAGGCACATATACTACTACTCTCTCCTGGTGTAACCCAGACACATATACTACTGCTCTCTCCTGGAGTAACACAGACACATATACTACTGCTCTCTCCTGGAGTAACACAGACACATATACTACTGCTCTCTCCTGGAGTAACACAGACACATATACTACTGCTCTCTCCTCGTGTAGCCTAGGCACATATACTACTACTCTCTCTGGGTGTAACCCAGACACATAGCAGTAGTCTATGCTCTCTCCCGGTGTAACCGAGGCACATATACTACTGCTGTATCCTGGTGTAACCCAGGCGCATATACTACTACTCTCTCCGGGTGTAACCCAGACACATAGCAGTAGTCTATGCTCTCTCCCGGTGTAACCGAGGCACATATACTACTGCTGTCTCCTGGTGTAACCCAGACACATATACTACTACTCTCTCCGGGTGTAACCCAGACACATAGCAGTAGTCTATGCTCTCTCCCGGTGTAACCGAGGCACATATACTACTGCTGTCTCCTGGTGTAACCCAGGCGCATATACTACTGTTCTCTCCTGGTGTAACCCAGACATATATACTACTGCTCTCTCCTGTTGTAACCCAGACACAGAAACTACTCTTCTCTATGCGTGTAGCCCAGCCACATATACTACTGCTCTCTCCCGGAGTAACACAGACACATATACTACTGCTCTCTCCTGGTGCAACTCAGGCACATATACTACTGCTCTCTCCTGGTGTAACCCAGGCACATATACTACTGCTGTCTCCTGGTGTAACCCAGGCACATATACTACTGCTCTCTCCTGGTGTAGCCCAGGCACATATATACTACTGCTCTCTCCTGGTGTAACCCAGGCGCATATACTACTGTTCTCTCCTGGTGTAACCCAGACATATATACTACTGCTCTCTCCTGTTGTAACCCAGACACAGAAACTACTCTTCTCTCTGCGTGTAGCCCAGCCACATATACTACTGCTCTCTCCCGGAGTAACACAGACACATATACTACTGCTCTCTCCCGGAGTAACACAGGCACATATACTACTGCTGTCTCCTGGTGTAACCCAGGCGCATATACTACTGTTCTCTCCTGGTGTAACCCAGACATATATACTACTGCTCTCTCCTGTTGTAACCCAGACACAGAAACTACTCTTCTCTCTGCGTGTAGCCCAGCCACATATACTACTGCTCTCTCCCGGAGTAACACAGACACATATACTACTGCTCTCTCCTGGTGCAACTCAGGCACATATACTACTGCTCTCTCCTGGTGTAACCCAGGCACATATACTACTGCTGTCTCCTGGTGTAACCCAGGCACATATACTACTGCTCTCTCCTGGTGTAACCCAGACACAGAAACTACTCTTCTCTCCGCGTGTAGCCCAGCCAAATATACTACTGCTCTCTCCCGGAGTAACCCAGGCACAGGGCCGTTTCTAGCCAATTTGGCTCCCAGTGCAAGATTTAAAAATGCGCCCCCCCCCCCCCCATAAAAAAAATGCGCCCCCCATAGATATAAAGAGTAAAAGCATGCTTCGGCGCGCGCGCTCTCGGCAAGGGGGCATGGCCTCGTTAAAATGGGCGTGGCCTCATCTGATCTCATCATCACGGCCACCACAGGATAATAAAAAAAAAAAGTCCTCATTTTACACATTACAGTAGGCACGCGACCCCATTTTACACAGCACGGCAGGCAAGTGTCCCCATTTTACACAGCACGGTAGGCAAGTATCCCCATTTTACACAGCACGGTAGGCAAGTGTCCCCATTTTACACAGCACGGCAGGCAAGTGTCCCCATTTTACACAGCACGGTAGGCAAGTGTCCCCATTTTACACATTGCGGCAGGAAAGTGTCCCCATTTTACACATTGCGGCAGGAAAGTGTCCCCATTTTACACATTGCGGCAGGCACGTGCCCCCATTTTACACATTGCGGCAGGAAAGTGTCCCCATTTTACACATTGCGGCAGGAAAGTGTCCCCCTTTTACACATTGCGGCAGGAAATTGTCCCCATTTTACACATTACGGCAGGCACGTGCCCCCATTTTACACATTACGGCAGACTGCATCCCCATTTTCCACATTCCGGCAGGCAAGAGTCCCCATTTTACACATTCCGGCAGACAGGTATCCCCATTTTACACATTGTGGCAGGCACGTGCCCCCATTTTACACATTACGGCAGGCACGCGCCCCCATTTTACACATTACGGCAGACTGCATCCCCATTTTCCACATTCCGGCAGGCAAGAGTCCCCATTTTACACATTCCGGCAGACAGGTGTCCCCATTTTACACAGTACGGCAGGTGGTGGTGGTGGGGGTAAGGGAGGGGGAGAGAGGGAGAGGGGCTGACTTACATTTGAAGCGGTTCTTCCCGCTCTTCAGCCGCCTCTCCCTCGTCTGCGCGGCGCCGCGGCTTGGCTCCCCCTTCTCCCTCCTCCCTCCTCCCGAGTGCCCAGCTCGCGCAATTGCGTCATTCCGCAAAACCCCGCCCCCCGAACTGGGCACTCGGGAGGAGAGGGGATTGAGAGTTCTCAAGAAGTGCCGCGGCGGGCGCCCCGTGCGGTTGCACGGCTCGCCCGCCGCAAGAAACGGCACTGCCCAGGCACATATACTACTGTTCTCTCCTCGTGTAGCCTAGGCACATATAATACTACTCTCTCCTGGTGTAACCCAGACACATATACTACTGCTCTCTCCTGGTGTAACCCAGGCACATATACTACTGCTCTCTCCCAGTGTAACCCAGGCACATATACTACTGCTCTCTCCTGGAGTAACACAGACACATATACTACTGCTCTCTCCTCGTGTAGCCTAGGCACATATACTACTACTCTCTCCTGGTGTAACCCAGACACATATACTACTGCTCTCTCCCAGTGTAACCCAGGCACATATACTACTGCTGTCTCCTGGTGTAACCCAGGCGCATATACTACTGTTCTCTCCTGGTGTAACCCAGACACATATACTACTGCTCTCTCCTGGTGTAACCCAGGCACATATACTACTGCTCTCTCCTGGTGTAACCCAGGTGCATATACTACTGTTCTCTCCTCATGTAACCCAGACACATATACTACTGCTCTCTCCTGGTTGATTCTTTTATTATAAAACTTGCAACATACAATAAATAAATAAAGCATAAAAGCAAGCCAAAACACAATTATGTCTGAAAACAACATATAAATATAAATCAACAGAATCTTACATATATAATTTCCATGGCTTAACAATTTGTTAAGCCTAACAGCCTATACTAGACAACACACAACTATACACAACGTACAAATCTAACCACAGCACCACAAACCACTTACATTAAATACAAGTAGAGAGAAAGTAAAGGGCTTTTAGCCGCATGTAAACCATTTTAAACAAAAAAATCAAGTCCAAAATCTACAGGGAGTGAGAAAAATAGAAGCCAAAAGATGGAGGAGAAGATGTCTGCCACCCACTCAAGGAGGCTTCAGGTGACGCCAAATCCTGGACCACCCAACTGCATCCATCCACTCCTTATCCATATCCATCAACCTCTTCACCTCGTGTAGAATGCTTTCCACCACCACTTCGCAGGGGAGAACTTTCTGTCTAAGGGATACCTGACACCGTGCTCTCCACGTGTGATGTCTAACAGGTAAGCTAACTATAAAAATAGTAATCAAATCAAATATCCTATACCCTTTAAATGCCCCATAAGCCCACTCAGGGTAACTAAGCCCAGAAAAGCACGGGATGCGTAAGGCTCTTGAAACTCCCTTGTAAACTTTTACATTGAAAGGACACTCAAGAAAAAAATGGTCTAACGTCTCCTCCTCCCCTTGACATTCCTCACGCGGGCAGCCACGATCACCGGCACTTTTAAACTTGAGATTACCCTTCAAGTAAAGCTTCCCATGAAAGGAGAGCCAAGCAATGTCCCTGAACTTCAGTGGGATCCTCTGAGAATTGATCAGAGACAACCCATCTGAGCAAACATTACCCGGGCAGTCCCTTAGCGACAGCGGAACAAAGAAGTGAGTTCGCAAAATTCTTCTCTCAAACTCCCTTCTGGAGAAGTTTTTAACTTCACCCTCTTCCAGCCCCCAACGCCTTGTCATCTTCAAGCACAAGATGACGTAGATCGGGAGGTAGCCATGCTGGACCCGAAAATTTTTCACTTGACCACCATCAAACCAGAGCTCAAGGAAGGGAAACACCCAGGCCCAAAAGCTCTCTACCCATCTAGGGGGGAATCTAAAAATAAACTCCCAAGGTTATGTTTTATAAAGGTAGAAGCAAAAAATACCACAGGGTTGACCATACTTAGGCCACCCTGTTCCCTCGACATGTAAGTAATCCTCCTCTTGACTGGATTCATTCTATTCCCCCATAATAATAGGAAGAATAAAGAATTCATCCTGGTCCACAAGGATTCTGGCAAAAAGCACACGTAGCTGACATAGAGAAACAAAGGGATCAGGTAAGTTTTGCACAAGTCAATCCTCTGCCTGTAAGAAAGCTGCCACTTTCTCCAAGACTGTACCTTCTTGGTAGCATCTTCAAGCCTTTTCTCCCAATTTTGAGTGGCATAATCACCACGGCGAAATCTTATACCTAAAATTTTGATCTCTGGGCTGGCCCGGGGGAGGCTGTCCGGAAGGGCAAACTCATCACCTTCCTCTCCCATCCAGAAAGCTTCACACTTGTCCTGGTTGACTCTGGAACACGAAGCTTCAGAGTACTCACAGATAAGATGTTCCATGCCACGTGCCTCTGCCACAGATGACAGGACAAGTGTGACGTCATCTGCATAAGGCCACCACCCTTAATGGAGACTCAGGGCCCAGCTGCACCCCTTCTACAGTGCCACTCTCAATCCTCCTCATGAAAGGATGAATTGCAAACACATAAAAGGGGGCTCAAAGGATATCCCTGACGGACACCCGAGTCAACAGTAAAAGCAGGGCCTTCCCAGCCGTTAACCAGTGGGAAGCTCTCGGTCTGATTATAAATGACACACAGCCAATCTACCACCCGCACAGGAAGACCATACCTTTCCAATACAGCCCACAAATACTGATGATACACACGGTCAAAAGCTTTGGACTGATCCAATGCCAGCAAATACTTCCCCCACTTTTCAGCACAACATCGTTCCACAGTCTCCCGGACGCCAAGGACAGCACTAAAGGTGCTGCGGCCCTTCACGGTGCAATGCTGAGACGGGGAGAGCAACAGCCCGGAAACTTCCATCAACCGCTTGAAGAGTGCTTTTGGCAGAATATTAATGTCCGTATTGAAAAGAGCGATGGGGTGCCAATTCTCAATACGGGCTGGATCCTTACCTTTAGACAACAATATAAGGGTGGAAGATCTCATAGAGGGAGGGAGCAACCCCTCACCCAGGCTTTCATTAAATACCTCTACAAGATGAGGAGCCAAGATGTCAGAAAACACTTTACAGAATTCAGATGTTAATCTATCTGGGCCTGGAGACTTCTTCATAGACAGACTGTCTATGGCATTCTTGACTTCCTCCACCGTTACATCACTACCCAAAGAGTCAAAAGAGGGATCAAGCCCCACAAACCCAGGTGTCTCCCTCAGGAAACACTCCATCCTCTCTCTGATAAGTGGCTGCTCAGATAAAAGGTTGGAGTAGTAAGACCCAATGACTCCCAAGATACCCTCCTTATCCTCACAAAGAGTACCATGTTCATCATACAGGCCCCGGACCTCCCTCAGATTGACCGATCTTCTACAACTCTGGTCGGAATCAGGTGAGTGGTATTTTCCGTAATCCCTCTCCAGAATCAAAGCAGACAGATGACTGTACTGGTATTCCTTCATCTGAGCCTTCACTCGAGAGATTTCCCCACTATTTCCACACTCAGAAATCAAGAGATCAAGTCTCCTTCTCAAGCACTGGTACACGCACCTTTTTGACAAGCTTTTCCTGGCTACCAGCCTTTGGAAAAACTTCCGGGTCCTCTTTTTACACTCCTCCCACCACTCAGATCTACTCCAGCCAGCCTCCAGAAGTGTCTCTTGTAATTGAAGAAAGTCTCTAAAGGACTGTCTGACTCTCTCCTCCTTTAGGAGCTCAGAGTTCAAACGCCAAAGGCCCCGCCCTTTCTGAGGGGTTTCTTAAACATTTAAAGTAACACTCAGAAAAACGTGATCAGAGAACTCTACTGGCTTTGTCTCAGGAGACAAAGTTTTTGAGGACACCTTAACGAAAAACCTATCTATCCTAGACCTACGGGTACAATAATGATAAGTGTAACCCGTGAGGTCTGGGAAATGGTAAACATGCACATCCACCAGACCTGCCTCTCTAATCATGCTAGCTAAAAAGTTGGAATCATAGCCCAGGGTTGCTGTGGAGTCTCCTCTGTATTTAGGCCTAATCATCTCCAAAAACAATCTGCTGGGCTGTAAAAAGAAATGGCTTTATCTCCCTGAAAAGACAATTCCTGTCCCACTTTGACTGGGGCCCATAGATGTTAATCAGCCCCAGGTCATGTCCTCTCAAGTTGACATCCAGGACCATGCACCTACCTACCTGCAGCGCTATAATACTGTGAACAGTTACCATACCAGTAAAAAGTACTGCCAACCCACCGTACAGCTCGGCCGAAAGAGACCAGAAAGATTGCCCCATCCTCCACTGGGATTTGGTCCGATGGAGTGTGGCCAAATCGCCCACCCTGGTCTCTTTCAAAAATAAAAATTTACATCAAACGTATCGAAAAAATTAAAGGCCATAAAATGAACTAGTTCAGAAAGCACGGAAGCCACATTAATGGTGGCACATCGTATAGGACCCATTGTACTTTCTCTTTACTTGTTTCTCACAGTCCACGTCAGAGGACCCCAATCGCTTGCAGGATAATCTAAAAGGATTAATATCATCGCTATCCAGCACCACCTCCCCCCAACACCCTCCTCCACACCACAACCACCACCAGCATCAGGGTCCACTACCCCACCATGTGGGCCGTTAGGCCCTACTATGACAGAAACCTCCCTTTTGTCAACACTGGCTCCACACCCAATCTTCTCTGGGGTAGGGTCCGGATCAGGGGGCTTTGGAATGACACCCAGGCCACCTTCACCATCATTCCCCTTAGGGGGGTCCAATGAAGGAGTGTCCAGATGCTCAAGTTCTTGGCTGGGGGTCTCTTCCACTGGCATCTGGTAGTCTTTCCCTTCACCACTCTGTCCCACTACTTTCTGTTCCTCTAATAGGGACTCCAAGGCTTGACTGAGCCCTGTCCCAGCTGGATCCCACTCCAACTCATCCTGATGGGACACTTGCTTAACCTTTAAAGCAACCTTCCCACTCCTCCCCCTTTTACCCTTGGGCTCCACTCGCACAGCCACCTCACTCATCAGTAACTTGGAATCTTTTTTGGTTCTTCTGGCCTTAGGGATGTTGGGGACAAAGATAAGTTCCTTGCCACCCACCAACACAACCTCACCTTCACCCTCCCCCTCATCTTCAGAGGAAGACAGAACATCAAACTTATTTTTACAAATTACATTTGTATTTTTTGTTTTAGCTTTTACTTTGCCACCTTCCTTCACAGCCTGAAAAGGTTGTCCACTGGTCCCATCTTGGTTCCTCTTACCTCCTCTCACCTGCTTTCCCTCGCTACCACCTCCCACTTCTAATTGGTGTGACATGTCTTGGTTTATAATAATCTCCATCGTACTATTATCACCAATTACCTCTACAACATCTACCACCTCCACCCCTGTATGTTAGGGTCTCCTGCTCTGTGCTGCCACGTCGTCATGGCAACCGGGAGACAAGTGCTAGCGGAGTAACATGAGCGTAGCTGATACTCCGGTTCGGGTCTTTTGCTGTGCAGTGGTTACAGGCTCTGTGCACGGCAGGGGATCCGGTGCTGGTTTTTGTGCTCACAGTCTGTGAGGTCTGAGTGGGGCGTGGACAGCACCTGCTATATAAACCCTCTTCTCAGGTTAGGCAGATGCTGCTGAATCTTTGTTGGTTAGTCAGTTCCTGAAAGCTAGCTAGTACTGTGTAAACTTTGTATTTGTTGTTGCTTACTGCAAATAGGCCTTGGGATTTGGTATTACACTCTGCCAATCCAGACCTAGCAGCTGGAGTCAGTCGTTAAACCTACTGGGGTTCTTTTGCTACTCTGTGAACCTAGCAAGTTTGCGGCTGTATTCTCAGACTTGCCTGCCAAAATCCTTTCTCACTGTGCAAGGTGTTCAGGTGTCAGTTTAGTGGCAGTAAGCTGAACCAGTGCACTGCAAGTGAGGACAAGGATTGTGGAGACTCTCCTTGTGTCTATTATTCCATCTCTGACCAAGGAGTTTACTGCCACACCCGTTGGTAACCTTTAGGGTTTTGCTGTTGCCCTTAGCAACAGCATTTCGGGTTCTCTACGTATTAAATCACTACATCTTGCTTCTTTCCATCTGAGCATTCCTAATATTAGGGAGATACCCAGTTTCTTAGCCTTTGGGCTTCTCTGTTCACTTTGTGTTTATTTTGTTACCCTATCACCTTCTGTGTATGTAATGTCATATTCCCCAGTCTGTCTGTGAGTTCATTTGTTTTGCAGCCCTCACCGTTCAGACACCAGTACATTCCTGCTGGCACTGGTGTGCATAACATATTCAGCAGCCTAATACTCCTGTTGAAATTTTGTGGGAATATGGAGCATACCCCTCAAAATACTTTGCAACAGGTGGTCGATCAGGTGCAGGTCCTGACTCGACAATTTAATGATTTGTCCATTAAAATGCACACCTCGCAGGCCGCTGGCAGAGCTCCCGCAGCAGCAGTACCTTCAGGGGTTAAGGAGCCGAAAGTAAATCTCCCGGATCGTTTTTCTGGAGATCGCTCGCAGTTCTTTTGTTTCAAGGAGAGCTGCAAGCTATATTTCCAGCTTAGGCCTCAGTCTTCTGGGTCGGAGATTCAGCGGGTGGGCATAGTGATTTCCTTGCTACAAGGAGACCCACAGGTCTGGGCATATGGGTTGCAGCCTGACTGTCCGTCGCTTAAAAGTGTTGATGCTTTTTTTACGGCACTGGGCATGTTGTATGATGAACCTGACAAGACGGCCTCAGCCGAGGCTCAGATTTCGATCCTTAAGCAAGGGCGAAGGCCAGTTGAGGTTTATTGTACGGAGTTTCGGAGGTTGGCCCATGATACCCAGTGGAATGACCCAGCCCTGAGACACCAGTACCGAAGAGGTCTTTCTAACCAGTTAAAAGACCAACTGGTACAATATCCCTTGCCTGATAGCTTGGATCAGCTCATGCAGTTATCCATTTGGGTGGATAGACGGCTGAGAGAGCGCAGGCTTGAAAGGGAGACCGAGGTTTCCTTCTTTCCCAAGGGAACCTCAGACTCTGAGGAATTTTCCGAGGAGCCTATGCAGATTGGGGCTACCCGCCTCTCCTCGCGTGAGAAGACGCGGAGGAGACAGCAGGGGTTATGTTTGTACTGTGGGAATAAAGGTCATGTGGTAGTATCATGCCCAGAAAAGCCGGAAAACTTCAGGGCCTGAGGGTGATGGGAAATATCCTGTCAGGCCAGAAGTCAGAATTTCCCAAGAAGACTTTTATCATTCCAGTGACCTTGAAGATCCTCGGTCAAACTGTCAAGACTGAGGCCTTTGTGGACAGTGGGGCCGACGGGGTTTTTATGGACCGCCAATTTGCCCTGAAACACTCTGTTCCCTTAGTACCCTTGGCATCGGAAATTGAGATTTGTGGGTTAAACGGGGAACCATTATCCCAGGGTAAAATTACCTCTTGCACTAGCCAGATTTCTTTGTCTATTGGAGCCACACACTCTGAAAAATTGTCCTTTTATGTGACTGTCTGTACTTTTGCCCCATTGGTGTTGGGGTTACCCTGGTTAAGGGCCTACAATCCTCAATTTGACTGGGTCTCTGGGGAGATTCTTAGTTGGGGTACTGATTGTTTCAGGAGTTGCTTGAGCCTTCCAGTCAGGCTTTCGCAGCTAAGTTTGCCAGGATTGCCAGGATGTTATGCAGATTTTGCGGACGTGTTCTCCAAAAGAGTTGCAGAGGTACTACCTCCCCGTCGCCCCTATGACTGTGCCATTGATTTGTTGCCAAATGCTAAGCTTCCCAAGAGCAGGTTGTACTCCCTGTCACGTCCTGAGACTCAGGCTATGGCAGAGTACATTCAGGAGAACTTGGCTAAGGGATTTATCAGACCTTCACAGTCTCCAGTTGGGTCGGGGTTCTTCTTCGTGGGTAAAAAGGACGGTTCGTTGCGACCCTGCATCGACTTCAGGGAATTGAACCGTATCACGATTAAAAACTCATACCCACTGCCTCTCATTTCGGTCTTGTTTGACCAGCTTCGTACTGCCACCATTTTTTCTAAGATTGACCTACGCGGTGCGTACAATCTAATCCGTATAAGAGAGGGGGATGAATGGAAGACTGCCTTTAATACCCACTCAGGGCATTATGAATATTTGTTGATGCCTTTTGGGCTCTGTAATGCCCCGGCAGTCTTCCAGGACTTCATGAACGATGTGCTCAGGGAATATTTGGATAGATTCTTAGTTGTATACTTAGATGACATCCTAATCTTCTCCCATTCCCTGGAGGAACATCGGAAGCATGTACGCTTAGTCCTCCAGAAACTCAGAGACCACCGGCTTGGGGCGAAGCTGGAGAAGTGCGAATTTGAAGTTCAGCAAATCGCATTTCTAGGATATATAATCTCCCCAGAAGGTTTCCAAATGGAGGGTTCCAAGGTACAGGCAGTCCTGGATTGGGTGCAGCCCACTAGTTTGAAGGCGCTTCAGCGTTTTCTGGGCTTTGCAAATTTGATTAGACGATTTATCGCTAGATTTTCGTCTATAGTGGCGCCCTTGGTGGCACTCACTAAGAAAGGGGCAGATGTTGCTCACTGGTCTTGTGAGGCCAAAGCGGCTTTTGCCCGTCTCAAAAGGGCATTTGTCTCGGCCAAGGTGCTGCGACACCCAGATCCAGAGCGTCCTTTTGTGGTGGAGGTGGATGCCTCTGAGATGGGTATTGGGGCAGTGCTCTCTCAGATGGGGGTGTCTGATAATCGCCTTCATCCCTGTGCTTACTTTTCCCGTAAATTTTCGCCTGCCGAGATGAATTATGACGTGGGTAACCGGGAATTGTTGGCTATTAAGGATGCACTCGAGGAGTGGAGACACTGGCTTGAGGGGGCTAAGTTTGTGGTCTCAATTCTCACCGACCATAAGAATTTGGCATATTTAGAGTCAGCGAAGCGCCTCAATGCCAGGCAGGCACGATGGGCTTTGTTTTTTGCTCGCTTTAATTTTTTGATAACATATCGCCCTGGGTCAAAAAACATCAAGGCTGATGCGCTCTCGCGGAGTTTTGCTCCAATCCAGGAGACCACCGAGGAGCCATTGACCATTGTGTCCCCATCATGTATTAAAGTGGGTATTACCCAGTACCTCTTGTCATTAGTCCTTAGAGCACAGGAGCAGGCTCCTCCAGACCTTCCGGTAGGTCTTTTGTTTGTGCCTCCTAGGTTAAGACAGCGAGTGTTCCTGGAATTCCATGCCAAGAAGTCGGCAGGTCACCCGGGTATTGCCAGAACTCGGGAGTTGCTATCTAGGGCGGTGTGGTGGCCCTCGGTGGCTAGGGATGTGGATCAGTGGGTTCGGGCATGTGACATCTGTGCCCGAAATAAGACTCCTAGAGGGGTTCCTGTTGGCCCATTACATCCACTCTCTATTCCATCTAAGCCATGGACCCACATTTCAATGGATTTTGTGGTGGACTTGCCCAAATCCTCGGGGATGACAGCCATCTGGGTTGTCGTTGACAGGTTTTCGAAGATGGCGCACTTCGTTCCATTGGTTGGGCTGCCATCGGCCAGACGCCTGTCTGAATTATTTATGCTGCATGTTGTGCGCCTCCACGGGTTGCCACTTGATGTGGTCTCTGACCGCGGATCCCAGTTTGTGGCCAAATTCTGGAGGGCATTTTGTTCCGATCTCCAGATTTCTGTCAGCTTGTCGTCAGGCTACCATCCGCAGTCTAATGGGCAGACTGACAGGGTGAACCAGTCCTTGGAGCAGTTCCTCAGGTGTTATGTCTCCAAGTGTCAGACTGACTGGGTTGCTCATCTGTCCATGGCGGAGTTTGCCTATAACAACGCGGCTCACTCTGCTACAGGGATCTCTCCCTTCCTTTGTGTGTATGGGCATCATCCTAAGGCCAATTCTTTTGACCCCCTGGACTCCACGCCTGGTGGTTCCTCTGTGGTTTCGGTCCTTAGAGGTATTTGGAGGAAAGTGAAGAAAGCCCTTGTGTCTGTGTCATTAGTGACCAAAAGGGTTTTTGAAAAGCGGAAAAGACCCTGCAGCTTCAAATTAGGGAACTTCGTCTGGTTGTCTACCAAGAATTTGAAGTTGAGACAGCCATCTCATAAGTTAGGCCCCCGGTTCATCGGTCCTTATAAGATCACTAGGGTTATCAATCCGGTGGCATTTCAGTTAGATCTACCCCGTTCTTTGGGTATCAATAAAACATTTCATTGTTCCCTTTTAAAACGGGCGATTAGTAATCCTTCTTCCAGTGGAAGACCTTCCCCTCTTCTGATACGTGGCCAGAGGGAGTTTGTTGTTGAAAGGATTCTTGACTCCAAGATGGTTCGGGGTCGGCTGTCATTTTTGGTGCACTGGAAGGGGTATGGCCCGGATGAGCGGTCGTGGGTGCGCAGTTGTGATTTTCATGCCCCCAGACTGTTACGCTCTTTCTTCTCGCAGTTCCCCGATAAACCCGGTGGTAGGGGTTCTTTGACCCCTCGTCAGAGGGGGGGTACTGTTAGGGTCTCCTGCTCTGTGCTGCCACGTCGTCATGGCAACCGGGAGACAAGTGCTAGCGGAGTAACATGAGCGTAGCTGATACTCCGGTTCGGGTCTTTTGCTGTGCAGTGGTTACAGGCTCTGTGCATGGCAGGGGATCCGGTGCTGGTTTTTGTGCTCACAGTCTGTGAGGTCTGAGTGGGGCGTGGACAGCACCTGCTATATAAACCCTCTTCTCAGGTTAGGCAGATGCTGCTGAATCTTTGTTGGTTAGTCAGTTCCTGAAAGCTAGCTAGTACTGTGTAAACTTTGTATTTGTTGTTGCTTACTGCAAATAGGCCTTGGGATTTGGTATTACACTCTGCCAATCCAGACCTAGCAGTAAGACTGGAGTCAGTCGTTTAACCTGCTGGGGTTCTTTTGCTACTCTGTGAACCTAGCAAGTTTGCGGCTGTATTCTCAGACTTGCCTGCCAAAATCCTTTCTCACTGTGCAAGGTGTTCAGGTGTCAGTTTAGTGGCAGTAAGCTGAACCAGTGCACTGCAAGTGAGGACAAGGATTGTGGAGACTCTCCTTGTGTCTATTATTCCATCTCTGACCAAGGAGTTTACTGCCACACCCGTTGGTAACCCTTTAGGGTTTTGCTGTTGCCCTTAGCAACAGCATTTCGGGTTCTCTACGTATTAAATCACTACATCTTGCTTCTTTCCATCTGAACATTCCTAATATTAGGGAGACACCCAGTTTCTTAGCCTTTGGGCTTCTCTGTTCACTTTGTGTTTATTTTGTTACCCTATCACCTTCTGTGTATGTAATGTCATATTCCCCAGTCTGTCTGTGAGTTCATTTGTTTTGCAGCCCTCACCGTTCAGACACCAGTACATTCCTGCTGGCACTGGTGTGCATAACACTGTATTGTGTGCAGCATTGAGGCATCTACTGTATGTATGTCCTTCGATGCCACAAAGGTTGCACTTTACTTTTGTACATTCTTTTGAGGAGTGTCGGACTGGGGCATGAAGGGCCCACCGGGGGAATGCAGTGATAGGGGCCCATACTTAGGGGTGTAGCCAGCCTACAAAGGGTGTGTGGCCAGCCTCCACAGAGGATTGAAATACACAGTTGTCTTGTGCAGTGTAATGCAACATATCTACCATGTATAATACAAGTGCACAGTCTGGAACCTGATCCCTAGAAGAAAGAGTGGGCCCTCAGGCAGTGGGGCCTACCAGAGGTTTCCCCTGTACCCCTGTGGGCCAGTCCGATGCTGCTTTTGAGCTATGCCCCATCTGACCACATAATGCACATTTAATCACGGTACAAGCACCACTGAAATGACGAAAATCCCCACATTTGTGGTCCTGGGCTGCCCCTGATAGAAAGATTGGAGCCTGTCTTGTCCAATGTAGGCAGCCGAAGGCAAATGCAGGGTCTCCGCACCATAAGGACGGAGTCTAGCAAATACAGAATAAGCCCCACTCCAAACTCCCTTAGTGTGGTTGAACTCAATAAGGGGGGACAGAACTGCATAATATCTAGACAGCCAAAAAGTTATGTCTGATGGTGGTAGAGACTCGTTTCTCACTAGGACTGTAACCTTAACCCTGTCCTGTCTGGTAATTATGTTTGTTTTAAATAAACTATAGGGCTTGTGGCCGGAAAGGCCTCAGCCACGTGGAAAATGGCCGCCGCGGCACTGAAGGGGTTAACCCCTAGTGCCCGACGCCATGTTGCGGACAATAGGCGCTTGGCGTCACTGTTAAACGTACTTACGGCGCTGGGCGCGGACTGTTTAAAAGTTTGTTTAATGATGTTTTAACATGTCATATGTAGTGCTCTGTGCACAATTGTAGGATTGCATGTTTAACTGTATTTATTTTATATTCAAGATGTGGTCATCTGTATATTTAAAGAGGAAAATGCACTTACTCTTATAGATGTCTGAATAATCATCTCTTATCCTCTGGAAATAGGAAGTGGCATGCTAATGGCCCTGTCCTAGCAGAGAGGTGTGAAGGACAATACCTTTTGATGTGTAAGTTCCTTAGAGAGAGATGCTAATCACTGGGTCTATGGGCTTGGAACTTGTTTCATGTACCTGATTTGGTTGATGTGCGAGCCCTGGGTGGCCGATGCAGGAAGGAAGACTGTTTGTATTGTAGCCTTCCTGTTGTAATCTCAAACACTGGGTTTGCCTGGAGATGTGAATGAGACAGAAACATTTGTATTTTGAAGCTATGTGATAAATTTATCAATAGTGAATGTTAATCTGATACCAAACGTCTGTGTCACAGGAAGGAGGATATTGTTTTATTGCACTTATATCCTTGTAAAATGTGATTTATTGGTATTTTGTAAAATAACCCGATTGGTTGGAGAAGACAGGGAGGGCTTACCCCCCTGTGATACTGTGTGGAAAATTGACATAAAAAGGAGACCTGCGTGCCTCCAGATTTGTAGTTGTACCATCTTTATTCTGCTGAAACATCTGATTGTATGCTGTTGCCCCTAGCAATAGGGAGGAGCCTTTTTAAAGGTTATCATTGAGCAAATAAACATCATTGCCTCAAGAAGATTGCTTCATCTTGTGACCTACAGGGTTAGGCCAAACCTAGCCCCGTCCTCCGGCTGTCCAGGGAAGCAACTAACGTCTCCAAGTTCCGCCCTCCGCCAGCTACCGGTAGAGGCCTAGCAAGTGGCTAGTGGGGATTCGTCAGCACCACACAAGTGTGGTAAGGCAGTGCGTCGGCACATACAGAGCAGAACCGTGGTTCCAAACGCCACGGCAGGTTAGGAGTTTGGTGGTGGCAGCATAAACCCGCCCACAACGCAGTGGGTGGAGTCAGTAACAGGTGGTTACTGATGGTAAGCGGGAATCCCTTATGTGGTCTTGCCTCGTGTGACTTGACCTTCCAATCTGTGCGCAGGAGACGGGACGCGAAAGCGGCGAGTGCTTTCGTACGGAACCGTCCTGTCACAGAAATTGTTGGCATAGCGGTGGGATATTCCCAGGCGGCTTTTCATCACCCGATTGGAGAAGCCGAGTTACTCAGGAGAGGAGTAACTGCAGCGCAGGAGAACGCACAAGATGGCGGAATTCAGCGGAATGTCCAAGGATGATCTGGAGATCGTATGCCAGGAGAAGGGTGTGGATATCCCTTTCAACGCGTCCAGAAGCGTCATGCAGGCGGCGCTCAGGAGCTGGGAGGAGTCCCATCGGGCGGAGGTGGAAAGCACTGACGGCGTCAGCATCGCAGAGGACGGCCCACCAGTGGACCTTCGTACAGAACCGGTGAGATCCACAAGCCCCGCTCTCTCTCACAGCAGCAATGTTTCCCAGCAATCCCTAGCAGGGCCAGGATCCCAACGTCCCAGGGAGGGCAGTACGGATAGCCTAGCAGATCGGCTAGCGGAATTGGGGGAAAGGGCAACGGAGCAAGAGCGCTTGATCATCATCCAGATGTGGCGTGATGAGCGGGCACCACAGGCCGTGGTACCCCGGGAGCCGTTGTCAGCTGTTGTACACAGATCAGGACGTATTCAGTTTGCCAAGTTTGCAGACAGTGATGGGGACATTGATGGACATTTACAAGTTTTTGAAAGGACTTGCAAACTACACGATCTACCCAAGTCAGAGTGGGTGAGACACCTTGTGCCCACTCTGCATGGAGAGGCCTTGAAGGCCTATCGAGTAGTGGACACGGAGGTCTGTGGGAACTACGACGATGTCGCGAAGGCCCTCCTCCAGCGATTCTTCATCACTCTAGAGTCTTACAGGAAGAAGTTCAGAGACTTGCCCAAGAATCCTAGCAGCACCCATGAGCAGTTCGCCAATCAGCTGCGGCAGTACGTGGTGAAGTGGGTGAAGGATTCGGAAGCCACTACATGGGACGCACTGATCAACCTGATCTGCAGGGAGCAGTTCTACCGCAGGTGCGCCCCAGAAGTGAAGGAGTGGGTGCTAGATCGGGAGCCACCCAGCTTAAAGATGGCTGCCCAGTTAGCAGACAAATATGTGGCAATTCGGCCACGGGGGCAGAAGCGCCCAGCCAGCTCCAAAAGACTGCACCACCAAGGGGACCCCCCTCTTCAGCTCATCACCCCCAAAGACAAGCATCTTCCAACCCGGGTGCTCTTGGCCAGCAACCGCACCGCAGCGTCCCTGCAACTGATCAGAGATCATCGGTGCCACGACTGGAGAAGAAGTGCTACGGCTGTGGGAAAATCGGACATCTGAGGATGAACTGTCCTGCATCCCAAGCACCCCAGACTCGTGCCCCAAATCCGAGTGCTGGAGCCCGGATCGCTTGTTTGACGAGAGGAGATGAGCCTACAGAGACTGTTCCCCCTCCAGTCAGTCCGATGGAGTGTGGCGAGAGACAGGTGCACTCTGCGGAGAGAGTCACCTGCATGGCCAAACAGCCCCTACACAACATGTGGAGGCACCTGCAGCCAGTCCACGTGGGACCCCTGCAGGGGGAAGGCCTAAGAGACTCTGAGGCCTCAATCACTGTGGTGAGCCCCCACCTTATAGATCCTGCTGCAGTATTGCAGGGTCGAACTGCCAAGGTCACCCTGGCAGATGGAACAGAGAAAGCGGTTCCCATGGCAAGAGTCTATCTGGACTGGGGAGCTGGACCAGAGTTGCGAGAAGTTGCCGTCATGGATGGTCTCCCAACTGATGTGGTCCTAGGAAATGATCTGGGTGGTGGGATCGTCACTACGTTTGTTGGTGCCATTCCCCGGAGTCAAGTTCCACAACCACCGTTGACATCAGCTGCTCCAGCACAGCCCAGCCCAGAGGAAAAGACTACAGCTGCTAGACAACTGCCAGCACAGCCAACCACAGCTTCAACCAGCCCAGAGGAAAAGATTACAGCGGCTAGATCAGCACATCGACCCCGCATGCCTTTTGCCTCTGGTATGTCTACATCCCCTAGCAACGCAGAGGATGTCGGTTCCAGCTCGTTTGATCCTGTGGGGGTGCCCAATGATGCTCCTGACCCAAGTGGTTTGCCAACTCCGGCGGTGAGTATGAGAAACCACCCTGACTTTTCCATGACTGACCCCTACCAGACTGACCCTAGTAGTCCCCACCTAGATCCCCCTGTAGAGTGTCCCAATTTAGGAGAGATTGAGGGCCACAGGCAGGAGTTTAGGGAGGCTCAACTCTCTGACCCATCCCCGAAAGGCATGAGGCGCCACTCTGGCAGCGGCCTTGACAGGGTTGGGGCGGGAAGTTTGACCTGGCGGGAAGGGTTAAGGTACAGGGTAGCCAGGAAAGTGGGAGGGGATAGACCAGATAGGGAATGTGTCCAACTGGTCCCCCCAGGGAACTTTCCTGCGCAACCGGTGTCGGTTGCCAGCGAAACCCCTTTGGACAGTAACCCTGAGATAGACCGTACCCTGAAGTGCCTGACACAGTGCTTACCCTGGTCTGGAATGTCGGATGACGCCCAGACCAACTGTAGGGCTGGTGCCATGTGTTGGCAGCTGGGGCACTCCAGCGGTTGTGTTGTCTCTGGGCCTCTGCCCATAGGAGAACCCTTGCAGCAAGTTGCTGTGGACATAGCAGGTCCCCTGCCTGTGCGCAGTAGATCGGGGAAGACACGCAGCCTCCCTGTAGTGGATGCCACACAGGATCCAGAGGCTGGTGGTCTGGCCGCCATCACTGTGGCACAGGTAGCGGACGAGGAGGAAGGAGTAGGCCTAGGTGACAGGGTAGGTTTCCCGAGTCATAGGTCGACGGAGGAGGATTGGAGGGCAGGTCTGACAGTTCGGGCAGACAGTTGCCAGATAGGTATGACAGAGATGGCTAGGAAGGGCATTCCCAAGTCAGTGGACTTTGCACCCGCTTGCGAGTTGGCATTCCAGTCATTGAAGGAGGCTAGGGTACCCGCTCCAGTGCTGATGGCGCACATTCTTGACCAGGACTGTGTGTTACGAACTACTGCGCCACTGCACGGACTGGGAGCAGTACCGAGCCAGAAAGAGCCATATGGGCAGGAGCACCCTGTGACCTGTTTGAGCAGGAAACTGCTATGGTGGGAAGTGGGGTATGCCACAATTGGGACACTTTGGGTGGCACTTGTTTGTAACCGCCCCCCCCCCCCCCCCCCCCACCGTGGTGACTTACCACCCACCAGTTCGGTGGCTGCAATCTACCTTGGGGAAATTGGACAGACTTTTGTGGTGGAGCCTTGAACTTGGACTTCAGGTGGACTATTTGAACATTGTGCACCCACGAAGAGGGGCCCACTACACTATGGATGAACCCCTAGGTAGCGTCCCCCTTCAACACAAGGGACTGCGGGACCAGGACCCAAATCGTTGAGACATGGGTCCCTGGTTGACCCGCTTGAATGGGGGGGGGGGGGCAGGAGTGTGGCCGGAAAGGCCTCAGCCACGTGGAAAATGGCCGCCGCGGCACTGAAGGGGTTAACCCCTAGTGCCCGACGCCATGTTGCGGACAATAGGCGCTTGGCGTCACTGTTAAACGTACTTACGGCGCTGGGCGCGGACTGTTTAAAAGTTTGTTTAATGATGTGTTTTAACATGTCATATGTAGTGCTCTGTGCACAATTGTAGGATTGCATGTTTAACTGTATTTATTTTATATTCAAGATGTGGTCATCTGTATATTTAAAGAGAAAAATGCACTTACTCTTATAGATGTCTGAATAATCATCTCTTATCCTCTGGAAATAGGAAGTGGCATGCTAATGGCCCTGTCCTAGCAGAGAGGTGTGAAGGACAATACCTTTTGATGTGTAAATTCCTTAGAGAGAGATGCTAATCACTGGGTCTATGGGCTTGGAACTTGTTTCATGTACCTGATTTGGTTGATGTGCGAGCCCTGGGTAGCCGATGCAGGAAGGAAGACTGTTTGTTTGTATTGTAGCCTTCCTGTTGTAATCTCAAACACTGGGTTTGCCTGGAGATGTGAATGAGACAGAAACATTTGTATTTTGAATCTATGTGATAAATTTATCAATAGTGAATGTCAATCTGATACCAAACGTCTGTGTCACAGGAAGGAGAATATTGTTTTATTGCACTTATATCCTTGTAAAATGTGATTTATTGGTATTTTGTAAAATAACCTGATTGGTTGGAGAAGACAGGGAGGGCTTACCCCCCTGTGATACTGTGTGGAAAATTGACATAAAAAGGAGACCTGCGTGCCTCCAGATTTGTAGTTGTACCATCTTTATTCTGCTGAAACATCTGATTGTATGCTGTTGCCCCTAGCAATAGGGAGGAGCCTTTTTAAAGGTTATCATTGAGCAAATAAACATCATTGCCTCAAGAAGATTGCTTCATCTTGTGACCTACAGGGTTAGGCCAAACGTAGCCCCGTCCTCCGGCTGTCCAGGGAAGCAACTAACGTCTCCAAGTTCCGCCCTCCGCCAGCTACCGGTAGAGGCCTAGCAAGTGGCTAGTGGGGATTCGTCAGCACCACACAGGTGTGGTAAGGCAGTGCGTCGGCACATACAGAGTAGAACCTTGGTTCCAAACGCCACGGCAGGTTAGGAGTTTGGTGGTGGCAGCATAAACCCGCCCACAACGCAGTGGGTGGAGTCAGTAACAGGTGGTTACTGACGGTAAGCGGGAATCCCTTATGTGGTCAGGCCTCGTGTGACTTGACTTTCCAATCTGTGCGCAGGAGACGGGACGCGAAAGCGGCGAGTGCTTTCGTACGGAACCGTCCTGTCACAGGGCTCTTCTGATCTTTTTTGCTCCCATTTCTTTCCAAACACCTGAACGCCATTCAGTGAAACAAAACTAAGATCATATTCAGGGGTCTTAATGGGGTGTATACAGGAGTATAGGTCTATAGCCTCAAAACCCAAAGAAAATATTTCCAAAAAATCTGATTTTGAAGGGGGCTCCCCTTCTCCAGCCCATCTGAACTGGATGACGTTCTGTCTTTTTTATGGGTTGCCCCCCTCCTGCCCTTGGCCCAGTATCCACACTTGACTGTGCAGCATCTGAGGCCACCTTTGCATATGACACAGATCCTGGTTTTACAAAATGAGGAGGAGCTAAAGGCATAATCAATAGGGTTCAGGGTCGGACTTGCCCACAGGGGTACAGGGGAAACCTCCGGTAGGCCCCATTGCCTGAGGACCCACTCCTTCCTTTAGGGATCAGGTTCCAGACTGTGCACTTGTATTATACATGATATGTTGCATTACAATGCACAAGACTATTGGAGGATGGCCACACCCCCTTTGTAGACTGGCCACAGCCCTAAGTATGGGCCCCTATCACTGCTTTCCCCCGGTGGGCCCTTCATACCCCAGTCCGACACTGCTGGGGTTTGCATAACTGCACCCACATTCTCTGCATTACCAGCTTCATAAATATTTGACAACCTTAACTGGTTCTCTTTAATTAAATTAATTGCAGCAGTTGCTCTTGCAGGCAAATCCAAATCCTCCCAGTCAGAGTCCGCAATCTCTGCCTGCGCAGGGGTTAAAGTGTTCTTGTTTAATGCAGGGAGTCCTTGTGCCAGCTTTCCTGCAGACACAGACACACTGGGTTTCCCTGATATCAGTCCCTCCTGTGCTTCTTTGGCCACGCCCCCTGGAGTCTCCCCAGTTGCCAGGCCTAAACCCGCTGCTGTAAACTTATTCAGGGGACCAGCCTCAGCACCTCCTTCAACTGATGACAGTCCCCCGACACGCGCCGGACCCACACACGCTGCCTTTAGGGCTAGCATCGGGGGAACAGGACCACAGAGAGCTGCAGTGGTCACCAGAGACATGGCGTCAGCCGATGTCCCAGCAGCCTCCATGCCCCCTGCTCCGTCACCACCCGGCTGCTGCCCAAAGAGAGACGCCTCCCCTCCATGAACCACACTGTGGAACGCATACTCCAGAGTTAGTTTGAAAGGTCTCACTGCACTGTCTGAGACCATCGCCATCTTGGAATCTATGCCATTGCAGCAGCCATCTCCAGCTTTTGCCACGGCATCCACACCACCTTTTCCCATTAGCTTCACAGTCTCATCACATTCTAGTGCTCTTTCAGCTGCCTTTTTCTTTGCATCAATCACTGGCGGCTTCCCGTCAGTGGTCGCCGGTCCATCAGCACAAGCTGCTGGGTCCTCTGCAGTCACCACCAGACCCCCAGCAGATACCACTGGATTACCAGCAGCAGTCACCGGATTATCTGCAGCCACTGCTGGACCTCCCTTCAATACTGGAGCCAGACCACCATCCTTTAAAGGGTTAACAGTAAGTTTTTCCTCACTTTCCTTAAGCAGGGCCTGGTCTTTCAACATGGTGATGCGACGTCTGCAGGCACCCTGCTTCTCTGCCAACTCAAGGAGCTCATCACGGATGATCAGCCTCTCCCAGGTCCGGCAGGACCCCCGCTTTTTGCGTTTAGCACTGATCCGGCCTTGGATTCTCTGTAGCTCCTTTTTCAATTCATCCAGCCCTATCTGTGCAAACTCATCTTCACTGCAGGAGGATTGCTCCACTGGACTCTCCAGCAGAATTTGGGCATCCTCACCCACCCCTTCACTGCTGGTAAGCATGGACACTTCACCCAAAAGGCCTGCTTCCCTCAGTTTGGTGGGCTCCACCGACGGTGACACCAGTTGAGGGCCCTTTGCAGAATCCGCAGTCACTGGGACAGCCATGATCACATACTTAGTCCCTGGCTTCAGCAAAGCCTCCACTGTCACTTTTCCAAGGATTCCAGGGCTTTGGCAAGGGCCAGATGGAAAAAGGCCCAGACTAGGCCCAGAAGCCTGGGGATCGCCTTCATCCTCCTCCCCAGGGGGATCCATCCTCCCATGGGAGGACTCCCAGGAAACACTGCAGGCTCCAAAAACTTCCAGAGGCCTAGGAGCTCAGTAGCTGGTAGAATCCAGGCACATATACTACTGCTCTCTCCTGGTGTAACCCAGGCACATATACCACTGCTCTCTCTTGGTGTATCCCAGGCACATATACTACTGCTCTCTCCCCGTGTAACACAGACACATATACTACTGCTCTCTCCTGGTGTAACCCAGGCACATATACTACTGCTCTCTCCCCATGTAACACAGGAACATATACTACTGCTCTCTCCCCGTGTAACACAGACACATATACTACTGTTCTCTCCCCGTGTAACGCAGACACATATACTACTGCTCTCTCCCCGTGTAACGCAGGCACATATACTACTGCTCTCTCCTGGTGTAACACAGGCACATATACTACTGCTCTCTCCTGGTGTAACACAGGCACATATACTACTGCTCTCTCCCGGTGTAACCCAGGCGCATATACCACTGCTCTCTCCCTGTGTAACACAGGCACATATACTACTGCTCTCTCCCCGTGTAACGCAGCCACATATACTACTGCTCTCTCCCGGAGTAACGCAGGCACATATACTACTGCTCTCTCTTGGTGTAACCCAGGCACATATACTACTGCTCTCTCCCCATGTAACACAGGCACATATACTACTGCTCTCTCCCCGTGTAACACAGACACATATACTACTGCTCTCTCCCGGTGTAACCCAGGCGCATATACCACTGCTCTCTCCCTGTGTAACACAGGCGCATATACTACTGCTCTCTCCCCGTGTATCGCAGCCACATATACTACTGCTCTCTCCCGGAGTAACGCAGGCACATATACTACTGCTCTCTCCCGGAGTAACACAGACACATATACTACTGCTCTCTCCCCGTGTAACACAGGCACATATACTACTGCTCTCTCCTGGTGTAACACAAGCACATATACTACTGCTCTCTCCCGGCGTAACCAGTCACATATACTACTGCTCTCTCCCGGCGTAACCAGTCACATATACTACTGCTCTCTCCCGGCGTAACCAGTCACATATACTACTGCTCTCTCCCGGCGTAACCAGTCACATATACTACTGCTCTCTCCCTGTGTAACACAGCCGCATTTACTACTGTACTCTCCTGGAGTAAAACTTTCTTGGCATTTACTACCCTTGCAGAGCTATCCTTGAGATACCTCCAATTGTATGTAAAAAATACAAAGGTCCATGTTACAGTTAATTTTTTGGTGCAAGATACGTCTAGCTCTATAATAACCCGATAGTGCTTTACATGTATCTGTGCTGTAAACGGTACAGTGTCCCTGTACTACAGCTTTCAACGGCCACTTACCTGGATCATGTTCTGCAGCCAGATCCTCTTTGGTATCCAGGAATTCCGAGCTGTGCTCTGACGGCAGACCAGTGTCTTGGTGACCCTTCGATCCCCCACTTCCGGATGAGTCTTGTGACTGGAAGAATACCGAGCTCCCGGACTCCTGAGACCGCATCATACTGTACCGCCGTCTTTTGTCCTACCGGACACAGGGAGAGACAGAAAGAAGACACTCAGTACCCTTTGCCAGATGACAATATTATGTTTCCGGGAGACCTCCTTCACTAGCGGGAGATACTGGACCAATTTCTATGTTGCTTGATGGTGTGGGGAAGCCTTCTGTAGTCAGTTTTGTGAGTTTTGTCATATTTTATTATTATCAGTAACAGGTAGGAGGGCCCTGCTCGCAAGATTACAGTCTATAGGGAAATAGTTACTTCTTCACTCTGTGTAAAGTTACAGCCAAGTTGCCAAATCTCCCCATAATTAAAGGGATAGTTCCAGGGCTAGTGGCCTGAGTAGGACGTAATGGCGACGTCAGGCGCAATTGAGCAGTATTTTTCTTTGTGCATGCATCTAAGAAATGTCTTGAAAATGTATTGTTTATTCCTGGGTGGTGGGTGGAAGGTGCCAGGGAGATGGAACAGAGCTGGCCCATCTTATGGGCGTGTTATGGCAGTGCCACGGGCTTGTCCCTGTAGTGACTGCAAATTCAGACACACAAACATTTACTCTAGAGGCCAAACACAACCTGTAACATGACAGAAGCTGATTAATCGATACTTCAAGCTTTGATACATCTCCCACCATTCTGTTATATCTAAGTGCTCTACAGTTGTACTGTAGTGCTGTACTGTCATCAGGGCCACCACTAGGGGGGGACTGCCAGAGCTGGAGTCTGAGCCGCAGACAGAGAGGGGGACCCACCCAGCGGCTGGACCGGCTCACACTGCTTTCCGGCACAGGCTGATCCATACGTCTGACAGGCCGGCTGCAGAGCTTTCAGGATCAGCGTTCCAATGTGGAACGCAAGCCGCAAGCTGTAATCTGCTCCAGCAAGCAGGCACTTCTGGGAGCCGTTAGCTGGCAGCGGAGCAGCAGCATAGAGTGGTGTCTGACGTGACCCCCGCTGGTACCCCAGACCATCACTGCACACTTCTTTTTGGGTCCTGCATCTTAGGTAAGTGATGCAGACCCCGTGCACTGTCACCCCTCCGTCGCAAGGGACATACTCCCCACTATATCCGAATAGTGCCTGCTAGTCGGCATGCCGACTGTTGGGATTTAGAGGGGTCGGGATGTAGCCATCGGTATAGTGCGGTGGCGGGCTATACTTCCCTACGCTAATGCCAGAATCTACCGGTGTATCCTGCACAGACTTGCCTACTCTCCCGGAATGGCCAGGAGGCACCCGAAAATCGGGTTTTAAAAATGACAGTTAGGAGCTGGTGGGCCGGTATTTTATCTCCGTCCACTTTATCTCACTCTAAGGCTTAGTACATAGGGGGTCATTCCGAGTTGATCGCTAGCTGCCGTTGTTCGCTGCGTAGCGATCAGTGAAAAAAACGGCTAATCTGCGCATGCGTATGCACCGCAATGCGCACGCGCTTCGTATGGGTACGAAGTCCTTCGTGGTTTTGCACTGGTTCTAGCGACGATTCCATTCGCACAGCCGAACACAAGGAGATTGATAGGAAGAGGGCGTTTCTGGGAGTCAACTGACCGTTTTCTTTGAGTGTTTGGAAAAACGCAGGCGTGGCCGGGCGTATGCTGGGCGGGTATCTGACGTCATTACCGTGTCACTCGTCGCAGCAATCATCACGCAGAATAAGTAACTACAGGGATGGTCTTGTCCTGCACAAAATGTGTTTGCCGGCGCTCTGCTGCACAGGCGTTCGCACTCCTGCAAAGCGAAAATACACTCCCCACGTGGGCGGCGACTATGCGTTTGCACGGCTGCTAAAAGTAGCTAGCGAGCGATCAACTCGGAATGACCCCCATAGACCTTTATAGTGTGCTTTGTGCTTGTTCCGTTGTGGGATCCGGAACTCTCATTTGAAAGGGATTACGAATAAACACACTGTATAATAATTAAACCCTCTTGAAGATTTATTGCATTTCTCTTCACGGCCGCCTGCGAGCTGAGCACCCAGCCACCCACTTACCCAGCACCATAACAAACACACATCGGGAGCAGGGGGCACCCTAAAGACTCTCAGACAAATATGTTCCAGAAATATATTAAAAGTGGAGGTTTCAAGCCGCCGTCTTATTTGATCAGAAATATTTTTGCTGATTTAAAAGAATCCCTAAAATAAATGTAGCCTGCGATTTGTGATCTGGTTACAGCTCATTCCGTTACCATGGCGAATCCCGCCGGCGGTATCCGGGCTGTTTGGAAGCTCCGCTCTCTTCGGGAAGGCAGCTATGATCAGGAGACGGAGAAAGCAAGCTGGTCGCTGCCCAATCTGTCACATCGCTGTTCCCAAATAATTTGTGATCACTGATGTGGTTATTGGAACAGATGTATCAAGCCTTGGAGAGAGATAAAGTACTAGTGAACCTGCTCCTAACTGCCATGTTACAGGCTGTTTCAAAAATGACAGTTAGGAGCTGATTGGCTGGTACTTTATCTCTCTCCCATTTATCTCTCTCCAAGGCTTAGTACACAGACCTCATAGAGTATTAAAAGAAAGGCTGCGCTTGACAATTATATATACGTTATGGTAAGAACTTACCGTTGATAACGGTATTTCTCCTGAGTCCACAGGATCCACAGGATACATTGGGATATGATGAAGCGACAGCGGATTTGCACCAATCCGTCAAAGCTTTTCGGCCTCCCAGCATGCAACGGGCCCGTCCGTATATACCCGCCCCCTGGCTCAGGCAAATCAGTCGTCGAGGTATGGAAAAATTCTTATCCCCTGCTGGCGGAGATAAGCTGCCATTACCACCATAATTTTGGTAAATACTCTGGGGGCTGTGGCTAACCCAAAAGGTAGGGCCTGAAACCGAAAATGCTGTTGGAGGATAGCGAACCTGAGATAGCACTGATGGGACCGAGCTATAGGAACATGTAGGCAAGCATCCTGGATATCCAGGTATACCATATAATCCCCTGGCTCCATGGCCAAAATGATGGAACGGAAAGTCTCCATATGAAACCGAGGTACCCAAATGTATTTGTTCAGCACCTTGAGAGTGAGAATGGGTCGGAATGACCCATTTGGCTTCTGAACTAGAAACAGTTTGGAGTAAAACCCCTGTCCTCGCTGTGCAGGAGGAACTGGAATGATTACTCCTGACTGAAGCAATTTCTGCAAAGCCCTGGCCTTCGTCTCTACCTGAGACGGGCTGGTACATAAAAAAACCTTCGAGGAGGGTACTTTTTGAAGGCAAATGCATAACCGTGAGATACCGCTTCCTGCACCCAGGCATCTGTGGTAGACTGCTGCCAGATCTGAGCAAACTGAAGAAGTCGGCGCCCCACCCTCGGATCCCCCAGGTGGTATCCGGTCGATGGATCGGCAGACGCTTGATCGACAATGCGAACATCGACCACGCAACATAGACAACATCTACATCGACAGTGTTCGAACATCTACAAACACAAGATCGACATCACACTAACATCGGCACACACTACATCGACAAACACTGACCATCGACAATACGTATACTCGATAAACAAAACATCGACACACAAATGATCGATCATGCACAACATCGAAACAACGTCAGGTCGACCAACAAATCATCGACATGTAATTGTTCTACAAACAAATGCATCGACCTACTGAAGATCGACCAACCATAGACAGACAAAACATAGATCGACATGTAATTGTGCAACAAACAAATACATCGACTTACTGAAGATCGACAAACCTTAGATTGACAAGTAATTGTTCGACAAACAAATACATCGACCTACAGAAGATCGACATACTATAGACCGACAATTTATCGATCGACATGAAATTGTTCGTCAAACAAATACATCGACATACATAAGATCGACAAACCATAGACCGACCACACATAGATCGACATGTAATTGTTCGACAAACAAATACATCGACTTACTGAAGATCGACAAACCATAGACCGACACTACATTTAATATATCGACATATAAATAGGCCAAGTATAGAAAAACACTCTACAGCACTATCCCTGCCTAGCCCTTACATCCACCACCTACACAATACCCTGACCTGCTGCACATCTGCAACACCCTCCCCCCCCACGCTATTCCCCACGATACCCTTCCAAAGTTAGACGCCGCCTCCATCCCCCCTAGTCACCCCGCTGCCCGTCTACATTTACACGCCTAGCTAGACACCCCACTACATTACGCGCCCCATGTGGCACTACAAGTAACACAACGCCCTGGCACTGCTCCCCGCTCTGGTAGCACAGTCACACCTTTTAAGAAACACCCCACCCATGTCTGCCAGCACACCTGGGCACCCGGCTGCACATCTGCAACGCTGACACCCTCCCCCCCCCGCTATTCCCCACGATACTCTTCCAAAGTTAGATGCCGCCTCCATCCCCCCTAGTCACCCCGCTGCCCGTCTACATTTACACGCCTAGCTAGACACCCCACTACATTACGCGCCCCATGTTTCACCGTGGCACTACAAGTAACACAACGCCCTGGCACTGCTCCCCGCTCTGGTAGCACAGTCACACCCTTTAAGAAACACCCCACCCATGTCTGCCAGCACACCTGGGCACCCGGCTGCACATCTGCAACGCTGACACCCTCCCCCCCCCGCTATTCCCCACGATACTCTTCCAAAGTTAGATGCCGCCTCCATCCCCCCTAGTCACCCCGCTGCCCGTCTACATTTACACGCCTAGCTAGACACCCCACTACATTACGCGCCCCATGTTTCACCGTGGCACTACAAGTAACACAACGCCCTGGCACTGCTCCCCGCTCTGGTAGCACAGTCACACCTTTTAAGAAACACCCCACCCATGTCTGCCAGCACACCTGGGCACCCGGCTGCACATCTGCAACGCTGACACCCTCCCGCCCCCCCGCTATTCCCCACGATACCCTTCCAAAGTTAGACGCCGCCTCCATCCCCCCTAGTCACCCCGCTGCCCGTCTACATTTACACGTCTAGCTAGACACCCCACTACATTACGCGCCCCATGTTTCACCGTGGCACTACAAGTAACACAACGCCCTGGCACTGCTCCCCGCTCTGGTAGCACAGTCACACCTTTTAAGAAACACCCCACCCATGTCTGCCAGCACACCTGGGCACCCGGCTGCACATCTGCAACGCTGACACCCTCCCCCCCCCGCTATTCCCCACGATACTCTTCCAAAGTTAGATGCCGCCTCCATCCCCCCTAGTCACCCCGCCTAGCTAGGCGTGAAAATGTAGACGGGCAGCGGGGTGACTAGGAGGGATGGAGGCGGCGTCTAACTTTGGAAGGGTATCGTGGGGAATAGCGGGGGGGGGGGGGGAGGGTGTCAGCGTTGCAGATGTGCAGCCGGGTGCCCAGGTGTGCTGGCAGACATGGGTGGGGTGTTTCTTAAAAGGTGTGACTGTGCTACCAGAGCGGGGAGCAGTGCCAGGGCGTTGTGTTACTTGTAGTGCCACGGTGAAACATGGGGCGCGTAATGTAGTGGGGTGTCTAGCTAGACGTGTAAATGTAGACGGGCAGCGGGGTGACTAGGGGGGATGGAGGCGGCGTCTAACTTTGGAAGGGTATCGTGGGGAATAGCGGGGGGGGGAGGGTGTCAGCGTTGCAGATGTGCAGCCGGGTGCCCAGGTGTGCTGGCAGACATGGGTGGGGTGTTTCTTAAAGGGTGTGACTGTGCTACCAGAGCGGGGAGCAGTGCCAGGGCGTTGTGTTACTTGTAGTGCCACATGGGGCGCGTAATGTAGTGGGGTGTCTAGCTAGGCGTGAAAATGTAGACGGGCAGCGGGGTGACTAGGAGGTATGGAGGCGGCGTCTAACTTTGGAAGGGTATCGTGGGGAATAGCGGGGGGGCGGGAGGGTGTCAGCGTTGCAGATGTGCAGCCGGGTGCCCAGGTGTGCTGGCAGACATGGGTGGGGTGTTTCTTAAAAGGTGTGACTGTGCTACCAGAGCGGGGAGCAGTGCCAGGGCGTTGTGTTACTTGTAGTGCCACGGTGAAACATGGGGCGCGTAATGTAGTGGGGTGTCTAGCTAGACGTGTAAATGTAGACGGGCAGCGGGGTGACTAGGGGGGATGGAGGCGGCGTCTAACTTTGGAAGGGTATCGTGGGGAATAGCGGGGGGGGGGGGGGGAGGGTGTCAGCGTTGCAGATGTGCAGCCGGGTGCCCAGGTGTGCTGGCAGACATGGGTGGGGTGTTTCTTAAAAGGTGTGACTGTGCAACCAGAGCGGGGAGCAGTGCCAGGGCGTTGTGTTACTTGTAGTGCCACGGTGAAACATGGGGCGCATAATGTAGTGGGGTGTCTAGCTAGGCGTGTAAATGTAGACGGGCAGCGGGATGACTAGGGGGGATGGAGGCGGCGTCTAACTTTGGAAGGGTATCGTGGGGAATAGCGGGGGGGGGAGGGTGTCAGCGTTGCAGATGTGCAGCCGGGTGCCCAGGTGTGCTGGCAGACATGGGTGGGGTGTTTCTTAAAAGGTGTGACTGTGCTACCAGAGCGGGGAGCAGTGCCAGGGCGTTGTGTTACTTGTAGTGCCACGGTGAAACATGGGGCGCGTAATGTAGTGGGGTGTCTAGCTAGGCGTGAAAATGTAGACGGGCAGCGGGGTGACTAGGAGGGATGGAGGCGGCGTCTAACTTTGGAAGGGTATCGTGGGGAATAGCGGGGGGGGGGGAGGGTGTCAGCGTTGCAGATGTGCAGCCGGGTGCCCAGGTGTGCTGGCAGACATGGGTGGGGTGTTTCTTAAAAGGTGTGACTGTGCTACCAGAGCGGGGAGCAGTGCCAGGGCGTTGTGTTACTTGTAGTGCCACGGTGAAACATGGGGCGCGTAATGTAGTGGGGTGTCTAGCTAGACGTGTAAATGTAGACGGGCAGCGGGGTGACTAGGGGGGATGGAGGCGGCGTCTAACTTTGGAAGGGTATCGTGGGGAATAGCGGGGGGGGGAGGGTGTCAGCGTTGCAGATGTGCAGCCGAGTGCCCAGGTGTGCTGGCAGACATGGGTGGGGTGTTTCTTAAAAGGTGTGACTGTGCTACCAGAGCGGGGAGCAGTGCCAGGGCGTTGTGTTACTTGTAGTGCCACGGTGAAACATGGGGCGCGTAATGTAGTGGGGTGTCTAGCTAGGCGTGTAAATGTAGACGGGCAGCGGGGTGACTAGGGGGGATGGAGGCGGCGTCTAACTTTGGAAGGGTATCGTGGGGAATAGCGGGGGGGGGGGGGGAGGGTGTCAGCGTTGCAGATGTGCAGCCGGGTGCCCAGGTGTGCTGGCAGACATGGGTGGGGTGTTTCTTAAAAGGTGTGACTGTGCTACCAGAGCGGGGAGCAGTGCCAGGGCGTTGTGTTACTTGTAGTGCCACGGTGAAACATGGGGCGCATAATGTAGTGGGGTGTCTAGCTAGGCGTGTAAATGTAGACAGGCAGCGGGGGTGACTAGGGGGGATGGAGGCAGCGTCTAACTTTGGAAGGGTATCGTGGGGAAAAGCGGGGGGGGGGGGAGGGTGTCAGCGTTGCAGATGTGTATTGTGTATGTCAGGCATGTCCAAACTGTGGCACTCCAGGTGTGGAGAAACTACACATCCCAGCATGCACTGAAACTATATTGGCCTATATTTACATGTAGATATCTTAGATATGTTATCTGTCAAAGTAATTAGTGTCGATCTTACTTTTGTCGATCTTGTGTATGTCGACCTATTACATGTCGTGCAATTTAAGTGTCGATCTAAGTTTTGTCGATCTTGTGTATGTCGACCTATTACCTTTCGAACCTTTTAAGTGTCGATCTAAGTTTTGTCGCCCTTAGTTATGTCGATCTTGTGTATGTCGACCTATTACCTTTCGAACCTTTTAAGTGTCGATCTAAGTTTTGTCTATCAAATGAGTGGTCGGTCTAACACATTTCGAACTAAAAGATGTTCGATTTAATGGCAGTCGACCTATTTAATGTCGAACTAGTTACTGTCGGTCTAACGCAGTTGTCGAACAAACTACTGTCGATCTTAATCCATGTCTAAGTAAAATATTCGATAAAGTAGCTGTCGATCAATTGTTATGGTCGATCAAATACATGTCTAACTAAAGATACTGCCGATATACAGACAGTCGATGAGTTGTGTTGTTCGAACTATCGTGGTCGTTCAAAACATTGTCGCACAAACGGATGCCGATAAAACGAACCACACCCCCCCCAGGTAGAGGCCCACACCATCATGCTGATCTCTTATTTTCTGTTTTACCAACCGGTCCTCTGGTCGCCCAATGCTCTTTAGTCTTACCAGACTTGTTGTATTGGGGCTCTTTGCCATCATTTTTTCCTTGAGACCATAAGGGCTGAAAAGCTGGAACTTTAGGTTTGAATTTGTATGTGGAAGGAAACTTTACTTTCTTGGAGTCTGCTTCTGACTCCAAAATATCTGTCAATTCTTTACCAAAAGGAATATCTCTAGAAAAAGGCAAAGATTCCAAACCTTCTTAGATTCTGAATCAGCTTTCCACGTACGTAGCCAAACTGCTCTGCGAACGACTATTGTTGAAGCTGATACCCTGGAGGCAATTGTACCCATATCCAAAGCTGCTTCTTCCAAGAACATCGCAGCCTGTTTTATATGTGCTATATGTGATTTTTGCTCTCTAGATGCCATCGAAAGATCCCCTTCCAATGCATCAGCCCAGGCAGCCACTGCCTTTGCCATCCAAGCTGAAGCCATGGCTGGTCTTATGACTGCCCCAGACAGGGAAAAAATGGTTTTTAAAAAACCATCCACTGTCCTTTCCATGACATCATTTAATGATGTTGAAGGCAGAGGTAATGTAAACTTTTGCACTAATCGAATCACATGCGTATCTACTTTGGGGGCCACCTCCCACTTTAAACAATCCCCAGCTGGAAGAGGATAATTGGAATTCCATTTCCTAGGAATTCTAAACTTCTTACTGGGCTTAGCCCAAGCCTCTTCCATGATTTCCGTCAGCTGATCTGACCCAGGAAACTCAGTCTTAACTGTTTTAGGACATTTAAACACAAGTGCCTTGGTTTTTAACACAGGCTCTGCTGATTCTTCCAAGGATAGAATGGCTTTCATTGTCTTAATTAACTCAGCTATATCCACTGAGCTGAGACCTTCCGCCTCCTCCTCGTATGCCGAACCAGAGTTTTTTGAGCTTTCATCCTCCGATGAATCCTCATCTGAAACATGTGTAGCCTGTGAGGATGTAGATTTACTTACCACTGGCTTATCAGCCTGTTTCTTTTGAGAGGCTACTGCTGGAAGTGATAAACCGCAGGTGGGAAGCTGCATGTAAGGGTTAATCGTGTAACCTATCCCTAGTACAGGAGTTGGAATTATCCGCTCAGCTACTGTATACTGGATAATGTTTGTGCAAACATAGCCCAAGGAGGATCAACCTGCACCTGAATCTGCCTTGTATTTTTCAAGAGACCCTGGTGAAAGCTAAAACAATTTGCACACAAACCATCCTGAACCAGATCCTGAGAGGTTAACCCAGCTTTGCAAGACAAACATGATATGAGTGTTGGTGTTGCTGTGAGTGTATTTTCCTCACCTTTGCCGCTCTTAGGCATGATAAATAATCAACACTTACACAGTGTACTACACAATTAGTGACTGTAATCACTTTAAGCTTGTTAAAGTGACATACAATCCGATCCTACCCTGCTATGCACCAGCATTGAGGATCGGAATAGAAAAAAACTGAAAGAATATATAGAAAAGTCAGCAATCACACTAGCAGTCAGTCACAGTGTTATACATTCGTATAATAAGCAATATGAGCACATAATCAACTACAAATACATTTCAAGTATGTAGGAGAACATATTACTGAATCCTGTTTAAACAGATCTACCGTATTCAGATGCATAGCGAAAGAAAACAATAGTAATAGTATACAGACCTATATGCAATAGGCACTTATCTAACTATTCGTACTCAAAAGGTAGATAGGGACTTAATGCTGTATTACCCGTACTCAGTAGAGTGGGATACAGGGAGACTTACCCCGCTTCCAGGACCGATCAATATGTTTGTGAATGCTGAGTGGATCCAGACGCTACTAGTGTACACTGCCGCTCCATGAACCTATAGTGAACACAGACGCTCAGTGAACACAGGCGCACGAGTCACACAGCCGCCTATGCTGCGACTGGTTCCCCTTCGTATACAGCGTCTGAGACGGAAGCGGGAAAACAGTTCATGGTGGGAGACTCGGAGGAAACTGGTCATGAACCGGGGGGAGGGGCAACCAGGAAAGCATCTGACTCCCCACTGCTAACATCAACCGTGGGGATCGCGGCCTCATGCTCTTCCTGGAGCCTATTATCCCTAAGGCCTAGCGCTGGTGCACCCGAGGTGGCAGCTGCGTCAGCGACTGTTTGGTAGTCTCCGAAGAAACAGTGCGGCTGTGTCCGTGTTCCCCCTCTAAGCGGAACCGATGCCTTAACTTCTCCCCGTGCTCCACAGCCTGGTAACGTCTGCTGGACCTGCTGGTATATCCGACACAGACGCTCGCCGAAACAGCACTGTACTTGTGGGTAAGCGTTGTCGCGACCTGGCGGAGAGTTGTTGGAGCGACTCTTTCTAAGGTACGTATAAGACGCTGTTTAGAAAGATGACTCAAGAAAATATAGTAAGACTATAAAATAATATAAGAAAGCTTAAAACCAGCAACCCTCTTACCATGGTCCGGCTCCTGCCGCACCAAACAAAAAACTGATTTAAAAAGAAGAGAAATATGTTTTTTTGCAAAAACAAATGAGAATGCGCTACCTCAATCTGATATGATAACCAATTACCCCTGAGAATTGCGGCACTTCACCTGATTAATCACAGCGCCAGGAAGGTTGGGTTGTTTTAAAAAACTGATTTGCCTGTGCCAGGAGGCAGGGATATATATGCATGCTGGGAGGCCGAAAAGCTTTGACCGATTGGTGCAAATCCGCTGTTGTTTCATCATATCCCATTGTTATCCTGTGGATAATCTGTGGACCCTGCCGGAGAAATATTAAATTTTAATTTATTAGATCACTTTTGCTTTTTACAGACATCCGCTCTGGCATCACTGTACGGCTCTGGCATCACTGTACGGCTCTGGTATCACTGTACGGCCCTGATATCACTGTACGGCTCAGACATCACTGTACGGCTCTGGCATCACTGTACACTCAGACATCACTGTACAGCTCTGGTATCACTGTACGGCTCTGGCATCACTGTACAGCTCTGGCATCACTGTTCACTCAGACATCACTGTACAGCTCAGATATCATTGTACACTCAGACATCACTGTACAGCTCTGGCATCACTGTACACTCAGACATCACTGTACGGCTCAGACATCATTGTACACTCAGACATCACTGTACGGCTCAGACACCACTGTACGCTCAGACACCACTGTACGGCTCTGGCATCACTGTACGGCCCTGATATCACTGTACGGGTCTGGTATCACTGTACGGCCCTGATATCACTGTACGGCCCTGATATCACTGTACGGCTCAGACATCACTGTACGGCCATGACATCACTGTACGGCTCTGGCATCACTGTACGGCTCAGACATCACTGTACGGCCCTGACATCACTGTACACTCAGACATCACTGTACGGCTCTGGCATCACTGTACACTCAGACATCACTGTACGCTTCAGACATCACTGTACACTCAGACATCACTGTATGGCTCTGGAATCACTGTACGGCCCTGACATCACTGTAGAGCCCTGACATTCATGTACAGTACGACCTAACATCACCTGTTCTCACACTTTCCTTTTTATTTTTTTTAAAGAATATTTTATTAGGTAATGCAGAATTAGGTTACACCAAGTGGGATAAACAGTAGACTTATTAGAGAACCTCAAGCAAGACATTGTTAGCACTTGTAAACTGTAAACTGAGTTTGAGGTCCAGTAGACATCATCAAAAATCAGTAAAGGTGTAATATATCATAGTAGTACTGAAATAAAACATAAGATTTTGTCTATTTGAAGAAGAATATACTAGTCAACAACATTCTGAAGAACATGTAACAGAATGTGAGAGAAAATACACAGAACTTTAAGGAATATGTAAAGAGAGAGACAAGAGAGTAGAAAGGGTATTAAACCTCCTAATGATACTCTGTGGACCCCTTCATTCAAAGTAAAGCATTCATTACCTCTAATACCAGGAAATAATGACACGGAGACTTGAATTTGGCAGAAAAATTGCTAGCTATTTATTGTACCCTAACCATTAGCAAACCTATAGATTGAAAATTTTGTTAACATGCCGATTCAGCCGGCATATGGTGGCAGAAAAAAGAACGGCTCTATTGAAACTGACGCTAACCTTAAAAACGTTAAAATTCAAAACTATCCTAATTTAAATACAAACTATAAAATCGGTAATAGGTGCCCAACTCAAACCCCACGGTGACTACCCACCCTGATGGGTGCCTGCCGCTGCCCCCGGACGGGTGGTCGAGCGGCCTTAAAAGTCGATGGAGGTGAGTGCACCTAAACCACACCAAACTGTAGATCACTACAGCTAACAAGACAAACTACAACCTGCCGTTCTTTTCCGCCAATAAATAGCCAACGATAAAACCAGCCAACAATTCACGCCAAGGCACTCCGTGCCAGAACCTCTACCAACAGGGCGGGAGGGAGGGAAGGCAATTCAGCAGCAAGAGAGACCAAGCTGGCCTAGCATTCCCTATATATACTAACCCTCCTCCTTTTCCAAAGGCTGTACTTTTCCTCACAGCTGGGTCCACCCCTCACAGGATGTTTAACTCTTTCCATTCCTATGTAGTCATTTCTCTCTCCAAAGAGGGAGAGAGAGAGAAAAGGGGGAAGAAGTAGAAAGGGGGAGGGAGGACGAGGGTTATGAATCCCGGAGTCAGAGATGTAGCGGTAAGATAAAAGTAGTTGGGGGGGGGGGGGGGGTAGCCAGTCAAGGTGTATGCACCACATTAAAGTAGTTGAGAAGTCCACAAAGCAAGATCAGATGGTTGACAAGGGAGGTTCGGCGTCGTTGTAATCGGTCCAAGTTGACCAGACGCGAACAAATTGAATCGGGGTGTCATGGATAACTGAGGAGATTCGCTCCAATCTGTAAATCGACCATATGGCATTAATGGTAGCAGGGAGGGGAGGGGAGGGGGGGGGGGGGGCGGTAGATTTCCAATGTGCTGCAATTTGACATTTAGCGGTGTTAAGTATATGATTAATCAATCTGTGTGTGGGTCGCGGAAGGTTGGGGATCGGTCTAGCTAAAAGAGGGTAAAAAGGTGAAGAGGGCATATCAAAGTCAGTGATATTTTTAATTAATTTGTGTATTTCCTGCCAATATTGGCTTATACTAGGGCACGTCCACCAAATGTGTAATAAAGACCCCTTCTGGCCACACTGTCGCCAACAGAGATCCGAGGCATCAGGGAAAATAACACGCAGTCGGGTCGGAACTAGGTACCAGCGAGTATACAGTTTATAAGCATTTTCTTTAATGCGCACTGAGATTGAACATTTCGATATTGCTAGTTTAATTTGAGACCATTCGTTGGGAGTAAGAACCTCCCCCGTGTCATTCTCCCAGGCCAGTTCATGAGTTTCCTTAGTGGGTTGATTGTAAGATAGGAAAATTTGATAAATTGACGAAATGAGGTTTTTAGATAAGTGGTGTGAACGACATAGGGATTCAATAGCTGAAGTAGGTGCAAGGGGGGGTGCCCGGAGATGGACGGTTAAGTGAGTGGTAAAAATGTCGGATTTGTAAAAATTGGTAGAAGACTCTGTGGGGGAGATTAAAGCACGATTGTATGTTAGCAAAGTCCGGAAAAGTGTGTAGGGGAGCTATATCCAGAGGGAACAAAATATTATGGGCAGTCCACAGTGGGAATTGACAGTGGTCCATACCAGGAATGAAAGCAGGGTTGTTCCATAATGGGACCAGAAGGGGATGAAGCGAGCGAAATTTGTAGAAGCGTGTACAGAAATCCCAAGTGGATAGTGTGAACCGTATCGTAGGAAGAATGGAGGAAGTTGGTGGATGATGTGCGCGGGAGCACCATAAGAGGGTAGAGGGGGAATAGACCGACAATGTGTGGGCTTCAATGTGTGTCCAAATTTTCTGGTTTGGAGGGGCATGCCAATGAATACAAGAGGCTAAATGGGTAGCTCGATAGTATTTAATAAGACCAGGTATGCCTACTCCCCCTGAGGATTGATGTTTTTGCAGTATTCGCATCTTAACTCTTGATTTCTTGGTTGCCCATATAAAATTTGAGATGTCTCGCTGTAAGTTCTTAAGAATTGAGGTGGGGATATGAATTGGTAGCGTCTGCCACAAGTTTAATAAGCGGGGTAGAACGTTCATTTTAACCGCCGCTGTGCGACCGAACCATGATATATATTGTTTGTCCCAAGTTGATAAGTCCGATTTGATAGAGGCCAGCAATCTCGGGAAATTGGCAGCGTATAACCGGGGATATGATTTCGTTAGATACACCCCCAAATATTTGAGTTTTTCGGGTTGCCACCGAAAAGGAAAGTCAGTTTGAAGCAGTGTTAGATCTGAGTGCGGGATATTGATATCTAAAAATTCTGTTTTATCTGTGTTGATGTTATAATTTGAGTGAAAGCCGTAAGTGCGAGCTTCAGCGAACAAGGTCGGAAGGTAGACAGTAGGATTGGTCAATGTCAGTATTACATCGTCTGCGTATAGTGCTATCTTATGGTCCGAGTGTCCCACCTTTATGCCTGTGATACTGTCATTAAGTCTAATCCTCGCTGCGAGAGGCTCCATGATGAGGGCAAACAACAGAGGAGAAAGGGGACAACCCTGTCGGGTACCGTTCTTAATTTGGAAGGGCTCGGAGGAGAGGCCATTTACCAATACGGAGGCGGAGGGGTTATGATAGAGAGAATTAATACCATTGAGAAAAGTGCCTCGAAATCCCATATGACATAGGGTTTGACTCAAAAACGGCCAGGCAACCCTGTCAAAGGCTTTTTCAGCATCGAGTACCACCACCAGGCTCGACAGCGAGCGGGTTGTCGCTACATGAATAAGATTGATCAGTCGCCTCGTATTATCGGAAGCTTGTCTATTGGGGATGAAGCCCACCTGATCCGGATGGACCTAGGTCGTCAGTATAGGGGTTAAACGCATGGCAAGAATCTTAGCAAAGAGTTTTAAATCAACGTTTAGAAGAGAGATAGGCCTATAGTTGCCCATCTCTAGAGGGTCTCTCTGTGGTGAAGGGATAATTATAATGTTGGCCCTGGTGGTGGCATCATCAAGCGAACCTCCCTCCAGTAATGAGTTGAAAATGGGGCGAAGCATAGGGAGCAGTGAGTCTGTACATTTTTTTAAGTAAAGGGCGGTGAAGCCATCAGGGCCTGGTGCTGCAGAGCGGCGTAGCGATTTAATAGCTATCCTAATCTCCTCGTCCGTGATACCTGCATTAAGGGTTTGAAGCTGAGTCACGGATAAAGTGGGCAAAGAGCAGGAATTCAGGTAATGGGTAAGAGAGGTGAGATCTGGGGGCAAGGTAGAGGGGCTATGTGAAAGATTGTAGAGCGATTCAAAGAACTGACGGAATTGCCTAGTCATTACTTGAGGATCGTGAGTAGCAGTGCCGTCAAGACATTTCAGCATAAGGATACGGTTGCGAGTGCGTTTAGCGCGAAGCTTGCTGGCTAAGATGATGTCTGCTGTGTCAGACTTTTCGTAAAAAGTTTGTCGAACCCACAAAAGAGTCTGCACTGCCTTTTTAGACAAAATGTGCGACAATTGCCCCTTAACAGCGAGTATCTTTAAATAAGTGCGTCTTTTAGGGTGGTTATGGTGAAGATCCGTTAAGGAGGCTAGTGACTTTTCAAGCTCTAATATACGTGCCATCTCTACTTTCTTAGATGCAGCTGCTAAACTGATATGGGTACCCCGAAGAGTAGCCTTATGAGCTTCCCATAGGGTGGGTGGGAGGATACCAGGGGTGGTGTTGAGGGTAAAGAAATACGTGAGAGCTGTGTTAATAGCCTCAATATTGGATTGTTTCAAGAGGAGGGATTCATTAAGTCGCCAGTGGCGAGCGGGGCGAGGACCCATATGAGAAGAAATTTCCGATTCGATAGCTAAATGATCTGACCAGGGGATGGGGAGAACCTGAGCACCGAGAAGAGTTTGGGATGTAGCACGAGCTACAAAAAAATAATCAATGCGAGTGTGCAGGTCATGGGGGGGAGAGTAGTGCGTGAACCCTCTCGCAGCGGGGTATTGTATTCTCCAGGCATCATATAGGTCGTGGAGAGCTAGTCGTGACAGAAGCGTCTTGGATGTCTTGGCATGCCTGGGGGGAGTATCAGAGGAGCGAGATCTATCCAGTTTGGGGTCTACGATAGTATTGAAATCCCCTCCTATAATGGTGAGTCCCCGGGGGTATTTGGGCAAGTCGATTAAAGAAGGTAGCGTAGAGAGAACCTTGTTGACCATTAGGGGCATAAACTGAGGCTAATATGATTGGGGCTTGTTTGTACGTACCCGTGAGGATAAGGAAGCGGCCCAGTGGATCAGAAATAGAATCATGTATAGTGATAGGTGTATTATGATGGATTGGTATCGCAGTGCCTCGACGTTTAGCATTCATTGAGGAGTGAAAGACCGTGGGATATTGTTTGGTCGTGAGGGAAGGATGGGGTGTTTTAAGATGGGTCTCTTGCAACATAATAATATTAGAGTTACGTCTATGGAAATATTGAATGGCCATAGCTCTTTTGGTTGGGGAGTTGAGGCCGTTTACGTTAAGAGTCAAAACTGTCAACTTCATGGTGGGTCAAAAGAAAATGAGCTCAGCAGTAAACAGGATCTACACCTCGACTGGCGGGAACAGCAGGGAAGGAGACCAAGAAGGGGGTTAAAGATAATGATAAAGGAAGGAAGAATTAGAGACAGGTCCAGGGTGGAAAGAAAGAGTGTCGCTAAGACACATCCATCTGGAGACATGGGTGAATAAGAACAACAAAATTTGCAGCAGATGAAGTATAGTGAACATACTAGGTAACAACGAGAACGAGATGACCTAAGGGAGAAAAAGGGTATGCATTGACACTATAACGCATGAAATAAGAACGGGTGAAAACATAATAAATAAATAAAAAATGTTTTAAAAATAAGTGAGTCCGATGCATATATTTGACAGCCAAAAAAGACAGGACTGAAAGAATAAACAATATCGAAATAGAGAAGAGCAAGTGTGACAGTTAGGTGCAGTTGAGCAGACACTTCCCCATTACAAATAGTAACGAGGGAGAGAACAAGTGCAGGGAGCTGGCGCAACTGAAATCGATAGAAGAGAAAGAATTATCATTCAATGTACGGGTATTAGTGCTCCAGTAGGGGAGCCTAACTTGTATCAAAAAATAAATAAAAGCGTCAGAGCTGTCTAAAGAGCAAATATCAAACACATGACTAGGGAGCGTCAAAAGTGCCTAGAGAATTAACATTAATAAAATGTAAAGCATAACTTTCCATAACAACAGAACAAATACAATTAAGCCGTGGACCAGTCCCGGGACGGCGCCACGGGTCTATGTGGTGAAACAGATTGTTGTCGGCATATTTCTGGAACGTCTTCTAGGAGACCAAACAACTTCAGCAGGTCATAACCTTGGGCTGTAGTCTTAACAATGTGAGTCGTACCATATCTGGTAACCAATAATTGAAAGGGGAAGCCCCACTTATATTTGATAGAGTGGGTTCTCAAAGTCTTGGTGACATTCAGTAGATCTCTCCGTTTCTTAAGTGTCGATGGGGCCAAATCCTGAAAAAGTTGGAGTTGAGACCCAGAGTAGGAGACCGTTGAGAGCCCTCTAACAGCGGTCATGATCTGCTCTTTCGCTTTAAAGTAGTGAAAGCGGAGGATAACGTCCCGTGGTGGTTGAGTCGAGGGCGGTTTGGGGCGGAGAGCCCTATGGGCCGGTCAAGATGGAGAAGATCCACAGAAATGTCAGAGACTAGTTGAAGAAAAAGGTCCTCTAAGTAGGCTGAGAGTGAATCGGCAGTTACAGTTTCCGGGATGTTGCGTATGCGTATATTGTCCGTCTATTCCGATGTTCAATGTCCTCGAGATGGTCTTTGTATGATTCCAAGTCAGTCCGTAGATCCGTAAATTCTTGGTCCATCACGCTCTGATATTGACATATTTCATCTACCTTCTGTTCGAGAGTGTCCGTTCTGGAACCAAGGTCAGCAAGTTCCGATTTAAAATCTGCAAGGGCCGACCTCATCTCTGATTGTATCGTTTTGGTAACTATAGAGATCACATCATTAAGCGAAAGAGGGGGGTCAGCAGAAGATATGCCGGCCATGGTCAGAGTACCTTCTTCCACAGGCAGTTGTTTCGGGAGAGAACCGGCTTTTTACCACGCCCTAATGATACTGGGTTTGCATGGAGCAGGGGCCTTCCGGCGCTTCTGTGGCATACCGTGCAAAAGACCATACACCAGAGCAAAAAGTCAAAAATTTAGCAGGGTGAGACAGATATTATGGGGCTTCCCTTAATAGAATGAGAGAGCCGGGCAGTTGTCTCAGCCGCGCAGGCAGCGGTGTGTAGCGTGCTGTGGGCACCTGCCAGTCTCCAAGATGGCCGCCGGACGATCCGTGCAGTGGAAGAGGCGCCCAGCGCCGGCAGAGCGGGTGAGCGGAGGCAGCGGTAGGGGCCGGTGTGACAAGTCTGGCGGGTCCGGCGGTAAGTGGGGCTTGCGGTGGCTGGCCAGGACGTGTTATCCGCTGCGTGCGGGGCGCCAGGGAGTCGCGCCGGGTCCGGCCCAAAATTGAGGCCCCGGTCTGGAGGGAGCGGACAGGCCACAGTCTGCAGGAGCTCCTATAAGTTGCTCCCCGACTCCGTAGCCGCTGTCCGGGAACCCCACTGGATGGTACAGGGGGAAGGCTGTAAGTAGGGGTACTTTATGGGCTGAGGTAGGGAAAATAAGGGTATTTAGACCTCCTGGGAAGTGGAGCTCAGGACAAACGTGTCCGTTCCTCTCAGCAGCCAGGCCACGCCCCCCGTTCTCACACTTTCCAACGTGTTCATCCCTGTGTCAGCAGCCTTGAAATTGGTCACACATCGCCTTACTGATGGGATGGGATTGATATGCCTGCGTTCGGGATGATGGCGGTCAGAATACTGACCGTGGTATCCCGATGGTGAGAATCCCAACAGGGGCAAGTATACTTACCTTACCCCAACGGCCCCCTAACCGTAATCCTCCCTTTCCGCAGCCTAAACCTAACCCGCCCCCCGCAGCCTAACCCTCCCCCGCAGCCTAATCCTAACCCTCCCTGGTGGTGCCTAAACCTAACCCTCCCCTTCCCACAGCGTAAACCTAATCCTCCCGCACCACAGCCTAACCCTAACCCTCCGTGAAGGTGCCTAAGCCTAACCACCCCTCCCTGCAGCATAACCCTAACCCTCCCCCCGCAGCCTAACCCTAACCCCCCCTCGCTGCAGCCTAGCCCTAACCCTCCCCCCGCAGCCTAACCCTAACCCCCCCTCACCGCAGCCTACACCTAACCTCCCACACCACAGCCTAACCCTCATCCTGCAGCCTAACCCTAACCCTCCCCCCGCAGCCTACATCTAACCTTCCACACCACAGCCTAACCCTCGCCCTGCAGCCTAACCCTAACCCTCCCACCGCAGCCTAACCCTAACCCTCCCTCCCTGCAGCCTACACCTAACCTCCCACACCACAGCCTAACCCTAACCCTCCCCCGCAACCTAACCCTAACCCCCCCTCCCTGCAGCCTACACCTAACCTCCCACACCACAGCCTAACCCTCGCCCTGCAGCCTAACCCTAACCCTCCGTGAAGGTGCCTAAGCCTAACCACCCCTCCCTGCAGCCTATCTCTAACCCTCCCCCCGCAGCCTAACCCTAACCCCCCCTCCCTGCAGCCTAACCCTAACCCCCCTCCCTGCAGCCTAACCCTAACCCTCCCCCCGCAGCCTAACCCGTCCCTAACCCCCCCTCCCCGCAGCCTACACCTAACCTCCCACACCACAGCCTAACCCTCGCCCTGCAGCCTAACCCTCCCCCCGCAGCCTAACCCTAACCCCCCCTCCCCGCAGCCTACACCTAACCTCCCACACCACAGCCTAACCCTCGCCCTGCAGCCTAACCCTCGCCCTGCAGCCTAACCCTCGCCCTGCAGCCTAACCCTCCCCCCGCAGCCTAACCCTAACCCCCCCTCCCTGTAGCCTACACCTAACCCTCCCCCTGCAGCCTAACCCTAATCCCCTCTCCCTGCAGCCTAACCCTAACCCTCCCCCCGCAGCCTAACCCTAACCTCCCCTCCCTGCAGCCTAACCCTCCCCCCGCAGCCTAATCCTAACCCTCCCTGGTGGTGCCTAAACCTAACCCTCCCGCACCACAGCCTAACCCTAACCCTCCGTGAAGGTGCCTAAACCTAACCCCCCTCCCTGCAGCCTACACCTAACCTCCCACACCACAGCCTAACCCTCGCCCTGCAGCCTAAACCTAGCCCCCCTCCACAGCTGACATCTCCGACGGCCCAGTAAACAGTCATTTGGTATCCCAGCGTTCGGGATTTCGGAGCCAGGATTGTGATCCTAGTCGGGATGGCGGCGCCAGCATTCCGAGCAGTGTCAGCATTCTGGCGTCAGTTTTTCGACGGCTGGGATCCTGACTGGATCCCTTACTGACATGCCTACATGGATGTACATTAAATCTGGAGCTGTGCGTGGACCCCCGTGTTTCGGTTCTAAATCATCCTCAAGTGTTTTGGTTCAGTTACGGATTTTGGTTTGGTTTAAAATTGCTAAAAAAACACGATAGAAACAGCTAAAATCATGGAGTTTCTCAATGCAAAAGTGAAATTCGGATTTTAAATATGAATTCCGAACTGCAGGAAGACTCGAACAGCGACTCGATTCTGATCTCCTTCAGGAATCCGACCCGTACAAGGTTTTGGTTCAGTTCAGATCCCAAAAATTTGGGCAGGTTCGGATTTCTGGAGAACCGTGCCGCACATGTAATAGAGCAGTATCCCGTATACGAGCACAAATCACATACAGTCGCAGCATTTTACCCATACTTGCCTACTCTCCCGGAAGCTGCGGGAAGCTCCCATTTTTTGGGTTAGCCCCCCATACCCTCGGAAGAGTAGGCAGGTCTCCCGCATCCTACTCGCATCCTAGCGATGCGGGCAGGATGGCGCATACTCTCCCGTGTCCGCAGGTCCGTGGAGTGGGGAAGGGGTTAAAATGACATGAATAGCGTCATTTTAGCCCCGCCCCCTTCCCGCAGACCCGCAAATCGCAGCGGTTTCCGGATGTGGGGGCGGGACTTGTCGATGTCACAGCCCGGCCCCGCCCCCTGAAGTTTTCTGCAGCATCTCCTCTACGGGCTTTATGGGATAAGAAAAAATAAGATTTTACTCACCGGTAACTCTATTTCTCGTAGTCCGTAGTGGATGCTGGGGACTCCGTAAGGACCATGGGGATTAGCGGCTCCGCAGGAGACTGGGCACAACTAAAGAAAGCTTTAGGACTACCTGGTGTGCACTGGCTCCTCCCTCTATGACCCTCCTCCAGACTTCAGTTAGGATACTGTGCCCGGAAGAGCTGACACAATAAGGAAGGATTTTGAATCCCGGGTAAGACTCATACCAGCCACACCAATCACACCGTATAACTCGTGATACTATACCCAGTTAACAGTATGATAACAACTGAGCCTCTCAACAGATGGCTCAACAATAACCCTTTAGTTAAACAATAACTATATACAAGTATTGCAGACAATCCGCACTTGGGATGGGCGCCCAGCATCCACTACGGACTACGAGAAATAGATTTACCGGTGAGTAAAATCTTATTTTCTCTAACGTCCTAAGTGGATGCTGGGGACTCCGTAAGGACCATGGGGATTATACCAAAGCACCCAAACGGGCGGGAGAGTGCGGATGACTCTGCAGCACCGAATGAGCAACTCTAGGTCCTCCTCAGCCAGGGTATCAAACTTGTAGACTCTTGCAAGAGTGTTTTAACCCGACCAAGTAACAGCTCGGCAAATTTGTAAAGCCGAGACTACTCGGGCAGCCGCCCAAGAAGAGCCCACTTTCCTCGTGGAATGGGCTTTCACAGATTTAGGGTGCGGCATTCCAGCCGCAGAATGTGCAAGTTGAATCGTGCTACAGATCCAGCGAGCAATAGTCTGCTTAGAAGCAGGAGCACCCAGCTCGTTGGGTGCATACAGGATAAATAGCGAGTCAGTTTTCCTGACTCCAGCCGTCCTGGAAACATATACTTTTCAGGGCCATGACTACGTCCAGAAACTTGGAATCCTCCAAGTCCCAAGTAGCCGCAGGCACCACAATAGGTTGGTTCACATGAAACTGATACCACCTTAGGAAGGAATTGGGAACGAGTCCTCAATTCCGCCTTATCCATATAAAATACAGATAAGGGCTTTTGTATGACAAAGCCGCCAATTCTGATACACGCCTGGCCGACGCCACGGCCCACAGCATGACCACTTTCCACGTGAGGTATTGTAGCTCCACGGATTTAAGTGGCTCAATCCAATGCGACTTCAGGAAATCCAACACCACGTTGAGATCCCACGGTGCCACTGGAGGCACAAACGGGGGCTGACTATGCAGCACTCCCTTAACAAAAGTCCGAACTTCAGGCAGTGAAGCCAGTTCTATTTTGGAAGAAAATCGATAGAGCCGAAATCTGGACCTTCATGGAATCCAATTTTAGGCCCATAGTCACCTCTGACTGTAGGAAGTGCAGAAATCGACCTAGCTGAAATTTCTCCTTTGGGGCCTTCCTGGCCTCACAGCATGCAACATATTTCCACCATATGCGGTGATAATGGTTTGCGTTCACTTCTTTCCTAGCTTTAAATAGCGTAGGGATAACTTCCTCCGGAATGCCCTTTTCCTTCAGGATCCGGCGTTCAACCGCCATGCCGTCAAACGCAGCCGCGGTACGTCTTGGAACAGACAGGCCCCCTGCTGCAGCAGGTCCTGTCTGAGCGGCAGAGGCCATGGGTCCTCTGAGATCATTTCTTGGAGTTCTGGGTACCAAGCTCTTCTTGGCCACCCGGAACAATGAGTATAGTTCTTACTCCTCTCCTTCTTATTATTCTCATTACCCTGGATATGAGAGGCAGAGAAGGGAACACATACACCGACTGGTACACCCACGGTGTTACCAGAGCGTCCACAGCTATCGCCTGAGGGTCCCTTGACCTGGCGCAATATCTTTGTAGCTTTTAGTTGAGGCGGGACGCCATCCTGTCCACCTGTGGCCTTTCCCCACGGTGTACAATCATTTGGAAGACTTCTGGATGAAGTCCCCACTCTCTCGGGTGGAGGTCGTGTCTGCTGAGAAAGTCTGCTTCTCAGTTGTCCACTCCGGGAATGAACACTGCTGACAGTGCTAACACATGATTTTCCGCCCATCGGAGAATCCTTGTGGCTTCTGCCATCGCCATCCTGCTTCTTGTGCCGCCCTGTCGGTTTACATGAGCGACCGCCGTGATGTTGTCTGACTGGATCAGCACCGGCCGGTGTTGAAGCAGGGGTCTAGCCTGACTTAGGGCATTGTAAATGGCCCATAGTTTCAGAACATTTATATGTAGGGAAGTCTCCTGACTTTTCCATAGGCCTTGGAAGTTTCTTCCCTGTGTGACTGCCCCCCAGCCTGGAAGGCTGGCATCCGTGGTCACCAGGACCCAGTCCTGTATGCCGAATCTGCGGCCCCCTAGAAGATGAGCACTCTGCAGTCACCACCACAGCGACACCCTGGCCCTTGGAGACAGGGTTATCCGCCGATGCATCTGAGGATGCGACCCGGGCCACTTGTCCAACAGATCCCACTGGAAGATCCTTGCATGGGACTTGGCGAATGGAAATTCTTCGTAAGAAGCTACCATCTTTCCCAAGGCTCGCGTGCATAGATGCACTGATACCTGTATTTGTATTAGGAGGTCTCCGTCTAGAGACGCCAACTCCTTGGACTTCTCCTCCGGGAGAAACCCTTTTTATCCTGTTCTGTGTCCAGAACCATACCCAGGAACAGTAGACGCGTCGTAGGAACCAGCTGCGACTTTGGAATATTCAGAATCCAGCCGTGCTGTTGTAGCACTTCCCGAGATAGTGCTACTCCGACGAACAACTGCTCCCTGGACCTCGCCTTTATAAGGAGATCGTCCAAGTACGGGATAAGTACTTCGGCCATTACCTTGGTAAATACCCTCGGTGCCGGGGACAGACCAACGGCAACGTCTGGAATTGGTAATGACCATCCTGTACCACAATTTTGAGGTACACCTGGTGACGAGGGTAAATAGGGACATGCAGGTAAGTATCCTTGATGTCCAGTGATACCCTGAAATTTTCCAGGCTTGCAATAATCGCCCTGAGCTATTCCATTTTTAACTTGAACCTTCGTATATAAGTGTTCAAGGATTTCAATTTTAGAATGGGTCTCACCGAATCGTCTGGTTTCGGTACCACAACATTTTGGAATAGTAACCCCGGCCTTGTTGAAGGAGGGGTACCTTGATTTCACCTGCTGGAAGTACAGTTTGTGAATTGCCGCCAGTACTACCTTTCTCCGAGGGCAGCAGGCAAGGCTGATGTGAGGCAACGGCGAGGGGGAGTCATCTCGAACTCCAGCCTGTATCCCTGTGATACTACTTGCAGAACCTAGGGATCCACCTGTGGGCAAGCCCACTGATCCCTGCAGTTCCCGAGACGCGCCCCCCACGCACCTGTCTCCACCTGTGGAGCCCCAGCGTCATGCGGTGGACTCAGAGGAAGCGAGGGAAGATATTTGATCCTGGAACTGGCTGACTGGTGCAGCTTTTTCCTTCTTCCCTTGTCTCTGTGCAGAAAGGAAGTGCCTTTGACCCGCTTGCTTTTCTGAAGCCGAAAGGACTGTACCTGAAAATACGGTGCTTTCTTAGGCTTTTGTGAGGAAACCTAAGGTAAAAAAAAATTTCTTCCCAGCTGTTGCTGTGGATACGAGGTCCCAGAGACCATCCCCAAACAATTCCTCACCCTTATAAGGCAGAATCTCCATGTGCCTTTTAAATGCAGCATCACCTGTCCACTGCCGGGTTTCTACTACCCTCCAGGCAGAATGGACATTGCATTAATTCTGGATGCCAGCCGGCAAATATCCCTCTGTGCATCCTTTATATATAAGACAACGTCTTAAATATGCTCAATGTTAGCAAAATATTATCCCTGTCTTAGCGTATTAATATTATCTGACAGGGTGTCAGACCACGCTGCAGCAGCACTATTTATGCTGAGGCAATTGCAGGTTTCAGTATATAACCTGAGTGTGTAAATACAGACTTCAGGATCGCCTCCTGCTTTTTATCAGCAGGTTCCTTCAAGGTGGCCGTATCCTAAGACGGCAGTGCCACCTTTTGACAAACGTGTGAGCGCCTTATCCACCCTAAGGGATATCTCCCAACGTGACCTATCCTCTGGCGGGAAAGGGTACGCCATCAGTAACTTTTTAGAAATTACCAGTTTCTTATCGAGGGAAACCACGCTTCTTTACACACTTCATTCATTCATCTGATGGGGGAACAAAACACTGGCTGCTTTTTCTCCCCAAAAATAAAACCCCTTTTATGTGGTACTTGGGTTCATGTCAGAAAATGCGTAACACATTTTTTCATTGCCGAGATCATGTAACGGATGTTCCTAGTGGATTGTGTATATGTCTCAACCTCGTCGACACTGGAGTCAGACTCCGTGTCGACATCTGTGTCTGCCATCTGAGGTAACGGGCGTTGTTTGAGCCCCTGATGGCCTTTGAGACGCCTGGGCAGACACGGGCTGAGAAGCCGGCTGTCCCACAGCTGTTACGTCATCCAGCCTTTTATGTAAGGAGTTGACACTGTCGGTTAATACCTTCCACCTATCCATCCACTCTGGTGTCGGCCCCACAGGGGGCGACATCCCATTTATCGGCCTCTGCTCCGCCTCCACGTAACCTTCCTCATCCAACATGTCGACACAGCCGTACCGACACACCGCACACACACAGGGAATGCTCTGACTGAGGACAGGACCTCACAAAGTCATTTGGGGAGACCGAGAGAGAGTATGCCAGCACACACCAGAGCGCTATATAATGCAGGGATTAACACTATAACTGAGTGATTTTTCCCCAAATAGCTGCTTGTATACATATATTGCGCCTAAATTTAGTGCCCCCCCCCTCTCTTTTTAACCCTTTGAGCCTGAAAACTACAGGGGAGAGCCTGGGGAGCTGTCTTCCAGCTGCACTGTGAAGAGAAAATGGCGCCAGTGTGCTGATGGAGAAGCCCCGCCCCCTTTTCGGCTGACTTTATCCCGCTTTTTCTGTAATACTGGCAGGGGTAATTTTACATCTATATAGCCTCTGGGACTATATATGATGTATATTTGCCAGCCAAGGTGTTATTTATTGCCCTCAGGGCGCCCCCCCCCAGCGCCCTGCACCCATCAGTGACCGAAGTGTGAGGTGTTCATGAGGAGCAATGGCGCACAGCTGCAGTGCTGTGCGCTACCTTGGTGAAGACAGAAGTCTTCTGCCGCCGATTTTCCGGACTCTTCGTGCTTCTGGCTCTGTAAGGGGGACGGCGGCGCGGCTCCGGGAACGAACACCAAGGTCGGGTCCTGCGGTCGATCCCTCTGGAGCTAATGGTGTCCAGTAGCCTAAGAAGCCCAAACTACCACCTGTTAGGTAGGTTCGCTTCTTCTCCCCTTAGTCCCTCGCTGCAGTGAGTCTGTTGCCAGCAGATCTCACTGAAAATAAAAAACCTAAATATACTTTCTTTCTAGGAGCTCAGGAGAGCCCCTAGTGTGCATCCAGCTCAGCCGGGCACAAGAATCTAACTGAGGTCTGGAGGAGGGTCTTAGTGGGAGGAGCCAGTGCACACCAGTAGTCTAAAAGCTTTCTTTATAGTTGTGCCCAGTCTCCTGCGGAGCCGCTAATCCCCATGGTCCTTACGGAGTCCCCAGCATCCACTTAGGACGTTAGAGAAATTTATTTTTCTCTGGACATTTCTGCTGCTTCCCCCTCAGTCTCTGGGAGCGTCTGTGCTTCGGCAGGCTGCGTGCTGCTGCTCACGGCTATCAGGAAAAGGGTCAATAAGGAGCAGAAGTGCCCGATTCCAGCTGCTGGCGGCAGCTCAGAGTGGCAGCCGTCATAGCACATCTGTAGGGAGCGTGACATGAATTAATGCCCAGGATCAGCTGCAGCAAACATCTCCTCCATTCCATTCATTAGCAGAGACGGAAACAGAAGCATGATTATCACCAGGAGACTCAGACCACCCACACACTCAGTACTATGCCCCGCACACCCAGTACTATGCCCCACACACCCAGTACTATGCCCAGTACTCCACCATCATCACCAGGAGAATCAGACCACCCACACACCCAGTACTATGCCCCACACACCCAGTACGATGCCCAGTGCTCCACCATCATCACCAGGAGGGTGACAGCGGACTGACTGCTCATACACTATGCCCCACACACCCAGTACTATGCCCCACACACCCAGTACGATGCCCAGTACTCCACCATCATCACCAGGAGGGTGACAGCGGACTGATTGCTCATACACCCAGTACTATGCCCCACACACCCAGTACTATGCCCCACACACCCAGTACTATGCCCCACACACCCAGTACTATGCCCCACACACCCAGTACGATGCCCAGTACTCCACCATCATCACCAGGAGAGTGACAGCGGACTGACTGCTCATACACCCAGTACTATGCCCCACACACCCAGTACTATGCCCCACACACCCAGTACTATGCCCCACACACCCAGTACTATGCCCCACACACCCAGTACTATGCCCCACACACCCAGTACAATGCCCAGTACTCCACCATCATCACCAGGAGAGTGACAGTGGACTGACTGCTCATACACCCAGTACTATGCCCCACACACCCAGTACTATGCCCCACACACCCAGTACTATGCCCCACACACCCAGTACAATGCCCAGTACTCCACCATCATCACCAGGAGAGTGACAGCGGACTGACTGCTCATACACCCAGTACTATGCCCCACACACCCAGTACTATGCCCCACACACCCAGTACAATGCCCAGTACTCCACCATCATCACCAGGAGAGTGACAGCGGACTGACTGCTCATACACCCAGTACTATGCCCCACACACCCAGTACAATGCCCAGTACTCCACCATCATCACCAGGAGAGTGACAGCGGACTGACTGCTCATACACCCAGTACTATGCCCCACACACCCAGTACTATGCCCCACACACCCAGTACTATGCCCCACACACCCAGTACTATGCCCCATACACCCAGTACTATGCCCCACACACCCAGTACTATGCCCCACACACCCAGTACTATGCCCCACACACCCAGTACTATGCCCCACACACCCAGTACTATGCCCCACCAGTGACGTGCGGTGGGATGAGGCAGGTGAGGCAGAGCCTTTCCTGTCATACTAACGTTTGTACAAGAGGTTTGACTGTATAAAGTTTATGAAAAATACAAAGAATATGTTTGAAATATCTTCTTTACATTATTCTAATAATTTTTATAGCCAAAAGTCTGGAGTAAAAAGTCTATGGCAGGTGAGGCAGTGCCCCCCCCCCCCATCTATCTTCTCCGCACATCTCTGATTAACACTAATTAAATGTCCAGGAGTTATACTGCTGCACCTGTGTATAATGCCCAGATGTACGTTTTGGCTCATATATTGCAGTAAATCTGGCTATGGTGCTAGCCAGTGCCTCCTGAGCCGTTTACCTCACTGCACGTCCCTGTGCCCCACACACCCAGTACTATGCCCCACACACCCAGTACTATGCCCCACACACCCAGTACGATGCCCAGTACTCCACCATCATCACCAGGAGAGTGACAGCGGACTGACTGCTCATACACCCAGTACTATGCCCCACACACCCAGTACTATGCCCAGTACTCCACCATCATCACCAGGAGAGTGACAGCGGACTGACTGCTCATACACCCAGTACTATGCCCCACACACCCAGTACTATGCCCAGTACTCCACCATCATCACTAGGAGAATCAGACCACCCACACACCCAGTACTATGCCCCACACACCCAGTACTATGCCCCACACACCCAGTACTATGCCCCACACACCCAGTACGATGCCCAGTACTCCACCATTATCACCAGGAGGGTGACAGCGGACTGACTGCTCATACACCCAGTACTATGCCCCACACACCCAGTACTATGCCCCACACACCCAGTACTATGCCCAGTACTCCACCATCATCACTAGGAGAATCAGACCACCCACACACCCAGTACTATGCCCCACACACCCAGTACTATGCCCCACACACCCAGTACTATGCCCAGTACTCCACCATCATCACTAGGAGAATCAGACCACCCACACACCCAGTACTATGCCCCACACACCCAGTACTATGCCCCACACACCCAGTACTATGCCCCACACACCCAGTACTATGCCCAGTACTCCACCATCATCACCAGGAGGGTGACAGCGGACTGACTGCTCATACACCCAGTACTATGCCCCACACACCCAGTACTATGCCCCACACACTCAGTACTATGCCCCACACACCCAGTACTATGCCCAGTACTCCACCATTATCACCAGGAGACAGAGCCGTCTTAACAGCAGTGTAGGCCCCTGGGCACAGCAATGCACTGGGGCCCCTACCCACCCATCAGCAGTAAGGGTGGGGGTGCTATCAACGGCAGCTTTGATGTCCCGCAGGGGGTAGGGGGGTTCTATCTTTCGCTCAGCATGTAGGACCTGGAGAAATCATTTCTGCTAATTACTCTTTTACTGCACAAATGGGGTGGGAAGGAAAACACTAAACTGTAGAAGGGGACATTGTGCTGAATGAAGGGGCCCTGGTACATGACTTCCAGGGTGGTAGGGGGTGTTTAATACAGAGGGGAGGGGTGGATAGTGGAGTGGGCTTAATATTCATCATTTTCCGGGGGTCAGGGCAGCGTGCTTTACTGCAGATATCTCCAGTTCCTGGAAATAGATTTCTTAGCTTTAATAGGATAAAAAAAACTAGAGAGTCCCACCTTTCAGGAGGTTCTGGGGACTTGGGGATCAGACTTCAGTAGCCAGAGCAATCCACCAACAAAAATAGAAAACTGCATATTAGGCGTGTGGAGCTGGAGCAGGGACCAGCTGCTTGAAGGCTGATATCTCTGGTTCTAAGCATAGTAGAGACAAGCTGCCAGTGTCCACTGAAAGGGGAGAGTCACAGCTTTTGGAGTATACCCTCAGAAAAACTCTAATTCAGACAGAACCCCAGATATCTGGCTGGGAAGAACAATTAACAGGCTTGGATGGGGACCACTGCTTTGAAGTCGGATATCTCTGGTTCCCCAGGGCCAATTTTCAAAAATCTGGTACCCCTGGAAAGAGGGGACCCTCAGCTATCATCCTAGGGCCCTTATACTCCTGGGGCCCTTGGGCAAGAGCCCATTGAGCCCATACGAAAAGACGGCCCTGCCAGGAGAGTGACAGCGGTCAGACTACCCCACAGTGGTGTATTTGTAATGGGTGCAGGTTGGGCATGGCACAGGTGCCCCTTAGCCGCCTTCACAGGCCTCAGAACAGATCATAAGATGTGCCCACAGTGGGCACCCCATACTGTATGCTGTAATGTACCTGTGATTGTCATACAGGAGGAAAGACGACAGATTTCCAGGGAGTAAACAGGAAGATAGAGTATAAGGTACCTCACGGACTCCCTAGACAAATGCAGGTCACATCCCCGGCTGGGTTTGCACCTCGGGAGACATAATGTATCTCACTCACAGTACGCGGGTTGGAGAGGTACCGGGCCGTGCTGCACACAACGCCAAAGCCCACCAGGCGGTCGCCAGGAAATAAGAAGCTGGAGCTGATGGGTGAGATGAGGACCTCAGTGCTCTCTGGAAAGATCCATTCTACGGTGACGTCGCTTAGGACAGGAGCCATGGACTTCTTCAGGGACTGCAACATCTGCAAAAACCAGAGGACACTTTGGATAATGTCAGACACCACATGGTGGCACCACGCTCGCCCATGGTGGGGCCTTAAGCTGACGTCTGGCTATGGTGCTTTGTATGTTCTCCCTGTGTTTGGGCTTTGGGGGGGGGGGTTCCTCAGGGTGCTACGCTTTCCACCCACTGACCAAAATCTCGTCTCTTCCGTTACCTTAGGTTGCAGCCTCTCTCCTTCTATCAGGAACTCCGCACTCCCCTTGGACACGCACGCCACGCCCTGCACCAGTCGCCGACACGCGTTCTGGCCAATGCCAAAACTATAGCATCTGTAAAACACAATATAAAATATGTGACATACCTTTATCAAACATTGCGTATAAAGTTATAAGTGACAACATAAGAGTTATCCAAGTAATGGGGAGACTTACCACACCTTCTGTAATAAAGTGGATGTTTTGCCCACGGCATCCAATCAGATTGTAGCTAACATTTATCTAGCACATTCTAGAAAATGATAGCTTGGAACTGACTGGTTGACATGGGTACAACACAGGGACTTTTCCAACTCTCTCTATTTACCAAGCAAATACCACCTCTGTTTTGTGCCCTGAGAGTTTGCAAAACATTGCTCTAAGCAGAGGCGTCACAAGGGAGGTGCGGGCCGCACCCAGGTGTTACCATTCCAGGGGGTGACACCTCCGCAGTGACTGAGAGCAACATATCACACTGTCAGGCATAAATCATAACTATTAAAAAACTGTATTTTAGATTTCTCATAAAATTCTGCAATTTTTCTATTTTTATGTATTTAGGGAGACATTGGGGCTGATAGTGCGGGTGGTCTACCCGCCCACATGGAACTGACCAAACCCACCCAGCACTGGCCACACCCATGCAGAACTGGTCACAGCTCCTCCCCCTCTCATTATAGGCCCAGGCCCATGTAGCCCTTTATTTGGCCCTGCAATGAGGCCTCACTTCCATTTACCGAGTGAAGGATGAGTGGTGACGGATCAGCTCTATCACTTTTCCGGTGTTACTGACGGCGCCGTCAGTCAGCAGGAAGAGCAGACGTGGGTATCCCCGGCACACCGGCTGCCGTATGATCCAGTTGAGAGGCGATAGGATGTTCGTTCCACCCATGTCGGCTCGAAGTCGCTTGATGCTTTCGCAGGCAATGGCCAAACTTTCCTACAAGAGAGATGAAAGATTTGCATAGAAGCCTTTACATAGATTTATCATACTGATCAGTCATCTTTATTATACGAGGCAACTTGTATCGTATTTTAGGTTGAATGTTTCTGCAAGCAAATCGGTATTGTAAATGTGTTTTCTCAGACTTTCCGGTCATTTGTCTGTTAACATGTACTCAGGAAACAGGCCACGCCTACAAGTATGACATCACTAGCCTAACGTTAATTTACTAACATTTAAGTTAGTTACCAATTTATTGATAATTATTTTCTATAATCCATATAATAAAAGGGTATTAGGACTTACTTACAAACCTCCATTGGAACATGTATTACACTATAGGTTAATCACTATCAACATTTATACTATAAAAGTATCAATTTTATATTAATTGCAGGAGGTATTGTGGGATGATTGACAGCTGCACTCCCCAATGGAAAGTGTTACTGTGAGATGATTGGCAGCCACTCTACACAAATAACAGATGGATGATAGGGATTGTGGACCAATGAGGTTGTCTGCTATATTATATTTTTGGAATTGTATGTGGTATATATATATTGTTAATCTATTTTTTTGAGCACTGAAACATAACATACATTTATATCATATGTAAATTGATGGACACATTTTAGGATATTATGTCTAGGTGCTGTATGTACTGTAGACTTTGAATTTGTTAGAACAACCAGCACTTATCTTTAAATGTGGTACTACTATGAAAATAATAATAATTTTACATATATATATTATACAGAGACTTGGCTGTCAGCACTGCACCACTGGAGGGTCTACCACGTGTTCTAAATTGGTTAGACATTATACCCATTTGAATTGCCTTCACTCCTGAGTCTCTGAGTGTCAGGTTCAAGCTGCTGACCGACGAGGTTCCTTATGCTTGCGAACCAGTTAGATTCTATACACATATGAATCTTCCCCATATTCGAATATCTGAATGTCAGACTCAAGCTGATGATATATGAGGTATGGTCCTCGCTGTATCAATCAAGTCCCATTGAAATATTGAAACGTTGTTCATACATCTTTGAATGACCTTTTATGTGCTGACAATATGTTCTGAAATGAAGAGATTTTACCCCTGATGAAGTCTTGGAACAAGACGAAACGCGTTGGGTTATTTATCTATCTATTATCTGATGTTACCTCCGAATCTACAATAAGGAGAAGGAGGAAATCGTAGTGATATATCTACGCTTTTTCCTCATCACTACAAACTGATTGTTCAAATTGTGCGAGAAATGTAAATGTATCAACTCTGTATACTTATGAACATTTGTGTCGGGTTTATATGTTGTTTTAATAAATTTTTATGTTAGTATTTGTTATCTGACGTAATTTATCCGGAGAGTACTGTGAGGGTCCGTTTTTAGGTAGGGCGTTGATATAACTCCCTTGGCGCCATCTCCTCTATTTCATTTCATATTTTCACACATTTAGTTCCTCCTAACAGGGAACTTAGAGGATACAGGCAGCCATATAATTAATTAATTTTAGTGTTTTATTTGAAATAGCGCAGTGGGAGAGTAATTCTTGTCATATATATATATATATATATATATATATATATTCAATAAAAGGGGGATGCGAGGGAAATGGTGCAAAAGCCATTCTGGGAATAGCATGAGCGGGCATTGGAGTTTTTATATTATTAATTGACCTTGGCCACTGGGCTCACAATCTGACAATCCGCTAACATACTGTATTGCAAATGGCATTTAGCAAAGAATCAGCCTTTCCTGATCTTGAATGTGCTTCTAAAGCTCCTTTAAGCCTCAGAAACGACAACACAGTGCCACTCAGAGCTATAGTACGGTTGGATCGATACAGGCGACGCAGACAGCCATTCCCATTTCTCACATTCCCCTGAGCGTCCTCTGTGTTATATTATTTGGGCCAAGGCCATTGCACGGGGCAGGAATCCCCTCCTCACACTAAGGCGAGGATTACTTGCTGCTGTAAATAGACACAAGGCAATCCTTACTATGCCACCAGCCCAGGGATCCCGCACGGCTGCAGCTTTAGGAGGAGATCAGTGATAAGTGATATAAGTAATAGCAGTCAGGCTGGCTGTAGTGCTTTACACAATCTTAGTCATATGAATATAGTTATAGCCAGACCTCGGCCAAGAATAGAATTTGTTGTGTTTAGGGTGTGCATAGGATGCTTGCCTCGATTAATTACATTTACTGTAATACCTTATATTGCAAAATGAATGTAATAAACTAGAGTGCAACAGTTATAGCAACATGATGAAAGACCCCCAAAATATAGAAATAACACTAGTTTTATAATATGCAACAAGTTTTAAAACTCTTTGCGCATGATAAATGGTGCTGTGCTCCAGCCAGGATTAAGGGGGGATGCAGGGGATACTGTACCCCAGGCCCCCCTCTACACGGGTGCCCCCAGGCAGAACACACTGACATCACTGGCTCTCCCTCTTGTGCAGCAGCAGAAGGAAGAACCAGGCAGCCAGAATGTGTGCGGTGCAGGCAGACACACACGTTTATCAGGTTTCATGAGCTACCCACTTAGCTTCCTGATCAGAGAAGAGATAAGAGGGGGGAGAGGGCTAGATTGATGTATCTGGGTCCTGTGTAAACTGTAAAGTGTTAGCTGATGCGATCGATCGGTATTAGAGAAAAGGGCATACAGAAAGTTCTCCTGAGTCCTGCACCAGTGCGTAAGTAGAGCACCATTGATTTAAATTTAATATACACAATCTAATATCTTCCCCCACCCCTGAGCACTTGCACTGTGCAGTCCCATAGTGGGGGCGGTGCTGACAAGCTATGAAGGACCCCCCTGCCTTAAGTGCACCGGGCCCCCCAAGGTTTAATCTGGCCCTGCCTCCCCACTGATGTGTGGCGTCTAGTGCTTGGAGTGGCGGCCATCTTTTCGCATTGCTTGATGCCTGCATTCACACTGTGGCAAGTAAAAATAGTCCCATTTGATTATTTTTTTTTAAGAGGAAGACAACATGTGTGTCTCAATTTGTTCTTTATTTTGTATTTATGTCTGTATCTAATTGTATTTTGCACGGTAAATATTACTTTTTATTAATAATACTCCCTAGATACTTGCGGGCAAACTGTGAAGCGTTAGTAACCCCTTTCTCTGCGAGTTTTGCCAAAAAGGGGTTATTCTATCTTCTAGAAAGTGCTAGATAAATGATTAGTAGACTCTGATTGGTTGCTATGGGCAACATTTCCACTTCTGAAAACCTGCACTTTAGTAAACATATGTGAGCCTCTCTTTATACTCCCTATACCAGTAATGAACAGCAGGTGGCGATGTTCTTCAACTCAAGAACGCCATCAGTTTCAGATACGGTATCTCGTTCCCCTGCACCAGTATGCATATGCCACTGAGGCCCTTACACTCAGGACAGACAGGCAGGCAGGTGTCCGATGGGAAATAAACACTGAATAATGTTCATTCTCAGTCTTGATTTGTTAAGCATACTGTACACATTTAAAATGCGTAGTAGCAGGCTCTGGATAGGGGCGGATTGGGGACTGAAAGTGGCCTCGGAAAAATGTATAGAAGTGGCCTGACAAGGGCAGAACCAGAGCCATGGCGGCAGCACCAGAGGTATACCGTGTAACCATGGTGGCAGCACCAGAGGTATACCGTGTAACCATGGCGGCAGCACCAGAGGTATACCGTGTAACCATGGCGGCAGCACCAGAGGTATACCGTGTAACCATGGCGGCAGCACCAGAGGTATACCGTGTAACCATGGCGGCAGCACCAGAGGTATACCGTGTAACCATGGCGGCAGCACCAGAGGTATAACGTGTAACCATGGCGGCAGCACCAGAGGTATACCGTGTAACCATGGCGGCAGCACTAGAGGTATACCGTGTAACCATGGCGGCAGCACCAGAGGTATACCGTTTAACCATGGCGGCAGCACCAGGGATATTCCCAGTGAGCCTTATGATCAATCCACCCCTGGATGTGGGGGCAGCACCATTCCTGCCCCATGGCCCTTGCCTCTAGTTGTCGCTGCTAGTATAGCTGCCGCAGTGCCTTTTGTACGCTCCAGGCACACAACCTGCAGTCTGCACGGGATCTGGACAGGGGAGGAAGGGGCTGTGGAGGGGGAGAGGTTAGGTTTAAGCTGCAGGGTGAGAGTGTTAAGTTTAGGCTGCAGGGAGGAGGAGTTAGGGTTAGGCACCCCCGGGGAGGGTTAGGCTGTGGGAAGGGGGAGGGGGGGTAGGTATAGGCATCACTGGTTGGTTAGGGTTAGGCTGCAGGGCTGGGAGGGTTAGGCTGCGGGGAGGAGGAGTTATGGTTATACATCCCCGGGGATGGTTAGGGTTAGGCTGCGGGGGTGGGAGGGTTAGGCTGCAGGGAGGAGTTAGGGTTATACACCCCTGGGGATGGTTAGGGTTAGGCTGCGGGGCTGGGAGGGTTAGGCTGCGGGGAGGAGGAGTTATGGTTATACATCCCCGGGGATGGTTAGGGTTAGGCTGCGGGGGTGGGAGGGTTAGGCTGCAGGGAGGAGTTAGGGTTATACACCCCTGGGGATGGTTAGGGTTAGGCTGCGGGGGTGGGAGGGTTAGGCTGCGGGGAGGAGTTAGGGTTATGCTGCAGAGGGGGGGTTGTTAGGCTTAGGCTGCAGGGTGGAAGGGTTAGGTTTAGACTGCGGGAGGAGGCACCCCCGGAGAGGGTTAGGCTGTGGGAAGGGGGGGTTAGGTTTAGGCATCACAGGGGAGGGTTAGGGTTAGGCTGCGGAGGTGGGAGGGTTAGGCTGTAGGGGGGGGGGGGGGGGAGTTATGGTTAGGCACCCCCGGGGAGGGTTAGGGTTAGGCTACGGGGGTGGGAGGGTTAGGCTGCTAGGAGGAGGCGCTATGGTTAGCCACCCCCGGGAAGGGTTATGGTTAGGCTGCGGGTGGAGGGAGGGTTAGGTTGCGGGGAGGAGGAGTTAGGGTTAGGCACCACCTGGGGAGGGTTAGGCTGTGTGTGTGTGTGTGTGTGTGTGTGTGTGTGTGTGTGTGTGTGTGTGTGTGTGTGTGTGGAGGGGGGGGGGGGGTAACTTTAGGCACCACAGGGGAGGGTTAGGGGGCCATTTGGGAAAGGTAAGTATACATACCCTGCCCCTGTCGGGATTCTCGAACCCAATCTGTCTGCACAGCTGCCAGTAGTGTCCCCAGTATCCCCCCCCCCCTTCCTCTGCGTGACGCCATGCCAGGACGCACTGCCTCCCTGCTAATCCGCTGATGAGATTATGGGGCTGATTCCGAGTTGGGAATACCGCAAAACAAGCAAGTGACAGACCACGCACCCACTCTGTGTATCGCATGCACCTTAGGGGTTGTCAGGAATTGTTGCACTTGTGCAGTTTCAAAAAAACACTCAACTACGTCGGCATTGCGTGTGGATTGCGTGCTTGTCAGAATCAGCCACAATATTTTCCAACTAAAAGGATTTATCATACAAATAATTCCCACTGACAGACACCTCAGACTGGCCTCACAAAGCAAGGACCCCTGTGAGTCAGGTCACTGGCATCGGTATATTGTGGGTCATTCCGAATTGGTCGCTGACTGCCGTTTTTCGCAGTGCAGCAATCAGGTCTCTACTGCGCATGCGTATGCACCGCAATGCACATGTACCTCGTATGGGTACAAAGCGGATCGGTGCTGGGCGATGGATTTAACAAAGAATCCAATCGCACAGCCGATCGCAAGGAGATTGACAGGAAAAGGGCATTTGTGGGTGTCAACTGGCCATTTTCTGGGAGTGTTTGGAAAAACGTAGGCGTGTCCAGGCGTTTGCAGGGCGGGTGTCTGACGTCAATTCCGGCACCAAAAAGACTGAAGTGATCGCAGCGGCTGAGCAAGTCCAGAGCTACTCAGAAACGACAGAAACCGTTTTTGTACCGCTCGGCTGCACATGCGATCGCATGCTTGAAAAGCAAAAATACACTCCCCCGTGGGTGGCGGCTATGCGTTTGCGCGGCTGCAAAAAGTAGCTAGCGAGCGATCAACTCGGAATGACCCCCATTGTACTGCAGCTTCCTCACCAGCACTCTCATAGCGGATCTCATGAAAGCGGAGGCCGCGCTCCGCTCGCTGTGATTAAAGGACGCCGTGTCCCTGACGCCGGGGGATTCTCATCAAAGCTCAGATTCTCTTGATCTGGAATTAGCTGACACACAACGCCCTGGTAACATGCACGGGACTTATCCGGACATCATGGAGCAGATATCCAGTGAGATCCCTAAGGAGTGGCCGTGTAGCTGTGCAAAGGGCGGGTGTTTTATTTATTTCACTTCCGTAACAAATCGTTGCAAACAGGGTTGTTTCCAAAAGCATGTCAATTGTTCCGCTGCGGTATATGTGTGCGCTATATAAATAACCGATAATAAATGCGTTTAAGGAACAATATCTACCAAACCCTTTTCAGCAAATGGAAAAAATATTTAAGACAATGCGCAGTTTAACCACACATGCAGCTAGAAAACTGTGTATAAGGTATACACCCAAAGGGGGTCATTTCGAGTTGATCGTAGCTGTGCTACGATCATTCACACTGACATACGGGGGGACGCCCAGCACAGGGCTAGTCCGCCCCGCATGTCAGTGCCGGCACCCCACAGAAGTGCAAAGGCATCGCACAGTGTCGATGCCTTTGCACTTCAAGAGTAGCTCCCGACCAGCGCAGCTTTAGCGTCGCTCCCCGGCCGCAGCGGCTGTGTGTGACGTCACGCAGCCGCCGCGGCCCGCCCTTCCCAACGGTCCGGCCACACTTGCGTTTGCCGGACTGCGCCGCCGTTCAGCCCCCTCCCGCCCAGCGCCAGCCTTTGTCTTTGACGGATCTATACTATACAGTATATTACATTTCTCCAACAAACGGAAACAAAAGGAAGAGTTACCTATAGAACGATCCTGCAATACAATCAGGCTACATCATCGGCTGTGTGTGCCCCTGACCATTAGCCTATATATGGCACTGTGCGGCATACAACTACATAATGTACTTACCTCATTGTAGCTCTGGCTAGACGGAAACAGAGACTTGAACGTTGAACCGAAGCCAATGATATTGAAGAGTGACGTTGGCATGAGACTTTTCAGAATGACCAACATGGCATCCTGCGGGCAGAAGCGAACAGAGATATATATGAAATTGCAATGTGTCAGAAAGATATCCCTCTAAAATCAACATGCCGTATATACAGTGGCGGCGGACATTTTGTGATGTACCCGGGAACATGTATAGCGTAATCAATAATGGATGCAGTCCAGCAGAATGTCTGTCTCCATAGTTAGCAGGGGATAGGTCCCTCATACTGTATATGACATTACGGGTGTCATAGAGTTTCTTCACCACACAGGTAACTCCTCACAGTCCTGGCTAAGAGCGGAGAAGTGAGCCAGTGGAGAAGTTGCCCATGGCAACCAATCAGGTGCTCCGTATAATCTCATAGTATGCAAATTATAAATGTTACGTCAATGCTGATTGGTTGCCATGGGCAACTTCTCCACTGACTCACTTCTCCACTCTTATCACTGCTTCATACATTTACCCCTCAGTACTCCATCATAACCGCGACGCAGATACGAGGAACATCGACTCTGAGTGCCTCCATGGTAGCGCAGAATGATCACGGAAGCCGTGACGCTGGTGCCATGTTTTATGCATATGAGATCGCAGTTGCGCACTGAGACACACCCTGAAAATGGTCACGACACGCCTGTTTTTGCAGCCCCTCCCTGTTACCTCCCCCAAATGGACTCTTCCCCTCAAACACTATGCGACTGGTTCCTAACTGCGAGCGGCATCGCAAAGGGGCTCTTTTGCGCTCACCTCGCTGCCGGCATTTCGGCGGTCGGGATCCCGGCACTGGTATGATGGGTGCCGGGATCCCGACAGCCGGCCAAATGTAGTACACCCCCTTGGTGGGTGTGCAGTGTGGCCGCAATGCATGCGCAGTCTACCAAAAATCGCTCCGTTGTGAAACCATCAAAGTTACAACCGCATCAGAACCATGTACAGAGTATCCTCCATCTACCCAACTTCTCACTCCGCTGTATTTATCATGGAGCATACCTATCATCCATACGTCTCACAACACGCCCTATGCCTCATGCCTCACCCACTAGACATCTTCACTACACCCCACAGCATGCCCTATGCCTCACACCAACCACACTCTACACCAAACATCTTCCCTACACTACACCCTATGCCTCACACCAACCACACTCTACACCAGACACCCCATGCCTCACACCAACCACACTCTACACCAAACATCTCCACTACACTACACCCCACAGCATGCCCTATGCCTCACACCAACCACACTCTACACCAAACATCTCCACTACACTACACTACACCCCACAGCACGCCCTATGCCTCACACTAACCACACTCTACACCAAACATCTTCCCTACACTACACCCCACAGCACGCCCTATGCCTCACACTAACCACACTCTACACCAAACATCTCCACTACACTACACCCCACAGCATGCCCTATGCCTCACACTAACCACACTCTACACCAAACATCTCCACTACACCCACAGCACGCCCTATGCCTCACACCAACCACACTCTACACCAAACATCTTCCCTACACTACACCCCACAGCACGCCCTATGCCTCACACTAACCACACTCTACACCAAACATCTCCACTACACTACACCCCACAGCATGCCCTATGCCTCACACTAACCACACTCTACACCAAACATCTCCACTACACTACACCCCACAGCACGCCCTATGCCTCACACTAACCACACTCTACACCAAACATCTCCACTACACCCACAGCACGCCCTATGCCTCACACCAACCACACTCTACACCAAACATCTTCCCTACACTACACCCTATGCCTCACACCAACCACACTCTACACCAAACATCTTCACTACACTACACCCCACAGCACGCCCTATGCCTCACACTAACGACACTCTACCCCAAACATCTCCACTACACTACACCCCACAGCACGCCCTATGCCTCACACCAACCACACTCTACACCAAACATCTCCACTACACTACACCCCACAGCACACCCTATGCCTCACACTAACCACACTCTACACCAAACATCTTCCCTACACTACACCCCACAGCACGCCCTATGCCTCACACTAACCACACTCTACACCAAACATCTCCACTACACTACACCCCACAGTATGCCCTATGCCTCACACTAACCACACTCTACACAAAACATCTCCACTACACTACACCCCACAGCACGCCTTATGCCTCACACTAACCACACTCTACACCAAACATCTCCACTACACTACACCCCACAGGATGCCCTATGCCTCACACTAACCACACTCTACACCAAACATCTCCACTACACTACACCCCACAGCACGCCCTATGCCTCACACTAACCACACTCTACACCAAACATCTCCACTACACCCCACAGCACGCCCTATGCCTCACACCAACCACACTCTACACCAAACATATTCCCTACACTACACCCTATGCCTCACACCAACCACACTCTACATCAGAAACCCCATGCCTCACACCTACCACACTCTACACCAAACATCTTCACTACACTACACCCCACAGCACGCCCTATGCCTCACACTAACCACACTCTACACCAAACATCTCCACTACACTACACCCCACAGGATGCCCTATGCCTCACACTAACCACACTCTACACCAAACATCTCCACTACACCCCACAGCACGCCCTATGCCTCACACCAACCACACTCTACACCAAACATCTTCCCTACACTACACCCTATGCCTCACACCAACCACACTCTACACCAAACATCTTCACTACACTACACCCCACAGCACGCCCTATGCCTCACACTAACGACACTCTACACCAAACATCTCCACTACACTACACCCCACAGCACGCCCTATGCCTCACACCAACCACACTCTACACCAAACATCTCCACTACACTACACCCCACAGCACGCCCTATGCCTCACACTAACCACACTCTACACCAAACATCTTCCCTACACTACACCCCACAGCACGCCCTATGCCTCACACTAACCACACTCTACACCAAACATCTCCACTACACTACACCCCACAGCATGCCCTATGCCTCACACTAACCACACTCTACACGAAACATCTCCACTACACTACACCCCACAGCACGCCTTATGCCTCACACTAACCACACTCTACACCAAACATCTCCACTACACCCCACAGCACGCCCTATGCCTCACACCAACCACACTCTACACCAAACATCTTCCCTACACTACACCCTATGCCTCACACCAACCACACTCTACATCAGAAACCCCATGCCTCACACCTACCACACGCTACACCAAACATCTTCACTACACTACACCCCACAGCACGCCCTATGCCTCACACTAACCACACTCTACACCAAACATCTCCACTACACTACACCCCACAGGATGCCCTATGCCTCACACTAACCACACTCTACACCAAACATCTCCACTACACCCCACAGCACGCCCTATGCCTCACACCAACCACACTCTACACCAAACATCTTCCCTACACTACACCCTATGCCTCACACCAACCACACTCTACACCAAACATCTTCACTACACTACACCCCACAGCACGCCCTATGCCTCACACTAACCACACTCTACACCAAACATCTCCATTACACTACACCCCACAGCACGCCCTATGCCTCACACCAACCACACTCTACACCAAACATCTTCACTACACTACACCCCACAGCACGCCCTATGCCTCACACTAACCACACTCTACACCAAACATCTCCACTACACTACACCCCACAGCACGCCCTATGCCTCATCCACTAAACATCTTGATTACACCCCACAGCATGCCCTATGCCTCACACTAACCACACTCTACACCAAACATCTTTACTACACCCCACAGCACGCCCTATGCCTCACACCAACCGCACTCTACACCAAACATCTTCACTACACCCCACAGCACGCCCTATACCTCATCCACTAGACATCTTCACTACACCCCACAGCACGCCCTATGCCTCACACTAACCACACAATACACCAAACATCTTCACTACACCCCACAGCACGCCCTATGCTTCACACCAACCACACTATACACCAAACATCTTCACTACACCCCACAGCACGCCCTATACCTCACACTAACCACACTCTACACCAAACATCTCCACTACACTACACCTCACAGCACGCTCTATGCCTCATCCACTAGACATCTTGACTACACCCCACAGCATGCCCTATGCCTCACACTAACCACACTCTACACCAAACATCTTCACTACACCCCACAGCACGCCCTATGCCTCACACCAACCACACTCTACACCAAACATCTTCACTACACCCCACATCACGCCCTATACCTCACACCAACCACACTCTACACCAAACATCTTCACTACACCCCACAGCACGCCCTATGCCTCACACCAACCACACTCTACACCAAACATCTTCACTACACTACACCCCACAGCACGCCCTATACCTCATCCACTAGACATCTTCACTACACCCCACAGCACGCCCTATGCCTCACACTAACCACACAATACACCAAACATCTTCACTACACCCCACAGCACGCCCTATGCCTCACACCAACCACACTCTACACCAAACATCTTCACTACACCCCACAGCACACCCTATACCTCACACCAACCACACTCTACACCAAACATCTTCACTACACCCCACAGCACGCCCTATGCCTCACACCAACCACACTCTACACCAAACATCTTGACTACACTACACCCCACAGCACGCCCTATACCTCATCCACTAGACATCTTCACTACACCCCACAGCACGCCCTATGCCTCACACTAACCACACAATACACCAAACATCTTCACTACACCCCACAGCACGCCCTATGCCTCACACCAACCACACTCTACACCAAACATCTTCACTGCACCCCACAGCACGCCCTATGCCTCACACTAACCACACTCTACACCAAACATCTCCACTACACTACACCCCGCAGCAAGCCCTATGCCTCATCCACTAGACATCTTGACTACACCCCACAGCATGCCCTATGCCTCACACTAACCACACTCTACACCAAACATCTCCACTACACTACAGCCCACAGCACGCCCTATGCCTCATCCACTAGACATCTTGAGTACACCCCACAGCACGCCCTATGCCACACACTAACCACACTCTACACCAAACATCTTCACTACACCCCACAGCACGCCCTATGCCTCACACCAACCACATTCTATACCAAACATCTTCATTACACCCCACAGCACGCCCTATGCCTCACACCAACCACATTCTACACCAAACATCTTCATTACACCCCACAGCATGCCCTATGCCTCACACCAACCACACTCTACACCAAACATCTTCACTACACTACACCCCACAGCACGCCCTATACCTCACACCAGCCACACTCTACACCAAACATCTTCACTACACTACACCCCACAGCACGCCCTATACCTCATCCACTAGACATCTTCACTACACCCCACAGCACGCCCTATGCCTCACGCTAACCACACTCTACACCAAATAACTTCACTACACCCCACAGCACGCCCTATGCCTCACACCAACCACACTCCACACCAAACATCTTCAATACACCCCACAGCACGCCCTATGCCTCACACCAACCACACTCTACACCCTATGCCACCTTCACTGCACTCCATATGCTTTACCCCACCAGTCACCTTCACTACGCTCCATGGCTGAAGCTATTAACCAATCAGAGCGCAGCATTCTCAACAAGGGGTAGGCTAGGCTGAGGGGGGGGGGGGGGGAGTTTGTCAGGCAGTACATGGCTGTCCACATGATCATTGGTTGATGGCTGGAGCTATCCACCAATCAGAGTGCTGGCAGCCAGTCACTGTATGGAAGCATTTGGAGAGAGCACGCAGGACGGCAGGAGGGGTGCGTTATGATTTTTAGATAGAATTTTTATTTATAATTGTTTCCCGTGAATGGGTGTGTAGGGCCACAGTGCATTGCTTTGTCCAGGGCCTACACTGCTGGTAAGACGGCCCTGCCGGTGACAAAGCATCAGCGTTTCCTTATAAATTCTCTTCCCTTTTTGTCAAACCCAATTTCCTAATTGCTTCCATCCTGCCTGTGCTGGGGATGGAAGCGGCTCAACGTTATCCGTAATTATATGCAAATATATCAAAGTACGAGGGATTGGAAATTCTCTCTCACCAAAGCAATTAAAGAGCAGATTTAATACAAAAAGAAATAATTAATCGCTGTAGAAAAAAAAAACGTATTCGCCTTAATATCAGACACGCACCCGCCCGCATCATGTTCTAAACGAATCAAATACATACAGTAAGTGTATATAACATGCTGGCAGTGATACGAATACCGGTGTGGCGGGGAAAGGGTTAACCGTCTCTCTCCCTACAGGGGAGTCTGGGTTCTGTTACAGCAGGGACCTAACCTCCTATTTCCTCATTAATCTGATTTCCCCCCACCCTGGCAGCTCCAGCAGACGCTGCAGCCTCAATAACCGGTTATGTGCGACTTCACTGGGTGCTAATTATATTTTACACTTTGAAAATAATTATACAGTTAGTTATTGCATGTAAAATACAGGATAGGAACGCGTCTCTGGGTGTAGACGGGGATGTGTGGGCTGGAGATGTTTTCCTCTGGGCGGTGATGGGAGTGCGGTGTTCCTTTCTGTCTGTCTGTTCTGTCATATTCACTCATCTTCAGGTGCCCCAAGCTCCCACTGGTCACCAGCCAATGGGGAGCTGTGTGGTGCGTCAGGCTTCAGAGGAGGATACAAATTCAATGTTCTATCTACTGCGCATGCGTCTCAGTCACACTAAGACCCAGCGGTGCCGGAATTAGCGTGTCTTCTATGTTCCCCTGCGCACTAAGACCCAACGGTGCCGGAATTAGCGTGTCTTCTATGTTCCCCTGCGCACTAAGACCCAACGGTGCAGGAATTAGCGTGTCTTCTATGTTCCACTGCGCACTAAGGCCCTCATTCCGAGTTGTTCGCTCGCTAGCTGCTTTTAGCAGAATTGCACATGCTAGGCCGCCGCCTACTGGGAGTGAATCTTAGCTTAGCAGAATTGCGAACGAAAGATTAGCAGAATTGCGATTAGAAATTTCTGTGCAGTTTCTGAGTAGCTCGAGACTTACTCTTCCAGTGCGATCAGTTCAGTCAGTTTTGTTCCTGGTTTGACGTCACAAACACACCCAGCGTTCGCCCAGACACTCTCCCGTTCCTCCAGACACTCCCGCGTTTTTCCCAGAAACGCCTGCGTTTTTTCGCACACACCCATAAAACGGCCAGTTTCCGCCCAGAAACACCCACTTCCTGTCAATCACACTCCGATCACCAGAACGAAGAAATTTCTTCATAAAGCCGTGAGTAAAATAACTAACTTATTGGCAAATTTACTTGGCGCAGACGCACTGCGAACATTGCGCATGCGCATTAGCGACTAATCGCTCCGTTGCGAGAAAAAAATAACGAGCGAACAACTCGGAATGAGGGCCTAAGGGGGTAATTCTGAGTTGATCGCAGCAGCAAATTTGTTAGCAGTTGGGCAAAACCATGTGCACTGCAGGGGGGGCGATATAACATGTGCAGACAGAGTTAGATTTGGGTGGGGTGTGTTCAAACTGAAATCTAAATTGCAGTGTAAAAATAAAGCAGCCAGTATTTACCCTGCACAGAAACAATATAACCCACCCAAATCTAACTCTCTCTGCACATGTTAAATCTGCCCCACCTGCACTGCACATGGTTTTGCCCAACTGCTAAAAAATTTCCTGCTGCGATCAACTTGGAATTACCCCCTAAGACCCAGCGGTACCGGAATTAGCGTGTCTTCTATGTACAACTGCGCACTAAGGCCCAGCGGTGCCGGAATTAGAGCGTCTTCTATGTTCCACTGCGCACTAAGACCCAGCGGTGCAAGAATTAGCGTGTCTTCTATGTTCCACTGCGCACTAAGACCCAGCGGTGCAAGAATTAGCGTGTCTTCTATGTTCCGCTGCGCACTAAGACCCAGCGGTGCAAGAATTAGCGCGTCTTCTATGTTCCACTGTGCACTAAGACCCAACGGTGCCGGAATTAGCGTGGCTTCTATGTTCCACTGCGCACTAAGACCCAACGGTGCCGGAATTAGCGTGTTTTCTATGTTCCACTGCGCGCTAAGTCCCAGCGGTGCCGGAATTAGCGCGTCTTCTATGCTCCACTGCGCACTAAAACCCAGTGGCAAAAGGATTGGATCCCACCACTGAATCAGGCCCTATGTCTATTGCTTACTCTCTGTCTTTTCTCGCTCTCTCTCTCTCACTCTGTCTTGCGCTCTGCATCTCCCCACATTTCTCCCTTTCTTTTGCTCACTCACTCTCCTCGCTCACTTTCTGCATCTCCCACAATTCTCAAACTACCTCTCTCACTCTCTGCATGCCCATGCTTTTATCTCTCTCATTCACCCCCCTTGCTCTCTCTTTCTGCATCCCCCCTTTCTCTCTCTCTCTCTGTATCCCTAGCCTTTCTCTCTCTCTCACTCCCCCTTTCTCTCTCTCTCTCACTCCCCCTTTCTCTCTATCACACTCCCCCCTTTCTCTCTCTCTCCCTTCCTCTCTACATCCCCGCCTTTCTTTCTCACTCACTCCCCCACTCTCTCTCTCTCTGCATGCCCATGCTTTTATCTCTCTCATTCACCCCCCTTGCTCTCTCTTTCTGCATCCCCCCTTTCTCTCTCTCCCTCTCTCTCTGCATTCCCCGACTTTCTCTTTCTCTCACTCCCCCTTTCTCTCTCTCTTAATCCCTCTCTACATCCCCACCTTTCTTTCTCACTCCCTCCCCCTTCCTCTCTCTCTATGCATCCCCCGCCTTTCTCTCTCTCTCACTCCCCCCTCCCCTGTTTCTCTAACACTCTACATCCTCTGCCTTTCTCTCTCTCCCTCTTTCTCACTCCCTACCCTTCTCTCTCACTCCCTCTCTATATCCCCCCTGCCTTTGTCTCTCACTCCCTCCCGCTCTCTCTGCATCCCCCACCTTTGTATCTCTTCCTCTCTATCTCTCTCCTTCCCCCTCTCTCTCTCTTTCTCTGCATCCCCCCACTTTTCTATCTCTTCCTCTCTATCTCTCTCTCCCTCCCCCTCTCTCTCACTCCATATCTGCATCCCCGCCTTTCTCCCACTCCCTCCCTCTCTCCCGTCTCTCACTCTACATCCCCACGTCTTTCTCTCTCACATCCCCCCCCCTCTCTCTCTCTCTCTCTCTCTCTCTCTCTGCATCACTCTCCTTTTTCTCTCTGTCTCTCTCACTCCCTACCACTCCCCTTCTCTCTCTCACTCTTTGCATCCCCCTGCCTTTCTCTGTCTGTATTTCTCCCACACTCCCTCCCCTTACCCCCCTGCTCTCTCTTTCTGCATCCCCCTTTCTCTCTCTCTCTCTCTCTCTCTCTCTGCATCCCCGCCTTTCTCTCTCTCCCCCTTTCTCTCTCTCACTCCTCCTTTCTCTCACTCCCCCCTTTCTCTCTCTCACGCTCCCCCCTCCCCGTCTCTCTAACACTCTATATCTCCCTGCCTTTCTCTCTCTCTCCCTCTTTCTCGCTCCCTACCCTTCTCTCTCACTCCCTCTCTATATCCCCCCTGCCTTTGTCTCTCCATCCCCCACCTTTGTATCTCTTCCTCTCTCTCTCTCTCTCTCACTCCCCTCTCTCTCACTCCATATCTGCATCCCCACCTTTCTCCCACTCGCTCCCTCTCTCCCGTCTCTCTCTACATCCCCACGTCTTTCTCTCTCACCCCCCCTCTCTCTCTCTCTCTGCATCACTCTCCTTTTTCTCTGTCTCTCTCACTCCCTACCACTCCCCTTCTCTCTCTCACTCTTTGCATCCCCCTGCCTTTCTCTGTCTGTATTTCTCCCACACTCCCTCCCCTTACCCCCCTGCTCTCTCTTTCTGCATCCCCCCTTTCTCTCTCTCTCTCTCTCTCTCTCTCTGCATCCCCGCCTTTCTCTCTCTCTCCCCCTTTCTCTCTCTCTCACTCCTCCTTCTCTCTCACTCCCCCCTTTCTCTCTCTCACACTCCCCCCTCCCCGTCTCTCTAACACTCTACATCTCCCTGCCTTTCTCTCTCTCTCCCTCTTTCTCGCTCCCTACCCTTCTCTCTCACTCCCTCTCTATATCCCCCCCTGCCTTTGTCTCTCCATCCCCACCTTTGTATCTCTTCCTCTCTCTCTCTCTCTCTCTCTCTCTCACACTCACTCACTCCCCGTCTCTCACTCCATATCTGCATCGCCACCTTTCTCCCACTCCCTCTCTCCTGTCTCTCTCACTCGACATCCCCACGTCTTTCTCTCTCATACCACCCCCACTCTCTCTCTCTCTGCATCACTCTCCTTTTTCTCTCTATGTCTCTCTCACTCCCTACCCTTCTCTTGCTCACTCTTTGCATCCCCCTGCCTTTCTCTGTCTGTATTTCTCCCACACTCCCTCTCCTTCCCCCCTTTCTCTCACTCTCTGCATCCCCCCCCCCCCCGGGCCCCACCTTTCTCTCACTCTCTGCATCCCCCCCCCCGGGCCCCACCTTTCTCTCTCTCTCTCTCTTCCTATGTATGTATTTCTCTCTTTCACTCCCTCCCCCACCCCCTCTCTCACTCTCTGCATCCCCCGTCTGTCTCCACCACCCCCCTCCCCATCCCCCTCAAACTTTGTCTTCTTAAAAGTAAGATGAAGGAGGCATCCAACGGATGGTTATCTGTGAGGGTACAAGAATGACCTGCACAGGAATGCAGGGTATCCGGATTCCAGGTCGACACCAATTGGTTGACACACCTTAGGTCGAAACCTGAAATAGGTCGACACAAACAAGGTCAGCGTGGAAAAAGATCGACAGGAGTTTTTCACATTTTTTTTCTTAATTTTTTTAACTTTTTCATACTTTACGATCCACGTGAACTACAATTGGGAACGGTAACGAGCCATGTGAGGGGACACGGTGCACTAATTGGGGTTCCCGGTCACATTATGGAGAAAACGACACCCAAAAAACATAAAAAACTCACGTCGACCTTTTTCCATGTCCGCCTTGTTCATGTCCACCTTTTGTCCGGGTCGACCTATTTCAGGTGCCGACCTAAGGTGTGTCCACCATTTGGTGTTGACCTAAGTGGTTTCGACCTAATTGGTGTCAACCCTGAGTCCCAGACCCGGAACGCAGCCACTTCATAGGAAGACCTGGGGCGGTTACAATGCGTGATCTCAGTCAGGCACCTACAAATCCTACAGAGCTATAAATACATTTCTACAGCTGAAGTTATCCCAAAGTGTCAGAGTAGCACGCATTGGGGGTCATTCCGAATTGTTCGCTCGCTAGCAGTTTTTAGCAGCCGTGCAAACGCTATGCCGCCTCCCACTGGGAGTGTATCTTAGCTTAGCAGAAGTGCGAACAAAAGGATCGCAGAGCGGCTTCAAAGTTTTTTTGTGTAGTGTCAGAGCAGCTTCAGACCTACTCAGCGCTTGCGATCACTTCAGACCATTCAGTTCCTGTTTTGACGTCACAAACCCGCCCTGCGTTCGCCCAGCCACGCCTGCGTTTTTCCTGGCACGCCTGCATTTTTCCGAACACTCCCTGAAAACGGTCAGTTTACACCCAGAAACGCCCACTTCATGTCAATCACTCTGCGGCCAGCAGTGCGACTGAAATGCATCGCTACACCTTGTGTGAAACTACATCGCTCGTTGTGCCCGTACATCGCGCGTGCGCATTGCGCCGCATACGCATGCGCAGAACTACCATTTTTTAGCCTGATCGCTGCGCTGCGAACAAATGCAGCTAGCGATCAACTTGGAATGACCCCCATGGTCCCTGCTTTCTCCTCTTTCTCCCGCTCTGTTTCTACCTTTAACCTCAGCTCCTGAATCAGTACCCCATGATTCTGGATTTGACCTCGGCTTGACTCTTCATTCCCGGCTTTCAGGTCCCACTGTACACCTGAAACCAGGTCTATGTGTCAGAGCGCCACTACCTGCAGTGAAGCCCCAACATCGTCCCAGGTGAATATGTGGTTCCGTTAGACTCTGACAGGTCAGCGCTAACCTTAATTGCGAATAGTGAACTGAATACTCCTCTGAATTGAGAGAAACATCTTCTCTGTCTCATATCTCTGCTCCGTCTCTCTCTCTTATGGTGGTGTGGTGACGTGTTACATTACACTGAGGGGTCTATTTACTAAGTCTTGGATGGCGATAAAGTCGCTGGAGATAAAGGGGGTAATTCAGAGTTGATCGCAGTAGCAAATTTGTTAGCAGTTGGGCAAAACCATGTGCACTGCAGGTAGGGGCAGATGTAACATGTGCAGAGAGAGTTAGATTTGGGTGGGTTATTTTGTTTCTGTGCAGGGTAAATACTGGCTGCTTTATTTTTACACTGCAATTTAGATTTCAGTTTGAACACACCCCACCCTACTCTAACTCTCTCTGCACATGTTACATCTGCCCCACCTGCAGTGCACATTGGCCCTCATTCCGAGTTGTTCGCTCGCTAGCTGCTTTTAGCAGCATTGCACGCGCTAAGCCGCCGCCCTCTGGGAGTGTATCTTAGCTTTGCAGAATTGCTACTAAATAATTCTTAGCAGTTTCTGAGTATCTCCGGACCTACTCACGAATTGCGATCAGCTCAGTCCATTTAGTTCCTGGTTTGACATCACAAACACGCCCTGCGTTCGGCCATCCACTCCCTCGTTTCTCCAGACACTCCCGCATTTTTACCTGACACGCCTGTGTTTTTTTGCACACGCCGGGAAAACGCTGAGTTGCTACCCAGAAACGCCCCTTTCCTGTCAATCATTTACCGAACACTAGTGTGACTGAAAAGCACCGCAGCAGCCACAGCAAAACAGCTATGTTTTGTGTTAAATAACTAAGCGCATGCGCCCTTCGTGCCTTGCACGAATTTGCAACTAATCGCAGCATAGCGAAAATCGGCAACGAGCGAACAACTCTAAATGACCCACATGGTTTTGCCCAACTGCTAACAAATTTGCTGCTGCGATCAACTCTGAATTAGGCCCAAAGTACCAGCCAATCGGCTCTTAACTGTAATTTTTCACACACAGTCTGTGGCATAGCAGTTTGGAGCTGATTGGTTGGTACTTTGGGGGTCATTCCGAGTTGATCGCTAGCAGAAAATGTTCGCTGCGCTGCGATGATGCAAAAAAAGGCACTTCTGTGCATGCGTATGCGGCGCAATGTGCACACGCGACGTACTTTCACAACGGCCGATGTATTTTTACACAAGGTCTAGCGAAGCTTTTCAGTCGCACAGGCGGCCGCAGAGTGATTGACATGAAGTGGGCGTTTCTGGGTGGCAACTGACCGTTTTCAGGGAGTGCTTGAAAAAACGCAGGCGTGCCAGGGAAAACGCAGGCGTGGCTGGGAGAACGCAGGGCGTGTTCGTGACGTCAAAACAGGAACTGAATAGTCTGAAGTGATCGCAAGCGCTGAGTAAGTCTGAAGCTACTCTGAAACTGCACAAAATTATTTTGTAGCCGCTCTGCGATACTTTCGCTCGCACTTCTGCTAAGCTAAAATACACTCCCAGTGGGCGGCGGCCTAGCGTTTGCACGGCTGCTAAAAACTGCTAGTGAGCGAACAACTCGGAATGACCCCCTTTATCTGCAACGACTTTATCTCCATCCAATGCTTAGTAAATAGATCCCTGAGATGTTTAAGGCTGGCCATATGAAGACATTTCTCCTGTGTCAGAATGAACGCTTGCTTCCTGTGCATTCACACATCAATAGACACTTGAGGTCCGTACTTCACAATTGATTATTTTTAGTACGGTCATTTTTAATGAGATAATGGCCCTCATGCCGAGTTGATCGGTCGCAAGGCGAATTTAGCAGAGTAACACCCATTTCCTGTCAATCACATTACGATCGCCGGAGCGAGGAAAAAGCCGTGAGTAAAAATACTATCTTCATAGCAAAGATACTTGGCGCAGTCGCAGTGCGAATATTGCGCATGCGCACTATGCGGAATTTCACTGCGATGCGATGAAAAATACCGAGCGAACGACTCGGAATGAGGGCCAATAAGTAGAACAAAAAGCTCCAGCAAATGCTTCCTGCACGTTGTAGTATCGATCTGACCGAGCGGACGGCAATCTGCAATGGGGGGATAGGTGTAAGATCGTTAGTCTGCAATCATCAGAGAGGATTCTTCTCCCACTAGAAAGATGAGCAGTTTGCGCCACGGTCCCTATCGATCGAGAGCTCGGAACGTGATCTGAGTAGTAACTGCCCCATAGTCTGAGCATTTAGCGTATTGTCATAAGATAGGCCTCATCCTCCAGTACTGGCACGGCTGGGTAGGCCCAGAGCTTACACTTCTTTCTGTGGGGTCTAATTATTACATTTCGCCTATTTCACAATAAAATGGCCGCCATTTGTCACTGATATTTGCATCTGGACCTTTGTAGCCAGTCGTGCGCTATGTGAGCTGTCTTTCACGAATGCGATTGATTACCGTGCTGACATTTATACTGTTTTGCATGCAGGGTAAATACCGGCTGCTTCTGCATGTAGCCCACACATGCTGAACAGCTTTATTCCGACGCTGCAATTTAGAGTTCAGATAGGACACGCCCCTCCCAAACATAAATCTCTCTGCACATTCTAAATGGGCCACAGCTGCAGCACAGAACGCGGTCAGTGTGTCTACAATGGCAATATACACAGGGACATCTAGGCACACTGGGCAGCTGCCCAGGACCCCACAATTCTAGGGGCCTCCGAGCAGGGATGGGTGGTGGTCACACAATCAGATCAGCCAGGCAGCATTCTCTATCAGCCTCCAAGCTTGCAGCTTGCAGGGCAACAAGGTTTTGTCACTGTGCAGCCCGATAGTGCATAGGGGAGACGCAACAAGTTGTATTTAACCTCCCCAACTTCTCTCTGCCGCCCCGAACAGCAGCTGGAAGGCCAGCGTGAAGACCCATGAAAGGATTGCTGTACTGCAAAGTGCTGCAACACTGTTTCAGCAAAGTAAAAAACGAATATTACAGTAGGTCTGCCTGCTTATGGCCTGCAGGACGGAGGGGGTGGTATACGTGCGCAAAGAGACTATTATCATCGCACACTGGACTGAAAGACGTCGGCAGAAATCTCCAGCCGGTTTGAAACCATTTCTATGGCAAGCTTATTTTCCCAAGCAGCAGGAGAGCGGATAGCATTCGCCGCAGGATTCTAAATTGCGTGGAAAGTTTATTCCCAGTGGGGCAGCTAAATTACTCTGGCGCTTCCTCCGCTTCCCGCGCCTCTGTTTGCCTTGAGTTCTGTTATCACAACTCCCGGCACCTGCAGCCACAAACGTCGACGCCTGACACAGAGGGGTCCCTGCGGGGAGGGGCCTTACATGACTGTAACTACTAGTCCCTGGGTTCCGCACTGTTCTCCAAGGGCCCAGCGTGAGAGGAGGTGCTGCCACACATATGATCAGGACCAGCTACGCCGTTCCCTAACACAGAGCTGTGTCTCCATGCCGCACCTGGGCCTAGAGACTCAGCGCCCGGACTCCCCTGGGTACTGCTAATGGATTTTATAATCACTTGAGCTGCGGTTGCCAGGAGAAGGAGTTCTAGGCCCTGCCCGGTGACGTGCGGCTACAGCCTGTTTGCAGAATGCTCGCTCCTGTCTCCTGCAGTTTGGCCAGTTGGTCTAAACAAGGTGTTAACAAAACGCAGCCGCAGCAGCACTGCAACGGGTGGGGGATACCGAGCAATAACATAGACCCACGCCGCACATTCACTGGTGCCTTTGTAAATAGATCTGCACTGGCTGTGGGGGTCACTGCTGCTGTTGCTGTCTATGGAAAGAGCCTGTCAATAGCTAAATGTGTTTCGTCCGTCCGAAACCCCCCCCCCCCCCCCCCCCACCCGCAGAGGGTGGGTGGGGCTCAACCAGTTTGTATTCTGGACCCAATTTGTGAGACTTCAATAGGAGTGAGGTGCGTCACATGAGACACTGAGCACCTCATGCCTCGGTGACTCACTAGAGCTAAATCTTGGTTAAGACCACAATATGGCGTTTTATCAGAGGAGGGGGCACGTATGTCTGTCTGGGCTTCTCCTGCTAGGTATTGCGCCGAGTCTACCGCGCATGTGCGCAATTACTAAGAAAATGGTGAAGCACCGCATTCCCGGTGATATCCACAGAAAAATAGCGGGGTTGCCATATTTATGAAGAAATTACTGGGAAAATGGCTCCGGCAATCGCAAGGTGAGTAAAATCAGTGGGCGCAAGGTGCGCAGTGCGGGCCCCTCCCTACCCACGGGCCTGGGTGCAGCCATTATGGATAGGCCTGTGTTGCTTTTCTGGGGCAGCTGCGTGACATTCCGAATTTAAAAAAATGGCGGCCGACCGCCTGGCAGCCTGGGGTCATCCTTAGTTCTGATGCATCCACAATCTAATTACAGACGCCTTTCCACTCAGTCACTCAATATTGCGCTCAGTCGCCGTGACGACACTGATTTTCTGTTTATAAATACGGCGATACCTCACTTTTCTTTTCTTTTTTGTATCGCTGCAACAATATCTAGACATAAAGGTGCCCCTAATACATCGCTGGAGGCGGCGGTGGCATTACCGAAGGCCGTGGGGTGATCTAGTGACCAGCACAGCCTGTGGGGAGCCGGGTCATAGAATAATGAGGCGGCTTTGTGTGTAATGGTTACGTGGCGCGGCCAGGACTGGGCGTGGGCTTACTCAGCGGAATCCACCAGTAACTCTAATCTGTCTTCCCATAATGTCACACTAATTACCGTCCTGTTTATCTTATATTATTAACAAATGTAGATTAAAGGGGAAATGCACATGATCTCATGGGGTTGTTACTGTCTTACTTTATTTTTCCATCCACTTTTAACAGAGGACGGGGTCACAGCCAGGTGTACCCCTACTTTGTAGGTAATACTGGGGGGTCATTCCGAGTTGATCATAGCTGTGCTAAATTTAGCACAGCTACGATCATTCACACTGACATGTGGGGGGACGCCCAGCACAGGGCTAGTCCGCCCCGCATGTCAGTCCGACCCCCCCCCCCGCAGAAGCACAAAGGCATCACACAGCGGCGATGCCTTTGCACTTCAAGAGTAGCTCCCGACCAGCGCAGCTTTAGCGTGCTCGCCGGGAGCTACTCATCGCTCCCTGGCCTGTAGTGGCTGCGTGTGACGTCACGCAGCCGCTGCGGTCCGCCCCCCATTCGGTCCGGCCACGCCTGCATTGGCCGGACCAAACCCACGAAACGGCGGCCAAACGCCGCCGTTCCGACCCCTCCCGCCCAGCGATCGCTTCTGCCTGTCAATCAGGCAGAGGCGATCGTATCCCTGTTACGGCCTTCGGCCGTCTGGCATGCGCCGGCGCTCACTACGGCGCCGGCACATGCGCAGTAGGGACCCGTTCGTTCTGCTGCGTTAAAACGCAGCGAGCGAACGGGTCAGAATGACCCCCATTGGCAGATAGGCAGGTCGCCATTCACTACTTGATATGGCTAGCTATCCCTATTTTCCAGGTTTTAGGGAATTACCCTGGAATTGTCCCTATTTTTCACAACTGACAAAGCGGCAACATTTTCTGTATAATCTACGTGGATTTAGTTGGCATCTAATTACTAGGGGTTTGGTCCTTCGGCAGTGCAGGTTTTCCAGATCTCCTTACAGAGTCAGAAGTAAAGGTAGCACAGGAGAGAGGAGATGTAAAGAAATATACCACCACTTTTGGGGCCATGATGACGCAATTGACTGCGTCAGGTCCCTGGATCGTCCACTAGAGAGATAAAGTGGACGGAGATAAAGTGCCAGCCAATCAGCTCCTAACTGTCAATTTTCAAACACATCCTGTGACATGGCAGTTAGGAGCTGGTTAGTTGTTACTTTATCACCGTCCACTTGATCTCTCCAAGGCTCAATAAAAAGACCCCACAGCGGATCATTTATCAACGAGAGATAAAACACGTTGTGAGTGATAAAACTAATTGCGTATGATCAATGGTGATCCAGCCAATCAGCTCCCAACTGTCATTTAAAAAAAAAAAAAAAAAACACATGACAGTTGGGAGCTGATTGGCTGGAGCACCATTGATCATATGCAACAAGTTTTATCACTTGTTAATAAATAGGCCCCAAAGCATCTATAGCTATGAGCCGCTCTGTGACGAGGAAGACACTGATCACAGACCTGTACGACAGAGGGGTTTATAGCAGGGGTGTCCTGTTCCTCTGCGTCCAACTGAAAGGGCGCCCCCTGCAATCCCCTGTGCCTACTGTACCCCACCACTAGGTGGCAGAGTGGCTGGTTGTGCAATTTAATATATATCTGGAGCAGGAATGAGAGGGTTACAATACGTGCCCCCATGTCACAGGGGTGTCGCCCCACATTACCCTGACTCTGGCGATGTTCACTCCGCTCATACTGCCGCTGCGGTCGATGAGGAAGATGAACTCCCCCTGCGTCTTACTGAGGTCGGTCTGGGGAGTCTTGAGATCGGGGCAGAAATTCAGCATCACCACCGGGTTGTGACAGATGTCTTTAATGAGGCGCTTGCGGATTATCTCCGTCTGCAGAGACATAACGAGAGAATGACGGTGGCGTCATGACAACGATCCGGGTCATAACCAAGCAGCGTCAGGAAGCCACAGACTGAGAGTTATATAGTGGGAGGAGCAGGGTCCCCAGCAGCACAGAGTATATCAGGAGATGAGTGATGTGACAGTGAGGACAGGGCTGCATGTGACAGGGGCAGTGACATGATGTGAGGAGGAGAATGGGGGCAGCAGGAAGCCACAGACTGAGAGTTATATAGTGGGAGGAGCAGTGTCTCCAGCAGCACAGAGTATATCAGGAGATGAGTGATGTGTCAGTGAGGACAGGGCTGCATGTGACAGGGGCAGTGACATGATGTGAGGAGGAGAATGGAGGCAGCAGGAAGCCACAGAATGAGAGTTATATAGTGGGAGGAGCAGGGTCCCCAGCAGTACAGAGTATATCAGGAGATGAGTGATGTGTCAGTGAGGACAGGGCTGCATGTGACAGGGGCAGTGACATGATGTGAGGAGGAGAATGGGGGCAGCAGGAAGCCACAGAATGAGAGTTATATAGTGGGTGGAGCAGGGTCCCCAGCAGCACAGAGTATATCAGGAGATGAGTGATGTGTCAGTGAGGACAGGGCTGCATGTGACAGGGGCAGTGACATGATGTGAGGAGGGGAATGGAGGCAGCAGGAAGCCACAGACTGAGAGTTATATAGTGGGAGGAGCAGGGTCCCCAGCAGCACAGAGTATATCAGGAGATGAGTGCTTTGTCAGTGAGGACAGGGCTGCATGTGACAGGGGCAGTGACATGATGTGAGGAGGGGAATGGAGGCAGCAGGAAGCCACAGACTGAGAGTTAAATAGTGGAAGGAGCAGGGTCCCCAGCAGCACAGAGTATATCAGGAGGTGAGAGATGTGTCAGTGAGGACAGGGCTGCATGTGACAGGGGCAGTGACATGATGTGAGGAGGGGAATGGAGGCAGCAGAAAGTCACAGACAGAGAGTTATACAGTGGGGATTGAAAGTTTGGGCACCCCAGGCAAAAATTTATTTTAATGTGCAAAAAGAAGCCAAGGAAAGATGGAAAAATCTCCAAAAGGCATCAAATTACAGATTAGACATTCCTATAACATGTCAAAAAAAGTTTGATTTTATTTCCATCATTTACACTTTCAAAAGGACAGAAAACAAAAAATGGCGTCTACAAAAGTTTGGGCACCCTGCAGAGTTAATACCTTGTACTGCCCCCTTTGGACAGCTGAGACCTGGCAGTGTCATGGATTGTTCTCAATCATCGTCTGGAAAGACCAGGTGATGTCAATCTCAAAGGTTTTAAAAGCCCAGACTCATCTGACCTTGCTCCAACAATCAGCACCATGGGTTCCTCTAAGCAGTTGTGTAGAACACTGAAACTGAGAATAGTTGACGCTCACAAAGCAGGAGAAGGCTATAAGAAGATAGCAAAGCGTTATCAGATGCCCATATCCTCTGTTCGGAATGTAATTAAGAAATGGCAGTCATCAGGAATAGTGGAAGTTAAAGCAAGGTCTGGAAGACCAAGAAAAATATCAGACAGAACAGCTCACAGGATTGTGAGAAAAGCAAGTCAAAATCCACGTTTGACTGCACGATCCCTCCAGGAAGATCTGGCAGACACTGGAGTTGTGGTACACTATTCCTCTATAAAGAGATACTTGTACAAATATGGTCTTCATGGAAGAGTCATCAGAAGAAAACCTCTTCTACGTCCTCACCACAAAAATCAGCGTTTGAAGTTTGAAAATGAACATATAGACAAGCCTGATGCATTTTGGAATAAAGTTCTGTGGACCGATGAGGTTAAAATCGAACTTTTGGGCCGGAATGAGTAAAGGTACGTTTGGAGAAGGAAGGGCACAGAATTTAATGAAAAGAACCTCTGTCCAACTGTTAAGCATGGGGGTGGATCAATCATGCTTTGGGGTTGTATTGCAGCCAGTGGCACAGGGAACATTTCACGAGTATAAGGAAAAATGGATTCAATAAGATTCCAGCAAATTTTGGACGCTAACTTGATGCCATCTGTGAAAAAGCTGAAGTTAAAGAGAGGCTGGCTTCTACAAATGGATAATGATCCTAAACACACCTCAAAATCCACGGTGGATTACATCAAGAGGCGTAAACTGAAGGTTTTGCCATGGCCTTCACAATCTCCTGACCTCAACATAATTGAAAATCTATGGATAGACCTTAAAAGAGCAGTGCGTCACAGACAGCCCAGGAATCTCAAAGAACTGGAAGACTTTTGTAAGGAAGAATGGGCGAAGATACCTCAAACAAGAATTGAAAGACTCTTGGCTGGCTACAAAAAGTGTTTACAAGCTGTGATACTTGCCAAAGGGGGCAGTACAAGGTATTAACTCTGCAGGGTGCCCAAACTTTTGCAGATGCCATTTTTTGTTTTCTGTTCTTTTGAAAGTGTAAATGATGGAAATAAAATCAAACTTTTTTTGACATGTTATAGGAATGTCTAATCTGTAATTTGATGCCTTTTGGAGATTTTTCCATCTTTCCTGGGCTTCTTTTTTCACATTACAATTAATTTTTGCCTGGGGTGCCCAAACTTTCAATCCCCACTGTATAGTGGGAGGAGCAAGGTCTCCAGCAGCACAGAGTATATCAGGAGGTGAGAGATGTGTCAGTGAGGACAGGGCTGCATGTGACAGGGGCAGTGACATGATGTGAGGAGGGGAATGGAGGCAGCAGGAAGCCACAGACTGAGAGTTATATAGTGGGAGGAGCAGGGTCTCCAGCAACACAGAGTATATCAGGAGATGAGTGATGTGTCAGTGAGGACAGGGCTGCATGTGACAGAGGCAGTGATATGATGTGAGGAGGGGAATGGAGGCAGCAGGAAGCCACAGACTGAGAGTTATATAGTGGGAGGAGCAGGGTCTCCAGCAGCACAGAGTATATCAGGAGATGAGTGATGTGTCAGTGAGGACAGGGCTGCATCTGACAGGGACAGTGACATTATGTGAGGAGGGGAATGGAGGCAGCAGGAAGCCACAGACTGAGAGTTATATAGTGAGAGGAGCAGTGTCCCAGCAGCACAGAGTATATCAGGAGATGAGTGATGTGTCAGTGAGGACAGGGCTGCATGTGACAGGGGCAGTGACATGATGTGAGGAGGGAAATGGAGGCAGCAGGAAGCCACATACTGAGAGTTATATAGTGGGTGGAGCAGGGTCCCCAGCAGCACAGAGTATATCAGGAGATGAGTGATGTGTCAGTGAGGACAGGGCTGCATGTGACAGGGGCAGTGACATGATGTGAGGAGGGGAATGGAGGCAGCAGGGAGCCACAGACTGAGAGTTATACAGTGGGAGGAGCAGGGTCTCCAGCAGCACAGAGTATATCAGGAGATGAGTGATGTGTCAGTGAGGACAGGGCTGCATGTGACAGGGGCAGTGACATGATGTGAGGAGGGGAATGGAGGCAGCAGGAAGCCACAGACTGGGAGTTATATAGTGGGAGAAGCAGGGTCCCCAGCAGCACAGAGTATATCAGGAGATGAGTGATGTGTCAGTGAGGACAGGGCTGCATGTGACAGGGGCAGTGACATGATGTGAGGAGGGGAATGGAGGCAGCAGGAAGCCACAGACTAAGAGTTTTATAGTTGGAGGAGCAGGGTCCCCAGCAGCACAGAGTATATCAGGAGATGAGTGATGTGTCAGTGAGGACAGGGCTGCATGTGACAGGGGCAGTGACATGATGTGAGGAGGGGAATGGAGGCAGCAGGAAGCCACAGACTGAGAGTTATATAGTGGGAGGAGCAAGGTCTCCAGCAGCACAGAGTATATCAGGAGATGAGTGATGTGTCAGTGAGGACAGGGCTGCATCTGACAGGGACAGTGACATGATGTGAGGAGGGGAATGGAGGCAGCAGGAAGCCACAGGCTGAGAGTTATATAGTGAGAGGAGCAGTGTCCCAGCAGCAGAGAGTATATCAGGAGATGAGTGATGTGTCAGTGAGGACAGGGCTGCATGTGACAGGGGCAGTGACATGATGTGAGGAGGAGAATGGAGGCAGCAGGAAGCCACAGACTGAGAGTTATACAGTGGGAGGAGCAGGGTCCCCAGCAGCACAGAGTATATCAGGAGATGAGTGATGTGTCAGTGAGGACAGGGCTGCATGTGACAGGGGCAGTGACATGATGTGAGGAGGGGAATGGAGGCAGCAGGAAGCCACAGACTGGGAGTTATATAGTGGGAGGAGCAGGGTCCCCAGCAGCACAGAGTATATCAGGAGATGAGTGATGTGTCAGTGAGGACAGGGCTGCATGTGACAGGGGCAGTGACATGATGTGAGGAGGGGAATGGAGGCAGCAGGAAGCCACAGACTGAGAGTTATATAGTGGGAGGAGCAGGGTCTCCAGCAGCACAGAGTATATCAGGAGATGAGTGATGTGTCAGTGAGGACAGGGCTGCATCTGACAGGGACAGTGACATGATGTGAGGAGGGGAATGGAGGCAGCAGGAAGCCACAGACTGAGAGTTATATAGTGAGAGGAGCAGTGTCCCAGCAGCACAGAGTATATCAGGAGATGAGTGATGTGTCAGTGAGGACAGGGCTGCATGTGACAGGGGCAGTGACATGATGTGAGGAGGGGAATGGAGGCAGCAGGAAGCCACAGACTGAGAGTTATATAGTGGGAGGAGCAGGGTCCCCAGCAGCACAGAGTATATCAGGAGATGAGTGATGTGTCAGTGAGGACAGGGCTGCATGTGACAGGGGCAGTGACATGATGTGAGGAGGGGAATGGAGGCAGCAGGAAGCCACAGACTGAGAGTTATATAGTGGGAGGAGCAGGGTCTCCAGCAGCACAGAGTATATCAGGAGATGAGTGATGTGTCAGTGAGGACAGGGCTGCATCTGACAGGGACAGTGACATGATGTGAGGAGGGGAATGGAGGCAGCAGGAAGCCACAGACTGAGAGTTATATAGTGAGAGGAGCAGTGTCCCAGCAGCACAGAGTATATCAGGAGATGAGTGATGTGTCAGTGAGGACAGGGCTGCATGTGACAGGGGCAGTGACATGATGTGAGGAGGGAAATGGAGGCAGCAAGAAGCCACAGACTGAGAGTTATATAGTGGGAGGAGCAGGGTCCCCAGCAGCACAGAGTATATCAGGAGATGAGTGATGTGTCAGTGAGGACAGGGCTGCATGTGACAGGGGCAGTGACATGATGTGAGGAGGGAAATGGAGGCAGCAAGAAGCCACAGACTGAGAGTTATATAGTGGGAGGAGCAGGGTCCCCAGCAGCACAGAGTATATCAGGAGATGAGTGATGTGTCAGTGAGGACAGGGCTGCATGTGACAGGGGCAGTGACATGATGTGAGGAGGGAAATGGAGGCAGCAAGAAGCCACAGACTGAGAGTTATACAGTGGGAGGAGCAGGGTCTCCAGTAGCACAGAGTATATCAGGAGATGAGTGATGTGTCAGTGAAGACAGGGCTGCATGTGACAGGGGCAGTGACATGATGTGAGGAGGGGAATGGAGGCAGCAGGAAGCCACAGACTGGGAGTTATATAGTGGGAGGAGCAGGGTCCCCAGCAGCACAGAGTATATCAGGAGATGAGTGATGTGTCAGTGAGGACAGGGCTGCATGTGACAGGGGCAGTGACATGATGTGAGGAGGGGAATGGAGGCAGCAGGAAGCCACAGACTGAGAGTTATATAGTGGGAGGAGCAGGGTCTCCAGCAGCACAGAGTATATCAGGAGATGAGTGATGTGTCAGTGAGGACAGGGCTGCATGTGACAGGGGCAGTGACATGATGTGAGGAGGGAAATGGAGGCAGCAAGAAGCCACAGACTGAGAGTTATATAGTGGGAGGAGCAGGGTCCCCAGCAGCACAGAGTATATCAGGAGATGAGTGATGTGTCAGTGAGGACAGGGCTGCATGTGACAGGGGCAGTGACATGATGTGAGGAGGGGAATGGAGGCAGCAGGGAGCCACAGACTGAGAGTTATACAGTGGGAGGAGCAGGGTCTCCAGTAGCACAGAGTATATCAGGAGATGAGTGATGTGTCAGTGAAGACAGGGCTGCATGTGACAGGGGCAGTGACATGATGTGAGGAGGGGAATGGAGGCAGCAGGAAGCCACAGACTGGGAGTTATATAGTGGGAGGAGCAGGGTCCCCAGCAGCACAGAGTATATCAGGAGATGAGTGATGTGTCAGTGAGGACAGGGCTGCATGTGACAGGGGCAGTGACATGATGTGAGGAGGGGAATGGAGGCAGCAGGAAGCCACAGACTGAGAGTTATATAGTGGGAGGAGCAGGGTCTCCAGCAGCACAGAGTATATCAGGAGATGAGTGATGTGTCAGTGAGGACAGGGCTGCATCTGACAGGGACAGTGACATGATGTGAGGAGGGGAATGGAGGCAGCAGGAAGCCACAGACTGAGAGTTATATAGTGAGAGGAGCAGTGTCCCAGCAGCACCGAGTATATCAGGAGATGAGTGATGTGTCAGTGAGGACAGGGCTGCATGTGACAGGGGCAGTGACATGATGTGAGGAGGGGAATGGAGGCAGCAGGGAGCCACAGACTGAGAGTTATACAGTGGGAGGAGCAGGGTCTCCAGCAGCACAGAGTATATCAGGAGATGAGTGATGTGTCAGTGAGGACAGGGCTGCATGTGACAGGGGCAGTGACATGATGTGAGGAGGGGAATGGAGGCAGCAGGAAGCCACAGACTGGGAGTTATATAGTGGGAGGAGCAGGGTCCCCAGCAGCACAGAGTATATCAGGAGATGAGTGATGTGTCAGTGAGGACAGAGCTGCATGTGACAGGGGCAGTGACATGATGTGAGGAGGGGAATGGAGGCAGCAGGAAGCCACAGACTAAGAGTTATATATAGTGGGAGGAGCAGGGTCCCCAGCAGCACAGAGTATATCAGGAGATGAGTGATGTGTGAGTGAGGACAGGACTTCATGTGATAGGGGCTGTGACATGATGTGAGGAGGGGAATGGAGGCAGCAGGAAGCCACAGACTGAGAGTTATATAGTGGGAGGAGCAGGGTCCCCAGCAGCACAGAGTATATCAGGAGATGAGTGATGTGTCAGTGAGGACAGAGCTGCATGTGACAGGGGCAGTGACATGATGTGAGGAGGGGAATGGAGGCAGCAGGAAGCCACAGACTAAGAGTTATATATAGTGGGAGGAGCAGGGTCCCCAGCAGCACAGAGTATATCAGGAGATGAGTGATGTGTGAGTGAGGACAGGACTTCATGTGATAGGGGCTGTGACATGATGTGAGGAGGGGAATGGAGGCAGCAGGAAGTCACAGACTGGGAGTTATATAGTGGGAGGAGCAGGGTCCCCAGCAGCACAGAGTATATCAGGAGATGAGTGATGTGTGAGTGAGGACAGGACTTCATGTGATAGGGGCTGTGACATGATGTGAGGAGGGGAATGGAGGCAGCAGGAAGTCACAGACTGGGAGTTATATAGTGGGAGGAGCAGGGTCCCCAGCAGCACAGAGTATATCAGGAGATGAGTGATGTGTGAGTGAGGACAGGACTTCATGTGATAGGGGCTGTGACATGATGTGAGGAGGGGGATGGAGGTAGCACAAAGCAATCATCATCACTATTAGGGTGTTTTTGCACAAGCTGTATCCTTGGTGTGAGAGATACAGGATCTGCGTATGCACAGGTGTAAATAGAGTGCAGTTCTGTGCGGCACCCAGCTGCTGCCCAGTTATACCTATTTATCCGAAAAAGGAGATGTGACTGAGATGTGCACGACTCCTGCATAGTGTGATCATTTGCAGGATCCCGTCCATCTGCAGAACAGACTTCGCTGCTTCTTACCTTTTTCTCTGCACTGGGGTCTTTTTTGGTTCCTCGGATAAAGTCGCTCTTTCCCTTTAGGAATTGCTCGTACTCGTACGGGGTCATGTCTCCCTCCTCCATGAGAATGTGCGGCAGGTGGGGTTCTGTACATAACAAAGCAAGTTATTAGGCAGGATGGAAATCTGACTGCAACACAGACCATCAACTTCCATCATGAGCGGAGTGTGTTAGACAGCATTCGTCTGCCGTCCCACTGAGCTAGCAATCTCTTGTTCGTTCATAGGGATGTATGTGCTACAAATGATTTTAGTTTGGATCTGTCAGGACGGTGAAGTCAGCATGTGTATGGGGTACTGCATTGCACCCCTGAGCGTAACCCCTCACTGCTCCTCCATTTACTATTGGACTCTGGGGGTCATTCCGAGTTGATCGCTAGCTGCCGTTGTTCGCAGCGCAGCGATCAGGCAAAAAAAAATCGGCATTTCTGCGCATGCGTATGCACCGCAATGCGCACGCACAACGTACGGGTACAAAGGCCTTTGTGGTTTTGCACAGGTTCTAGCGACATTTTCATTCGCACTGGCGGCCGCAAGAAGATTGACATGAAGGGGGCGTTTCTGGGTGTCAACTGACCGTTTTCAGGGAGTGCTTAGAAAAACGCAGGCGTGCCAGGGAAAACGCAGGCGTGGCTGGGCGAACGCTGGGCGGCTGTGTGACGTCAAAAGCCAACCCTCCAACGTTAGAATCAACGCACAGGAAGAGTAACTACAGGGCTGGTCTTGTTTTGCACAAAATGTTTTTGCAGGCGCTCTGCTGCACAGGCGATCTCACTTCTGCAAAGCGAAAATACACTCCCCAGTGGGCGGCGGCAATGCGTTTGCACGGCTGCTAAAAACTGCTAGCGAGCGATCAACTCGGAATGACCCCCTGTGTCGGATCACATAATGAATATATTGTGACTGTGTGGTCAGGTGGTCGCTCGCAGAAGATTCCCCAGTGGGTTCCGGAATGAGGTCTAGGCGAGGACACTTTTCATTTATTGCCCTATTTATCAACAGGTCTCTCACTCCAGCAATAATAGGATTTGGTTGGTCACCACTTATCATAAGAATAAAAATCATCCCTTATCAGCACAATGGCCCTCATTCCGAGTCGATCGCTAGCTGTTTTCGTTCGCAGCGCAGCGATCAGGCAAAAAAAAAATTCATCATTTCTGCGCATGCGTATGGGGCGCACTGCGCACGCGCGTCTTACTTTCACAAAAGCCGATGCAGTTTTACACAAGCTCTAGCGACGCTTTTCAGTCGCACTGCTGGCCGCAGAGTGATTGACAGGAAGAGGGCGTTTCTGGGTGGTAACTGACCGTTTTCGGGGAGTGTGTGAAAAAACGCGGGTGTGCCAGATAAATACGCAGGAGTGGCTGGAAAAACGTAGGCGTGGTTGGCTGAACGCAGGGCGTGTTTGTGACGTCAAAACAGGAACTAAATAGTCTGAAGTGATCGCAAGCTAGGAGAAGGTCTCGAGCTACTAAGAAACTGGACAATCTTCTTTTGTAGCCGCTCTGCGATCCTTTCGGTCGCACTTCTGCTAAGCTAAGATAAACTCCCAGTGGGAGGCGGCATAGCGTTTGGACGGCTGCTAAAAGCAGCTAGCGAGCGAATAACTCGGAATGAGGGCCAATAATCCTAAAAAATACTGTCATGGCATCTGAGAGACGTCCAGCCGCTACACCGATACAGACCCAGAACAGTAACGGTTAAATTGCCATTTCACCGGGCTAGTCTTTGCACGTGTGAGCCGGGCAGAACAGAATAAAGCATTTAATTAGCAATATTAATGTATTATGGCCATCCTGAGCTGTCAATAACAGAATACGTGTGGGCACCAGGTGTGGAATCGCATACCCCCAAACTGAGTCTGCACTCACGGGCCTTCATTCAGATCCCGAAGGATTTGCAGCACAAGCCGCAAAGTTTAATTGTTGGTGCTTTGAGAGTGCGCTGGACCCATGCAAAGGCAGATGCAGGACGGCATAAGACTGTCAACGATTGATGCCATTTGTGGAGCAAGAAGGGGGCGGCGACGTCCCTCTGTTTCTTATAACGGAGGGGTGTCTCAGGCGTTGCGGGGGAGGGACGAGGCTAGGATCTCCGCCAAAGACAGAGATTCCCCGGCCTCTACGTAGCAAATGTGGCAGCTGGCTTGTGCAACCTCCGCGGGTCACAGAGCCAGCCAATGGTGTCAGAGACGTTCCGATAATGGCGTCACGCCCCCTGCTGCATTACTATATTAGAGCTATTGCTGTTGCTTCTTAGTGTGGGATGGGGGGGTGTCAGCCGGCCCATTTAGGAAGAGGCGAGTGGCTGGTTGTGGGATGGGGGCGTGGCTATGTGTTGTGGAGGCGTGGCTACGTCATGCACACCCCTCACAAACTTGGTATTGGGTTGATGCTAGATTCAAGTGGCCTAAGGGACCTTTTACGTCAGGGGGAGTAGCCACGACACAAGGGGGAGGAGCTAGGCCAGCGGGATAGTTCATCTACTATCCACGGCACCAACTATTACCTTTAGTAATCAGGTGGCGAGCGAAGCGAGCCTGCGAGGGTACTTTTCGGGTACCCTGTTCGGCCGTAGCTCCTCTCCCTGGTGACGTGTCTCCTCCCCTAGTGACGTCAGAAGGTCCCTTCTCCCACTCGGATTTAGAACCATCCCTTGGTATTGTGGCGACAGAAGTCATTCAGCCATACTTGTTGAATAGGCTTCCCCATGCAATGGTATAATATATATATAATATATATAAGGGGGCCTACACCGGAGACACTGGGAAATCTCACAGCCGGCGCCGGGGTATCTGTGGCAATAATAAAATAATTGAAAGGATCACGCCGTAGACTTCTGAGCAGACGTCATGGTAGAATTTCAATATGGAGACGTGTATGGCGCATAATAATGACAGTGTGTGACTGATTGTTTCTATGTACCTGACGTACATGGCTTTGTAATTGCTATTTTTAACGTGAGCGGTAAAAGATCAATAATCTATGTATAAATAGGACTGACAAAGGGGTATGTGGGTCACCTATAGTGCGGTGTCCCCCCCACCCTTCTCCCGCAGGGTGTTAGTATACGTGTTACAATTGTGATGACGTAGTAGCTGCTGGCGCTATGCAGACGCACTGTGCGCAGTAATCACACATTGTCAGACCCTGCATTGTGTTATAGGCACTCATATTTCTTATTTATACATTCATGTTCCCCGGGGTAGACTGCAACGACCTGCTTACACTTGTATTCACCGCTCAGAAGACTAATGCCTGCAAACCAGCGTTGTGCCGCTCTGCCGGGTGGAGGTCTGGCTGCTCTGAAGGGCTCTGCTGCTTGTTGTAGCAAGTTATGAGGAGTAATAATACACTAGAGGCAAATGGATGTGTTCTAGAGGACACGCGGGCGGCTCTACAGCCTGATAAAAGGGCCGCACATTACCCTAATCTCAGTAATAAATTAAATGAACACAATGCACACCGGGGTCCGTGTGTTACACGTCCAAAACACTTTCTCTCACCTTTTGGCTGAAAAAAAATCAAGAAATAAGTTCTGTCATCATCCATCAACTATTACACAGCGGAGAGATCACTGCTATCGCCACCGTTTAGTTTATGCATCCCTGTAGCGTACAATGGGGGCGGCGCAAATCATCAATCTCAGGAAGGTGTTATACTTACCTGCAGGGCTGGATGGCGTTACATAAAAACATAGCGGGTCATTCCGAGTCGATCGCTAGCTGCTTTCGGTCGCTGCGCAGCGATCAAGCAAAAAAATCGGCACTTCTGCGCATGCGTATGCGGTGCAATGCGCGTGCGCGACGTACTATTAATGCGAACTATGTAGTTTCACACAGGATCTAGCGAAGCTTTTTAGTCACACTGCTGGCTGCAGAGTGATTGACATGAAGTGGGCGTTTCTGGGTGTCAACTGACCGTTTTCAGGGAGTGGTCGGAAAAACGCTGGCGTGCCAGATAAAAACACAGGCGTGGCTGGGCGAACGCAGGGCGTGTTCGCGACGTCAAAACAGGAACTGAATGGTCTGAAGTGATCGCAAGCGCTGAGTACGTCTGGAGCTACTCTGACACTGCACAAAATTATTTTGTAGCCGCTGTGCAATCCTTGCGTTCGCACTTCTGCTAAGCTAACATACACTCCCAGAGGGCGGCGGCATAGCGTTTGCACGGCTGCTAAAAACTGCTAGCAAGCGCTCAACTCGGAATGACCCCCAATAGAAACATAGAATTTGTCGGCAGATAAGAACCATTTGGCCCATCTAGTCTGCCCCTTTTTTTTACCATATTTTTATCTCAAACCTTATTGTTTTGTTCATACGTTTGTAAATCCAGTCATCAGGACACAGAGACATGTGAGTTCACTGCTGTGCTGCTTTATTCCATCACCAACTCCAGACACACTGCACACTGGACCACCCACTTCCCAGCATCCCCCTGGTCCCAGGGACCATCACTGAAGATTCAGGCTTACACCTATTAGTAAGGGAGTGTCTACAAATACTAAGCATTCTAATACACTAACATCACATCCTCTTTTCTTTAAAGATAAGCCCTGTACGCTTCAATGTAACAATTAACAACGTCATATTAAGAAAATCATCTAACACGTTTCAATGAGTCTCTCAGGTCTACGTATTTCCCTTTTGGGTCTTTCATACACAGTCTGCATTTCATTGACCATGTTGGACCTTTCTAGAATCGTGGTTTGTTCACCATTATCAGGATCATCATACATGTCAGATGAAGGGTATTCTTCAGTCATGTTGTCTTCATTATGGTTAGGTTGAGATCTTAAATCCACCCGATTTCTTCTTACTTCCGTTCCGTGCTCTGTATGTATAGTATAAGATCTTGGTGCTACTTGTGCTTGCACAATACCTTTCTGCACCCAAATACCTTTCTCGTGATCTCTGAGACGGACTTGGTCACCCGATATTAGATCAGATAAGCGTTTTGCTCGCCTGTCATGGAACAGTTTCTGTTTCGCCTGTTGACGTTCCTTACTCAGTCTGACCAACGCTGAGTTATGTGTATTAAGCAGTTCATCATGTATCGGGAGATTTGCCCTAATCCTCCTTCCCATCAGCATTTGTGCAGGAGAAAGTCCATTCTGTAAAGGTGTACTGCGGTAGATTAAAAGACTTTTGTAGAAATCTTCTTTACCTTCTTGAGCTTTTTTCATGAGACTCTTTATAGTTTTTACTGAACTTTCCACCAACCCATTTGAGCGTGGATAGTGGGGACTTGACGTAGTATGGACAAATTCCCACTCATCAGCAAATTGTCTAAATTCAGCACTGGAAAAATTAGGACCATTGTCAGTGAACACTTCCATAGGAACACCATGCCTTGCAAAGATTTACTTCATGCAATTGATTACGGCTTTACTAATAGTTGTATGTAGTGTCTTCACCTCAGGGTAGTTAGAGTAATAATCAGTCACGACAATGTATGTTTTCCCATTACAATCAAACAGATCTGCGCCAACTTTCTGGTACGGTCTCTCTGGCACTGCGTGAGGACTCTGTGGCTCGACTTGTTGTTTCGGTCTATACATAAGACATAATTCACATGTAGCTGTAGTCTGTGCTACGTCTTGGTTCATTCTTCGTCAATACATAACTTCACGCGCTCTCCGCTTACACTTTTCTTCTCCTAAGTGTCCTTCATGTATCTTGCACAGCATAGTTTTTCTTAGTCGTGCAGGTATGACAAACCTATTGCCTTTGTAAATAATACCATCGACAACTGTAAGGTCACTGCAGTACATCCAATAATCATGGATAGACAGCGGGCACGCGTGTTTTTCTGCTGGCCAACCTTTCAGAATGATATCTTTCAACACTTTCATTGTGTCATTTGTCTCAGTTTCTTTCCTAATCTGTTCTTGTCTTGCAAGAGACACTGGTAGAGAAGCTACGATCAAATTAACATAGGCTTCTATCTCTTCATCCATCAGACTTTTGGAACCTTCACTTTTGTCCACAGCACGAGAAAGTGTATCAGCAATGTACATGTATTTGCCGGGACAGTACAGCAAGTGTACATCATACAGTATTTCTGTAGTCTGATAAACATTCGTAAAATTCTCATGGGACAGTCATGTAATGATTTAGTCATGATAGCTATCAATGGCTTGTGGTCAGTTTCCACTGTAAATGTTTGACCATACACAAACTGATGAAATCGCTCACATGCATATGTGATCGCTAGAAGTTCTTTTTCTATCTGAGCATACCTTGTTTCAGCACTTGTCAGTGCTCTTGATGCATAGATTACTGGTTGCCATGTATCCTCATGTTCTTGTAAAAGCACTGAGCCTAGGCCAAATTGCGAAGCATCTGCTGAAATTCTTATCGCAAGATCAAAGAATTTTAGCACTGGTTGCTCTGTAATGATCTGTTTCAAGTTTTGCCAACTTTCTTCTTGTTCTTGTGACCACATCCACTCGTTATCTTTGTCCAACAACCATCTAAGAGAGGCTGTTCAGTCAAAGAGTTGAGAAATAAACTTTCCTAAGTAAGTATTCATTCCTAGGAATCTTCTGACACCGTCTTTGTTGTTAGGACGTTCCATGTTTACTATGGCTGATATTTTCCTTGGGTCTGGTTTTACACCTTTATCCGAGACTACATCGCCCATAAAGGTACGTGTATTCACACCAAGTTCCCATTTGTCCTTGTTTAGCTTTAGATTCACTTTCTTGACAAGTTCCATTACTTGTCTCAATCTAGAATCATGTTCTTTCTTTGTAGATCCACAGACAATGTCATCCATCATTGTTTCAACACCTGGAATATGTTCAAAAATCATGTGTATCTTTTTGTGATATACTTCTGGAGCAGACAATATTCCATATGGTAGTCGAAGAAATCTGTATCGACCTTCTGGTGTATTAAATGTACAAAGCTTTGAGCTGGCCTCATCTATCTTAATTTGCCAGAATCCTGAAGATGCGTCCAATTTACTGAACCATTTTGCTCCCGCAAATTGCGACATGATTTCATTTCTGGTTGGTAGTTTGAAATGTTCTTGTTTAATAGCTTTGTTTAAATCTCTGGGGTCTAGACAAATTCTGAATTGTCCATTTTTCTTTTCAACAATTCCTAAGGAGCTTACCCATTCAGTAGGCTCATCAACTTTCTGTATCACTCCCAAGGCTTCCATGCGATTTAACTCTTGTTTCAGTTTTTCTCTCAGCACAAACTGCACTTTTCTACAGGGGTGTATCACTGAAGAAACTTGTGTGTCTATATTTATTTTATGCTCTCCAGGCAAACAACCTAGACCTTCAAACAAGTCTCTGTATTCTGTAAACATCGATTTGCAGTCATCTTCTACTTGTGATGTCACCATAAAAACTTTCTTTAGCAAGCTTAGTTTCTCACAGGAACTTAATCCTAGAATCGGTTGCACATTTTTATCCACAATCAGTAGAGATGTTTTAAACTGTTGTCCCTTATATTTCAGTGTCACTAAGTATGTACCTTTCACAGGAATTTCCTCCCCAGTGTACCCTGTAACTTTCACTTTGGCTGGATGAATTTTAGGGTTTACTCTAAAAGTCTTATTCACCTGCGCGCCAGTATCAAGCTTAAAGGGAATGACAATCTCGTTCACAGTTAAAGGGACAATCCATTCTTTCTTATCTGCACTGCAAAGTTCAATGCAATCCACAAAGAATTCCTCTGTTTGTTTAACAGCATGCACATTGGTTGTTTCATTTGAAATTTTACAGCATTTGGTAAAGTGATTAAGTCTACCACATTTCATGTAGGTTTTACCATAAGCCGGGCACATTTTAGGATTGTGAGCATTTCCACATCTACTACACATTTCCTTATTAGACTGTGGCTTAGACCGCTTCATTCTTCAGAATGGAGGTTTGCTTATCTCTGTGTTCTGCACTACATGTACATCAGCATCAGCTTCCTTGTGTAACTTTTTGGCTTGAAATCTAGTTATTTCTGCAGATCTACACATAGTCACTGCCTTGTCTAGTGTTAGGTCTTGCTCTCTCAGCAGTCCATTATCAGGTATTCCACAGACAATACGATCTCTAATCAGTGAATCCTTTAAATCACCAAACTCACAGGTTTTACTGAGTGATTGCAGCTCTGTAACATACTGATCAAATCCATCTACAGACTTCTGATCACATGTGAAAAACTTATATCTTTCATATGTCACATTTTTCCTTGGCACAAAGTAATCTTCAAACTTTTGCATTATAGAAGATAGCACCATATTCTGCCCCTCAGCAAACTGAAAACTATTATAAATGTCCAGCACAGCCTCTCCTATCACATGGAGGAAAATGGATGCCTTCATTTTGTTAGCCTCTGTATCAGCTCCACATGCAGCAAGATATATATTAAACCTTTGCTTAAATCTTTTCCATGCCGGTTGGAGGAGCCAGTTTATCCATGGTTACTCACTGTTTTAAGAGAGGAGCACATGGCAGGTTTTGCAGACACTGAGTATCACAGCCTTACAGACTGCTGCAGGATTCTGTCACACTCTGAGAGCACGAGCAGTCCAAGTTAAACTTCTTCTGACACCATGTTTTGTTCATATGTTTGTAAATCCAGTCATCAAGACACAGAGACATGTGAGTTCACTGCTGTGCTGTTTATTCCATCACCAACTCCAGACACACTACACACTGGACCACCCACTTCCCAGCATAACTCAAATGGATGGGTCAGCATTAGGAGGGCTTGCTGACTCCAGAGTGCCATTGGAGAAGTTAGTGGTGTCTCCAGGATATGATGTCATAATTGAGTTACGAGCAGCACAAGTATAAATATACGAGCCTAGTCCCACTCTGCCTTTACCCCTTGATGAAGTCTGTGTGACGAAACGCATTGGTCATCATTTGACCTCTGACTCAGATAAGCACTTTACATTTTTTGCACTTTTTTATATGTATGTGTAATTACCTTTTATCCAATTTTTAAAAAAGATTTGTAAATTCTTAATAAATGTTTTAATTGTTTTAAGCATTTTTGTAATTCATTTTTAGACACCAGTGGTCGCTACCCCCCATCCCTTTCCTTCTTAAATTCAAATAATTCAGGGATTTACCATCCCAGTATTACTTGGGGGATCAGCAGACGCCCTATATATCGGGAGTGTCAAAACAGAATAGCCATATATGTTGGGTTGCAAAGTCTTTATTTTCATTTGTGGCGCAGTATTTTCCGTTTTTCATGATTTATATATATATATATATATATATATATAACACAAGAGAATCCAAAGTTGCAAAAATTGGTGAAAAGTGCTGATAATTTTTGGACTAAAGATGCGTTGTATAATAAATAGCCCACACATCGGAGAAAGAGACACTTATCTGTGATAATATATCTGCAGGCACTGTAAGCCAGTGATACCAGCTACAGAAAAGGACTATAAATCAGTAAGGAGCTGTGGGACACAGATGAAGGCTGGAAGGGCTGCACGTGGCCCTAGGGCCGCCTGGTTCCTATCACTGTAGCAATAAGTGTGGCTCCTGAGTTCTAGTGAATAGGGTAGAGCTGAAATCTCCAGCTTCCAAGCAGACTGGTGAAAAAGGACCTGAATATATAATTATTTCTTATTTTAGTCTTTAAGGCAACAGAAATAGTTGTAACAATTATCTGTCAATCATCATCTCATGAGAGACAGGAGCCAAACCGCGCTGCGTTCCCGGATTCCATATAACCTGGTAACGCCCCAGCACTTTCATTACAGCTCAGTCTAATATAATATTCTATGTAAGCACAATAAACGATCGCTAACATCCACCCCGAGTGACACAGTGTAACGCGGGCTGGTAAATAACATCTGTCACAGCAGACGCCGTGACGCACAGGCCTCAAACAAGTCAATAAGATGACAGCAATGTGACCTGCGAGGCCCGCCGCTGTCTGATTAATCAGACATTAATCTCATGTCGGCAATAAAAATCTGAGACTGTAATGAAACATCTGCTGCAACTCCCGGGTTGCTCATCTCAGTTCCCCATCCAGAGTCATGTGTCCTGGTAACATCTCTGCGCTCATACGCCTGTGGTCCCCTGCACCATGTACCGGCTAGGAATACATCTAATTCTGTATACACTGAGCTCCAATCACTACTGTCCACTTGTCATGTGTCCCTGCCCAGGGCCATTCCCGTCCTCAGCTTCTTATCGCCGGCCCTCAACCCCTCTATGCGGCCCACCACGCAATCACCTCACATCAGAGAGGAAAGGAGCTTTATAGACTTCCCCTCAGACAAATTCCCACCAGCATATCTCCACGCCCAAGATTGCATCAGATAAGTGTCCTTCCCCGATGCCTTTGTACGTCTTCTTATGTATACCAACCGATCTTTATAGTCACGGTGGGCCTTATTTACTAAGCGCAAAAATACCATCTATAGATTGGACCTAATTCCAATGTTTCTTGCATTCATCTCTATCAGGTCTGTGCTATGGGTGTGGTATGGAGGGTCGACCACACCTAGGTCGACCACTATTGGTCGACAGTAACTAGTTCGGCATGGATTCTAGGTCGATAGGGTATCTAGGTCGACATGTTCTTGGTCGACAGGTCAACGGGTCTACATGAGTTTTTTTGTTTTTTAAATTGTGTCGTTTTCTCCGTACAGTGACCAGGAACCCCAATTAGTGCACCGTGTCCCCTCGTATGGTTCGCTTCGCACGCCATGCTTCGGGCAAGGTGCCTCGCTCCACTACCGCTGCGCTCGTTACACAGGTTACTGTTCCCAATCGTAGTCCGCGTGGATCGTTAAGTATGAAAAAGTCCAAAAACAGAAAAAAATAATGAAAAACTGACATTGACCTTTTGACCAGTCGACCTAGAACATGTCGACCTAGAGACTCTGTCGACCTAGTTACTGTCGACCAATAGTGGTCACCCTAGAGACCGGATGGGTGCAGTATGGCTGACCGGCGGTCAGGAGACCACCGGTCAGCTTACCGACGCCGGGATCCCGGCAGCATACCGACACCGGGGTCCCAACGGGGAGGGGCGAGTGCAGCAAGCCCTCATGCGGGCGGGTTCTATTCCCACTCTATGGGTGTTGTGGACACCCACGAGTGGAAATAGTCGCTGTTGGTCGGCATGCCGACCATTGGGATAGTGAGGGGTCGGGATGCTGGAGGAGGTCATGTGACTGTCGGTCTCCCGACCGCTGGTCACATGAATACCACCTGACCGGATACCCTGTGTGCAACCAAGGTATTAAAGTGTTTACAGCAGTGCAGAATATTTAAGCTCTGCCCCGTGTCCATGTATCATGACAGAACATGGGGGGGGGTCATTCCGAGTTGATCACTCGCTGACGATTTTTGCAACACAGCGATCAGTTGAAAAAACGTAATTTCTGCGCATGCGTATGCTCCGCAATGCGCACGCGCGACGTACGGGTACAAAGCCCTTTGTGGTTGTGCTCAGGTTCTAGCAAAGTTTTTCTTCGCACTGGCGGCTGCTAGAAGATTGACAGGAAGGGGGAGTTTCTGGGTGTTAACTGACCGTTTTCAGGGAGTGTTTGCAAAAACGCAGGAGTGGCTGAAAAAAACGCAGGCGGGGCTGGGCGTTCGCTGGGCGGGTGTATGACGTCAAATCCGGACACGAATAGGCTGAAGTGATTACAAGCGCTGAGTAGGTTCAGAGCTACTCTGAAACTGCACAAACTGTTTTTGCAGAGCTCGGCTGCACATGCGTTCGCACTTCTGCTAAGCTAAAATACACTCCCCAGTGGGCGGCGGCATAGCGTTTGCACGGCTGCTAAAACTAGCTAGCGAGCGATCAACTCGGAATGACCCCCATTGTGCTATTAACACATCCATCCCAAAATGAAGCAAGGCTTGCTGATGTGGTGCTACGGGTACCAGCAGGCCAGTGACTGTCAGGGTGAGCAGGGCATTGCAGTCATACATCTGCTGAGAATCCTATGGAAGTTCCCCCCTCTACTCACTGAGAACAATATTGAAGTACTTGATACAAATACACAAAAGAATCTTCTGGCACAGGAAACATTACATCCTCCCTCGTTCCCTCAAATCATTCTACAACCAAACTACAGGGACCTCGCTGAATGTATCTACAGATGTCCATTACCGCTGGGATGGATGAGGATCTCCACGGGACGGTCATACGTGTGCTTGTTCGCTAGGGTGATCATGATGCTCTTGGCAGACGGAGCTGAAGGGTCAGCGTCGGCTCGGATCTCATGGGTGGGACTCTCAACACCTGTAAAATAGATGGAGTGTCTTTTGGTCTGTCTCTTGTAGCTCAAGCTGATTCTGTCTGCAGTTTAAGCATTATACGACTGTTGTTCAGGCTGTCTCTATCCTGGAGTACAGTAGTGTCCTGACGCCTCTACCTTTAGTTCAGGCTGTTGCTGCCTGTAGTTGAGGCTGCCTCTACCTTTAGTTCAGGCTGTTGCTGCCTGTAGTTGAGTCTGCCTCAACCTTTAGTTTAGGCTGTTGCTGCCTGTAGTTGAGGCTGCCTCTACCTTTAGTTCAGTCTGTTGCTGTCTGTATTTGAGGCTGCCTCTACCTTTAGTTCAGGCTGTTGCTGCCTGTAGTTGAGTCTGCCTCAACCTTTAGTTTAGGCTGTTGCTGCCTGTAGTTGAGGCTGCCTCTACCTTTAGTTCATTCTGTTGCTGCCTGTAGTTGAGACTGCCTCTACCTTTAGTTCAGTCTGTTGCTGCCTGTAGTTGAGGCTGCCTCTACCTTTAGTTCAGTCTGTTGCTGTCTGTATTTGAGGCTGCCTCTACCTTTAGTTCAGCCTGTTGCTGCCTGTAGTTGAGTCTGCTTCAACCTTTAGTTCAGTCTGTTGCTGCCTGTAGTTGAGGCTGCCTCTACCTTCAGTTCAGGCTGTTGCTGCCTGTAGTTGAGTCTGCCTCAACCTTTAGTTCAGGCTGTTGCTGCCTGTAGTTGAGGCTGCCTCTAGTTCAGTCTGTTGCTGCCTGTAGTTGAGGTTGCCTCTACCTTTAGTTTAGGCTGTTGCTGCATATAGTTGAGTCTGTCTCTACCTTTAGTTCATTCTGTTGCTGCCTGTAGTTGAGGCTGCCTCTACCTTTAGTTCATTCTGTTGCTGCCTGTAGTTGAGACTGCATCTACCTTTAGTTCAGTCTGTTGCTGCCTGTAGTTGAGGCTGCCTCTACCTTTAGTTCAGGCTGTTGCTGCCTGTAGTTGAGTCTGCCTCAACCTTTAGTTCAGGCTGTTGCTGCCTGTAGTTGAGGCTGCCTCTTGTTCAGTCTGTTGCTGCCTGTAGTTGAGGTTGCCTCTACCTTTAGTTTAGGCTGTTGCTGCCTATAGTTGAGTCTGTCTCTACCTTGAGTTCATTCTGTTGCTGCCTGTAGTTGAGTCTGCCTCTACCTTTAGTTCATTCTGTTGCTGCCTGTAGTTGAGACTGCCTCTACATTTAGTTCAGTCTGTTGCTGCCTGTAGTTGAGTCTGCCTCTACCTTTAGTTCATTCTGTTGTTGCCTGTAGTTGAGACTGCCTCTACCTTTAGTTCAGTCTGTTGCTGCCTGTAGTTGAGGCTGCCTCTACCTTTAGTTCAGGCTGTTGCTGCCTGTAGTTGAGGCTGCCTCTACCTTTAGTTCATTCTGTTGCTCCCTGTAGTTCAGGGGTGGGCAATTATTTCAGCTGGGGGGCCACTTAACATTTCCAGTGAATAGTCAAGGGCCACACACAAAATATCTTGTAAATCGGATTTGAACTGCGCATGCACCGCAGTCCCTACCCCTCTTCCCCTGAACCTATATAGCAGTCCCTACCCCCCTCCCCTGAACCTATATAGCAGTCCCTACCCCTCTTCGCTGAACCTATGTAGCAGTCCCTACCCCCCTTCCCTGAACCTATGTAGCAGTCCCTACCCCCCTTCCCTGAACCTATGTAGCAGTCCCTACCCCCCTTCCCTGAACCTATGTAGCAGTCCTTACTCCCCTTCCCTGAACCTATGTAGCAGTCCCTACCCTTTTCCCTGAACCTATATAGCAGTCCCTAGCCCCCTTGCATGAACCTATATAGCAGTCCCTACCCCCCTTCCTTGAACCTATGTAGCAGTCCCTACCCCCCTTCCCTGAACCTATGTAGCAGTCCCTACCACCCTTCCACCCCCCCTCCCCTGAATCTATATAGCAGTCCCTACCCCCCTTCCACCCCCCCCCTCCCCTGAATCTATATAGCAGTCCCTACCCCCTTTTCCCCCCACCTATATAGCAGTTCTTATCTGAGGCTGCCTCTACCTTCAGTTTAGGCTGTTGCTGCCTATAGTTGAGTCTGCCTCTACCTTTAGTTCATTCTGTTGCTGTCTGTAGTTGAGTCTGCCTCTACCTTTAGTTCAGGCTGTTGCTGCTGTAGTTGAGACTGCCTCTACCTTTAGTTCATTCTGTTGCTGCATGTAGTTCAGGGGTGGGCAATTGTTTCAGCTGGGGGGCCACTTTACACTTCCAGTGAATAGTCAAGGGCCACACACAAAATATCTTGTAAATCGGGTTTGAACTACGCATGCACCGCAGTCCCCTGAACCTATATAGCAGTCCCTCCCCCCCTCCCCTGAACCTATATAGCAGTCCCTACCCCCCTCCCCCCCTCCCCTGAACCTATGTAGCAGTCCCTACCCCCTTCCCTGAACCTATGTAGCAGTCCCTACCCCCCTTCCCTGAACCTATGTAGCAGTCCCTACCCCCCTTCCCTGAACCTATGTAGCAGTCCCTACTCCCCTTCCCTGAACCTATATAGCAGTCCCTACCCCCCTTCCCTGAACCTATATAGCAGTCCCTACCCCCCTTCCCTGAACCTATGTAGCAATCCCTACCCCCCTTCCCTGAACCTATGTAGCAGTCCCTACCACCCTTCCACCCCCCCCTCCCCTGAATCTATATAGCAGTCCCTAACCCCCTACCACCTCCCCTCCCCTGAATCTATATAGCAGTCCCTACCCCCTTTCCCCCCCCACCTATATAGCAGTTTTTATCCACCTCCCCCGAACCCATATTGCAGCTTACGTACAGATCCATTTCAGGTACTGGCTGGGCAGGGGGTTTACCTTTTGTCACAGTGGAAGATGATCCGCTGCCTGATCCCTGCTGCCCGTGCTTCAAAGAGTTGCTGCTGCTCCCCGCTGCCAGGAGTCACTGCTGCTGTCCGGAGTCATTGCTGCTGCCCGCCGCTCACCGCTCCTGCTGTGGATCCGCCCCCCATGCCGCCCAGCGCATGACATCACAGCGGAAATCCCGGTCAACAGACTCTGTGACATGACTGGGATTTCCTCAGCGGCGCCACGCCTGGCAGCAGTGTAGCGTAATGACAAGCGGGCCGCTTGTCACTGCACACTGATGGGAGACAGCAGGCCAGGCAGGATCGGTTCGCGGGCCGCATGTTGCCCACCCCTGCTGTAGTTGAAGCTGCCTCTAACTTTAGTTCATTCTGTTGCTGCCTGTAGTTGAGGCTGCCTCTAGTTCAGTCTGTTGCTGCCTGTAGTTGAGGCTGCCTCTACCTTTAGTTCATTCTGTTGCTGCTTGTAGCTGAGTCTGCCTCTACCTTTAGTTCAGGCTGTTGCTGCCTATAGTTGAGGCTGCCTCTAGTTCATTCTGTTGCTGTCTGTAGTTGAGGCTGCCTCTACATTCAGTTCATTCTGTTGCTGTCTATAGTTGAGGCTGCCTCTAGTTCATTGTGTTGCTGTCTGTCGTTGAGGCTGCCTCTACCTTTAGTTCATTCTGTTGCTGTCTGTAGTTGAATCTGCCTCTACCTTTAGTTCAGGCTGTTGCTGCTGTAGCTGAGTCTGCCTCTACCTTTAGTTCATTCTGTTGCCGTCTGTAGTTGAGGCTGCCTCTACCTTCAGTTCATTCTGTTGCTGTCTATAGTTGAGGCTGCCTCTAGTTCATTGTGTTGCTGTCTGTCGTTGAGGCTGCCTCTACCTTTAGTTCATTCTGTTGCTGTCTGTAGTTGAATCTGCCTCTACCTTTAGTTCAGGCTGTTGCTGCTGTAGCTGAGTCTGCCTCTACCTTTAGTTCATTCTGTTGCTGTCTGTAGTTGAGTCTGCCTCTACCTTTAGTTCAGGCTGTTGCTGCCTATAGTTGAGGCTGCCACTAGTTCATTCTGTTTTTGTCTGTAGTTGAGGCTGCCTCTACCTTTAGTTCAGACTGTTGCTGCCTGTAGTTGAGTCTGCCTCTACTTTTAGTTCAGGCTGCTGCTGCTGTAGTTGAGTCTGCCTCTACCTTTAGTTCAGGCTATTGCTGCCTATAGTTGAGGCTGTCTCTACCTTTAATTCATACTGTTGCTGCCTGTAGTTGAGTCTGCCTCTACCTTTAGTTCAGGCTGTTGCTGCCTGAAGTTGAGGCTGCCTCTAGTTCATTCTGTTGCTGTCTGTAGTTGAGGATGCCTCTACCTTTAGTTCATTCTGTTGCTGTCTGTAGCTGAGGTGGCCTCTACCTTTAGTTCAGTCTGTTGCTGCCAGTAGTTGAGTCTGCCTCTACCTTTAGTTCAGGCTGTTGCTGCCTATAGATGAGGCTGCCTCTACCTTTAGTTCATTCTGTTGCTGCCTGTAGTTGAGTCTGCCTCTACCTTTAGTTCATTCTGTTGCTGCCTGTAGTTGAGGCTGCCTCTACCTTTAGTTCAGGCTGTTGCTGCCTGTAGTTGAGTCTGCCTCTACCTTTAGTTCATTCTGTTGCTGCCTGTAGTTGAGGTTGCCTCTACCTTTAGTTTAGGCTGTTGCTGCCTATAGTTGAGTCTGTCTCTACCTTTAGTTCATTCTGTTGCTGCCTGTAGTTGAGGCTGCCTCTACCTTTAGTTCATTCTGTTGCTGTCTGTAGTTGAGTCTGCCTCTACCTTTAGTTTAGGCTGTTGCTGCTGTAGTTGAGTCTGCCTCTACCTTTAGTTCATTCTGTTGCCGTCTGTAGTTGAGGCTGCCTCTACCTTCAGTTCATTCTGTTGCTGTCTATAGTTGAGTCTGTCTCTACCTTTAGTTCATTCTGTTGCGGACTGTAGTTGAGGCTTCCTCTACCTTTAGTTCATTCTATTGCTGCCTGTAGTTAAAGCTGCCTCTACCTTTAGTTCAGGCTGTTGCTGCTGTAGTTGAGTCTGCCTCTACCTTTAGTTCATTCTGTTGCTGTCTGTAGTTGAGTCTGCCTCTACCTTTAGTTCAGGCTGTTGCTGCTGTAGTTGAGTCTGCCTCTACCTTTAGTTCATTCTGTTGCTGTCTGTAGTTGAGTCTGCCTCTACCTTTAGTTCATGCTGTTGCTGCCTATAGTTGAGGCTGCCTCTAGTTCATTCTGTTTTTGTCTGTATTTGAGGCTGCCTCTACCTTTAGTTCAGACTGTTGCTGCCTGTAGTTGAGTCTGCCTCTACCTTTAGTTCAGGCTGTTGCTGTTGTAGTTGAGTCTACCTCTCCCTTTAGTTCAGGCTGTTGCTGCCTATAGTTGAGGCTGCCTCTACCTTTAGTTCAGGCTGTTGCTGCCTGTAGTTGAGGCTGCCTCTAGTTCATTCTGTTGCTTTCTGTAGTTGAGGATGCCTCTACCTTTAGTTCATTCTGTTGCTGTCTGTAGTTGAAGTGGCCTCTACCTTTAGTTCAGTCTGTTGCTGCCAGTAGTCAAGTCTGCCTCTACCTTTAGTTCAGGCTGTTGCTGCCTATAGATGAGTCTGCCTCTACCTTTAGTTCATTCTGTTGCTGCCTGTAGTTGAGGCTGCCTCTACCTTTAGTTCAGGCTGTTGCTGCCTGTAGTTGAGGCGGCCTCTACCTTTAGTTCATTCTGTTGCTGCCTGTAGTTGAGTATGCCTCTACCTTTAGTTCAGGCTGTTGCTGCCTATAGTTGAGGCTGCCTCTACCTTTAGTTCAGGCTGTTCCTGCCTGTAGTTGATGCTGCCTCTACCTTTATTTCATTCTGTTGCTGCCTGTAGTTGAGGCTGCCTCTACCTTTAGTTCAGGCTGTTGCTGCCTACAGTTGAGACTGCCTCTGCCTTTAGTTTAGGCTGTTGCTGCCTATAGTTGAGTCTGCCTCTACCTTTAGTTCATTCTGTTGCTGTCTGTAGTTGAGTCTGCCTCTACCTTTAGTTCAGGCTGTTGCTGCTGTAGTTGAGTCTGCCTCTACCTTTAGTTCAGGCTGTTGCTGCCTATAGATGAGGCTGCCTCTACCTTTAGTTCAGGCTGTTGCTGCTTATAGCTGATGCTGCCTCTACCTTTAGTTCATTCTGTTGCTCTCTGTAGTTGAGTCTGCCTCTACCTCTAGTTCAGGCTGTTGCTGCCTATAGTTGAGGCTGCCTCTAGTTCATTCTGTTGTTGTCTGTAGTTGAGGCTGCCTCTACCTTTAGTTCAGGCTGTTGCTGCTGTAGTTGAGTCTGCCTCTACCTTTAGTTCAGGCTGTTGCTGCCTACAGTTGAGACTGCCTCTGCCTTTAGTTTAGGCTGTTGCTGCCTATAGTTGAGTCTGCCTCTACCTTTAGTTCATTCTGTTGCTGTCTGTAGTTGAGTCTGCCTCTACCTTTAGTTCAGGCTGTTGCTGCTGTAGTTGAGTCTGCCTCTACCTTTAGTTCAGGCTGTTGCTGCCTATAGATGAGGCTGCCTCTACCTTTAGTTCAGGCTGTTGCTGCTTATAGCTGATGCTGCCTCTACCTTTAGTTCATTCTGTTGCTCTCTGTAGTTGAGTCTGCCTCTACCTCTAGTTCAGGCTGTTGCTGCCTATAGTTGAGGCTGCCTCTAGTTCATTCTGTTGTTGTCTGTAGTTGAGGCTGCCTCTACCTTTAGTTCAGGCTGTTGCTGCTGTAGTTGAGTCTGCCTCTACCTTTAGTTCAGGCTGTTGCTGCCTATAGTTGAGGCTGCCTCTACCTTTAGTTCAGGCTGTTGCTGCCTGTAGCTGAGGCTGCCTCAAGTTAATTCTGTTGCTGTCTGTAGTTGAGGCTGCCTCTACCTTTAGTTCATTCTGTTGCTGTCTGTAGTTTAGGTGGCCTCTACCTTTAGTTCAGTCTGTTGCTGCCAGTAGTTGAGTCTGCCTCTACCTTTAGTTCAGGCTGTTGCTGCCTATAGATGAGGCTGCCTCTACCTTTAGTTCATTATGTTGCTGCCTGTAGTTGAGTCTGCCTCTACCTTTATTCATTCTGTTGCTGCCTGTAGTTGAGGCTGCCTCTACCTTTAGTTCAGGCTGTTGCTGCCTGTAGTTGAGTCTGCCTCTACCTTTAGTTCATTCTGTTGCTGCCTGTAGTTGAGTATGCCTCTACCTTTAGTTCAGGCTGTTGCTGCCTACAGTTGAGGCTGCCTCTACCTTTAGTTTAGGCTTTTGCTGCCTGTAGTTGAGGCTGCCTCTACCTTTAGTTCATTCTATTGCTGCCTATAGTTGAGGCTGCCTCTACCTTTAGTTCATTCTGTTGCTGCCTGTGGTTGAGTATGCCTCTACCTTTAGTTCAGGCTGTTGCTGCCTATAGTTGAGGCTGCCTCTACCTTTAGTTCAGGCTGTTGCTGCCTGTAGTTGAGGCTGCCTCTACCTTTAGTTCATTCTATTGCTGCCTGTAGTTGAGGCAGCCTCTACCTTTAGTTCATTCTGTTGCTGCCTGTAGTTTAGGCTGCCTCTACCTTTAGTTCATTCTGTTGCTGCCTGTAGTTGAGGCTGCCTCTGCCTTTAGTTTAGGCTGTTGCTGCCTATAGTTGAGTCTGCCTCTACCTTTAGTTCATTCTGTTGCTGCCTGTAGTTGAGTATGCCTCTACCTTTAGTTCAGGCTGTTGCTGCCTATAGTTGAGTCTGCCTCTACCTTTAGTTCATTCTGTTGCTGCTTGTAGTTGAGTCTGCCTCTACCTTTAGTTCTTTCTGTTGCTGCTTGTAGTTGAGGCTGCCTCTACCTTTAGTTCAGGCTGTTGCTGCCTGTAGTTGAGGCTGCCTCTACCTTTATTTCATTCTGTTGCTGCCTGTAGTTGAGGCTGCCTCTACCTTTAGTTCAGGCTGTTGCTGCCTGTAGTTGAGCCTGCCTCTACCTTTAGTTCATTCTGTTGCTGCCTGTAGTTGAGTATGCCTCTACCTTTAGTTCAGGCTGTTGCTGCCTATAGTTGAGGCTGCCTCTACCTTTAGTTCAGGCTGTTGCTGCCTGTAGTTGAGGCTGCCTCAAGTTAATTCTGTTGCTGTCTGTAGTTGAGGCTGCCTCTACCTTTAGTTCATTCTGTTGCTGTCTGTAGTTTAGGTGGCCTCTACCTTTAGTTCAGTCTGTTGCTGCCAGTAGTTGAGTCTGCCTCTACCTTTAGTTCAGGCTGTTGCTGCCTATAGATGAGGCTGCCTCTACATTTAGTTCATTATGTTGCTGCCTGTAGTTGAGTCTGCCTCTACCTTTATTCATTCTGTTGCTGCCTGTAGTTGAGGCTGCCTCTACCTTTAGTTTAGGCTGTTGCTGCCCGTAGTTGAGTCTGCCTCTACCTTTAGTTCATTCTGTTGCTGCCTGTAGTTGAGTATGCCTCTACCTTTAGTTCAGGCTGTTGCTGCCTACAGTTGAGGCTGCCTCTACCTTTAGTTCAGGCTGTTGCTGCCTGTAGTTGAGGCTGCCTCTACCTTTAGTTCATTCTATTGCTGCCTGTAGTTGAGGCTGCCTCTACCTTTAGTTCATTCTGTTGCTGCCTGTAGTTTAGGCTGCCTCTACCTTTAGTTCATTCTGTTGCTGCCTGTAGTTGAGGCTGCCTCTGCCTTTAGTTTAGGCTGTTGCTGCCTATAGTTGAGTCTGCCTCTACCTTTAGTTCATTCTGTTGCTGCCTGTAGTTGAGTATGCCTCTACCTTTAGTTCAGGCTGTTGCTGCCTATAGTTGAGTCTGCCTCTACCTTTAGTTCATTCTGTTGCTGCTTGTAGTTGAGTCTGCCTCTACCTTTAGTTCATTCTGTTGCTGCCTGTAGTTGAGGCTGCCTCTACCTTTATTTCATTCTGTTGCTGCCTGTAGTTGAGGCTGCCTCTACCTTTAGTTCAGGCTGTTGCTGCCTGTAGTTGAGTCTGCCTCTACCTTTAGTTCATTCTGTTGCTGCCTGTAGTTGAGTATGCCTCTACCTTTAGTTCAGGCTGTTGCTGCCTATAGTTGAGGCTGCCTCTACCTTTAGTTCAGGCTGTTGCTGCCTGTAGTTGAGGCTGCCTCTACCTTTAGTTCAGGCTGTTGCTGCCTATAGTTGAGGCTGCCTCTACCTTTAGTTCAGGCTGTTGCTGCCTGTAGTTGAGGCTGCCTCTACCTTTAGTTCAGGCTGTTGCTGCCTATAGTTGAGGCTGCCTCTACCTTTAGTTCAGGCTGTTGCTGCCTGTAGTTGAGGCTGCCTCTACCTTTATTTCATTCTGTTGCAGCCTGTAGTTGAGGCTGCCTCTACCTTTAGTTCAGGCTGTTGCTGCGTGTAGTTGAGGTTGCCTCTACCTTTATTTCATTCTGTTGCTGCCTATAGTTGAGTCTGTTTCTACCTTTAGTTCAGGCTGTTGCTGCGTGTAGTTGAGGTTGCCTCTACCTTTATTTCATTCTGTTGCTGCCTATAGTTGAGTCTGTTTCTACCTTTAGTTCAGGCTGTTGCTGCCTGTAGTTGAGGCTGCCTCCAGGGCCGTCTTAACGGCAGTGTAGGCCCCTGGGCACAGCAATGCATTGGGCCCCCTACCCATCCTCCAGCGGTAGGGGTGGGGGGGTGCTATCAGCGGCAGCTTTGATGTCCCGTGGGTGGTAGGGGGTGTTTTATCTTCCGCTCAGCATGTAGGACCTGGAGCAGTAATTTCTGATAATTGCTCCTTTACTGCACAGATGGGGCGGGAGGGAGAACACTAAACTGTAGAAGAGGGCATTGGGCTGAATGAAGGGGCCCCGGTACATGACTTCCAGGATGGTAGGGGGTGTTTAATACACAGGGGAGGGATGGATAGTGGAGTAGGCTTAATATTCATCATTTTCTGGTGGGAGGGCAGCTTGCTTGACTGCAGATATCTCAAGTTCCTGAAAATATATTTCTTTGTTTTGAATGGGATAAAAAACTAGAGATTCCCACCTTTCAGAAGGTTTTGGGGACTTGGGATTCAGAGTTCAGGAACCAGAGCAATCCTCCAATGAATATATAAAACTGTATACCAGGCGCGTGGAGCTGGAGCAGGGACCAGCTGCTGGAAGGCTGATATCTCTGGTTCTGGGCACAGTAGAGACAAGCTGCCAGCGTCCAGCAAAAGGGGAGAGTCACAGCTTTTGGATTATAACCTCAGAAAAACTCTAAGTCAGACAGAACCTGAGATATCTGGCTGGGAAGAGCAATTAACAGGCTCGGATGGGGACCACTGCTTTCACGTTGGATATCTCCGGTTCCCCAAGGCCGATTTTCAAAAATCTGGTACCCCTGGAAAGAGGGGACCCTCAGCTATCAGCCAAGGGCCCTTATACTCCTGGGGCCCTTGGGCAAGAGCCCATTGAGCCCACACGGAAAGACGGCCCTGGCTGCCTCTATCTTTAGTTCAGGCTGTTGCTGTGTGTAGTTGAGGCTGCCTCTACCTTTAGTTCAGGCTGTTGCTGCCTGTAGTTGAGGCTGGCTCTACCTGCAATTTATGTTTTTTCCATTTGTATTTAAGGCTGTCTCTAGTGATACTCCATGCTGTTTTCTACCTCTACATGAAGCTGTCTCTCCCTGTAGTTAAAGTGTCTCGTTTTGCAGTTCCAGTTGCCTTTACCTGTAGTTTAGTCAGTTTCCACCTAGCTGAGACTATCTGGGGTTCCATCAATCTCTAAATGTAGCCATTTGTGTCTGGCCTCCATGTGGTTGAGTGTACCTGTCCTGTACATCATCTCTTCTTGTGGTTCACTCTTGTATCCACACAGCGACTACTTACCTGCTAAAAGGTAGGGCGCTCGGATCTCTAGATGGAAGGTAAGTTCATATTCTATGGCGTTGACGGCTTCTGTCTCCAGTAAGGTGGCCAGGCAGAGCTTTTTGCTGCCTCCCGACAGCCCGGCCTCTCTCCTACGAACAAATACCAGATCTGAGTCTAGAGTCCAATAACCAATGTCTTGTGGTGATACCATATGGCTCACCAACTGTGATAGAACTATACGTCCCATCACGTAAGTCATGATGCTGGGATTTGTAGTTCTACCACATCAGGAGAGCCAGAAGCAGTATACCTCTGAACAATAGAATGACAAGTTAGTGATACAACTTAATGCGGTGTGTAACAATGATATTATTCTTACAATCGCTGGGGGGTCACTGTTGCCAGGGAGCCCTCCGGGGTGCAGTGCGACACTCGGGGGACACAGACCGGAGGGAGAAGGACTCGGACGGCCCCGCTGGAGAGGGTCGGGAGCTCGGAGGAAGTGCTGATCAACACGGATATACTTTCCTGGGCTGGCACAGTTCCAAGGTTGGCCACAAAAATGATTCTCTCCAAATCTTCATCCAGGAGAATCCGCCCTACGTGACAGGATAAAGACAAACACACTGAGACGCATCTCCCGGGACCAGCACAGACATATCACAGGTATCACTAGCTGCATTTGTTCGCAGCGCAGCGATCAGGCTAAACTAAAAAAACGGCAGTTCTGCGCATGCGTATGCGGCGCAATGCGCACGCGCGATGTACGGGCACAACGAACAATGGGGGTAATTCCAAGTTGATCGCAGCAGGAATTCTTTTAGCAGTTGGGCAAAACCATGTGCACTGCAGGGGAGGCAGATATAACATGTGCAGAGAGAGTTAGATTTGGGTGGGTTATTTTGTTTCTGTGCAGGGTAAATACTGGCTGCTTTATTTTTACACTGCAAATTAGATTGCAGATTGAACACACCCCACCCAAATCTAACTCTCTCTGCACATGTTATATCTGCCTCCCCTGCAGTGCACATGGGGGGTAATTCCGAGTTGTTCGCTCGTTATATTTTTCTCGCAACGGAGCGATTAGTCGCTAATGCGCATGCGCAATGTCCGCAGTGCGACTGCGCCAAGTAAATTTGCTATGCAGTTAGGTATTTTACTCACGGCATTACGAGGTTTTTTCTTCGTTCTGGTGATCGTAATGTGATTGACAGGAAGTGGGTGTTTCTGGGCGGAAACTGGCCGTTTTATGGGTGTGTGCGAAAAAACGCTACCGTTTCTGGGAAAAACGCGGGAGTGGCTGGAGAAACGGAGGAGTGTCTGGCCGAACGCTGGGAGTGTTTGTGACGTCAAACCAGGAACGAAACTGACTGAACTGATCGCAGTTGCCGAGTAAGTCTGGAGCTACTCAGAAACTGCTAAGAAGTGTCTATTCGCAATTTTGCTAATCTTTCGTTCGCAATTTTGATAAGCTAAGATTCACTCCCAGTAGGCGGCGGCTTAGCGTGTGCAAAGCTGCTAAAAGCAGCTTGCGAGCGAACAACTCGGAATGAGGGCCTAGGTTTTGCCCAACTGCTAAAAAAATTCCTGCTGCGATCAACTTGGAATTACCCCCAATGTTGTTTTGCACAGGGTCTAGCGAAGTATTTCAGTCGCACTGGTTGCCGCAGAGTGATTGACATGAAGTGGGCGTTTCTGGGTGGCAACTGACCGTTTTCAGGGAGTGTGCGGAAAAACGCAGGCGTGCCAGGAAAAACGCAGGCGTGGCTGGGCGAACGCTGGGCGGGTTTGTGACGTCAAATCTGGAGCTGAATGGTCTGAAGTGATCGCAAGCGCTGAGTAGGTTTTGAGCTACTCTGAAACGACACAAAAAAATTTTTGTAGCCGCTCTGCGATACAACCGTTCGCACTTCTGCTAAGCTAAAATACACTCCCAGAGGGCGGCGGCATAGCGTTTGCACGGCTGCTAAAAACTGCTAGCGAGCGATCAACTCGGAATGACCCCCTAAATCTGTTACGCATTTTTTTCCCCATTTGTGGACCTCTTTGTAATTCCCGCCAATGTATCACCAAATCACAGACTTGACGCGCGATATATGCGGAACAAAGCATTTCATCGCATTGTGGGACAAATTCAACATGAAAATAACGTTGCCATTTGCAGCCAATCAGATCGTCGTCCTCCTGTCGGTGATTCCACATAAGGGAGCCGCAGTCTACTTTTTTTGTGCAAAATATCTGATATCAGAACACAAGAAAGATCTGGGCTGAGACTGTAGATAGGACAAGTGCGGTCTCACTGCCGGAGCCATAATATATATATGTATATATATATATATATATATATATATATATATATATATGTATATATATATATATATATATATATATATATATATGCCTGCTATCTGTAGCTCCGATGTCTTCTCTGCAGGCTATATTATCATTAAACAACTGATGTTTTCTATTATTTTGCACAGCAACAAAAATGCTATTTCTGCAACAGTTCTATGAGAGATCCAGCTGCAGCCAACCAAACTCTCTATATCCTGCGTGGCGCACTCTCCACTTGCTTTGTGTACAACCCTCATTATCTCCCTCTGACTTCAGGGAACAACGCAGGTCTTCCTTAGCAACTACAGAACCTCATTAATGATCTCACAGTCACGTTTCACCCAGGGCTAGAGAGACGAGGCCTCATTTCTACACCACTGTTGTGTCTCTTGGTGGCCGAATAACTAGACGCTCGGAGTAATGGCCTGGAAAATATCGCCGCACCACAACGAGCATTCAGGGATTAAACACAGAAATAATCTGTTTTGAAGAAGGATGTTCGCGAAGAGGCAGATTTTATAAAAGAATATAATATAATTCATGTAAATATTTTATTTTATTAATTTCTTTATTTTTTGTTTTGCACAAATGTAGCTGAAAATATATTTATTGGGTTCGCATAATGCTTCTCGTCCCTAATATGCTTATACACACCCAGACTAACCAGTGACAGCTACAGGCTATAAATACAGCGTGACGCAATATGCTGGCGCTATATAAATAAATGAAAATAAATGAATATAAATGAATATAAATAAATGAAAATAAATGAATAATATGGACTAAAGTACTAAGTGGTGTGCCACAAGGGTCTGTACTTGGACCACTTTTGTTCAACATTTTCATCAACAACCTAACAGTAGGTCTAGAGAGCATGGTGTCAATTTTCCCAGACGGTACCAAATTGTGTAAGGTTATAAATACGGAGGGGGATGCTGAGTCTCTTCAGAACGACTTAACTAAACTGGAAACATGGGCAGCAAAATGGAGAATGAGATTCAACACAGACAAGTGTAAGGTAATGCACTGTGGGGGCAAGACCAAAAATAACACCTACATACTAAATGAGGTAATATTAGGGGATTCTGTACTGGAAAAAGACTTAGGAGTTCACATAGATAACAAATTAAGCAGCTTTGGGTACAGGAGTGCAGCAAAGAAGGCTAATAAGATATTAGCATGCATAAAATGGGGAATTGATGCAAGGGACGAGAGTATTATACTCCCATTATATCATAGGTTCTCAAACTCGGTCCTCAGGACCCCACACAGTGCATGTTTTGCAGGTCTCCTCACAGAATCACAGGTGAAATAATTAGCTCTACCTGTGGACCTCTTAAAATGTGTCAGTGAGTAATTAATACACCTGTGTGCCTGCTGGGTTACCTGCAAAACATGCACTGTGTGGGGTCCTGAGGACCGAGCTTGAGAACCTGTGCATTATATAAATCACTAGTGAGGCCACATCTTGAATACTGTGTGCAATTCTGGGCACCATATTACAAAAAGGATATCCTGGAGCTAGAAAAGGTTCAGAGGCGGGCGACCAAACTAATCAAGGGCATGGAGACGCTGGAATACGAGGAAAGGCTTGCAAGGCTAGGCATGTTTACACTGGAAAAGAGGAGACTAAGAGGGGACATGATCAACATCTACAAATATATAAGGGATCAATACACAGAGCTCAGGAGGGACCTGTTTTCTATAAGATCAGCACAGAGGACACGTGGTCACTTGCTTAGGTTAGAGGAGAGGAGTTTCCGCACATTGAGGCGAAAAGGTTTTCTCACAGTAAGGACAATACGTGTTTGGAATTACCTGCCTGAGAGAGTAGTAACTGCGGACTCAGTCAACACCTTTAAGAATGGGTTAGATAAATTCCTATTGGATAAAAATATTCAGGGTTATGGTGCGTAGGCACGCATCTCCTATACAATAGCCCAGATCTGTGACTTTGTGACTCATTTGCTAACGCTGGGCGGAGTCACAACACTGGGAGGAGTTAGTCAAATGAGTCACAGATCTGGCCAAATCTATAGGAGACTAGGAGCAGAAGCAGATAGTATGGGCATGGCACAGGCAGGGGTGCACACCTCCCAGCTTTCTTCAGGAGCTTTCTTCAGGCAGAAGGAGGGACACAAACTCGGCGAAAAGGGGGTGTGGCTTCACGGGAGGGCCCCCGTTTTCGTCAATGAGGGCGCATGCCCAGCGCTCTGTGAGCTGCTGGCATGCCCCCAGTGGCTGATTATGAGTCCGGGGGGCCCAGGGCACTTGAGACAGGGGAGCCCTATCTCATTGCTGTGCCTGCTGTGGGGTTGGGGCGTGGCCTAATAGCACCCGCGAGGCCATGCCCCCTTATGCAAATTCCAGTATTTTTTTTTTTATGGAATTTTGGCCCCTCAGCTAGGGCTAAATCCAGAGGAGGTGGTCGCTCCCCCCTACACACCCGCACAGGCAGAAGAAAGCAGGGAGACTGCTGCCTCCCTGTAACACCACAGACCTGCCAATATGCAGCAGCGTGTGCTGACTGTAGCACAATGCTGCCGTTGTTGCTGGCAGGACGGGGGGGGGGAGCTTCTGAGCTGGGACAGAGCTACTCGAGCCGGGGGGGCCCCCTAAAACTGTGGGGCCAATGGTACGTACCCCCTGCCACCCCACCCCCCCCTTAATCCGGCTCTGCTGCTGGAACCCCCCCCTTAATCCGTACCCCCTGATGCCCCCTCTCCCTCTGTCTCCACTATTCTCCGCTGCTCTGCTAAGCAGAACAGCGAGTACAGGAGCTTTCCAACTGCCCCCCCCCCCCCCCCCCCCACCGCGGGACACTGCGACCCGCGGGTGGGACAGCGGGACAGACCCCAAAAAATGGGACTGTCCCGCGAAAATCGGGACATTTGGGAGGTATGTGAGGGGGTATGCCGTACAGACAGACGGGCACCGGCTCACTGTGTGCTTGACCCCCCACATCAGCATACTCAGCAGGGTCTCTCTGGCGCGGAGGAGCGTCACTTTCTAGCACACTCCACGCTTCTTAGCTGCAGTTTTGTGGGGCACCAGCCGCTGTGCACTTTCCGTACTGCCTCTGTTATCTCCAGCCCCGGCAACTCCACCGCTAGCTGCAGCGCTGCCACCCACAGTGAGGTGCGCCCAGCTCCTTCACACACTTTAGCTGGCGGGCAGCGCTGCAGAAGTCCGAGCTGCTTGCAGGCTCCGACCCCCTCCTCCCTCCAGCCGCAGCGTCTCCTGGGAGCTAACCAGTCACTCCCAGTCCCCCCTTACCACAGTGCCCAGCAGCCGCGAGGTCCGCGCCACGTGCATGCTATGACCCCCTCCTCCCTCCAGCCGCAGCATCTCCTGGGGGCTAACCAGTCACTCCCAGTCTCCCATTACCACAGTGCCCGGCAGCTGCGCGAGGTCTGCGGTGTGTGACTGAGGGGGGGGGGGGGGGGATGCGGACGGGCAGAGGAAGCAGGACTCCAGCCTAAGAGAGTCAGCCATGCCAAGTCTCCACCAGCAGCAGATCCCAACAGGTTGGAGTGGAACAGCAGCAGCCAGCAGCAGTGACTCCGGTAAGACACATCTGTCTGTCACCACTGTTTTGTCCCTAATACCAATCTCTCCCGTGCCCTGTGTTCTGTCATGTCCCTGTCACCCCTGGCCTTGCCCTGCCACCCTTATCCTGGCCCTTTCACCCTTATCCTGGCCCTTTCACCCTTATCCTGGCCCTGTCACCCTTATGTTGGCCCTGTTACCCCTATCCTAACCCTGTCACCCCTGTGCTTGCCCTGTCAACCCTATACTGGCCCTGTCACCCCTGTCCTGGTCCTGCCGCCCCTACCCTGGCCCTGTCACCCCTATCCTGTCCCTGTAATTTCTGTCCTGGCCCCGTCGCCCCTGTCCTGGCCCCGTCACCCCTGTTCTGACCCTGTCACCCCTGTCCTGGCCCCGTCAACCCTGTTCTGACCCTGTCACCCCTGTCCTGGCCCTGTTACTGCATACCCTCGAACTACCTTTTTGGCAGGTACAGTACCGGCAGCGCCTCCAGACCTCTCCCCAATGCACCACACCTCCGCACCTTCCCCTCCACCACATGCGGCACTCCACCCCTACCCCACACGCTGTGCCTCCAGATCCCCTACACCACCCACGGCTCCCACTCCTCCGCCCCTTCACCACCCACAGCACCTCCAAGCCCCCTCCACCTTTCACCACCCTTATATGTCTCCCCCCACACCTGCCCCCCTCCACCCGCAGCATCTGCAGACACCCTCCTCCATCCGCGGTCCCCCCCTCACCCACCCCTCCCCCACCAATGGCACCCCCGCACCTGCCACTCCACCGCCTGCAGCACCTCCGGACCTCCTTCCCCATCCGCCGCACCACCCGTACCTGCCCCTCCCCTACCCATGGCGCCTGCGGACCCCTACCCCACCCCCGGCACTCCCGCCCCTTCCCATCCCACAGCACCTCCGGAACCCTTCACCCATCCACAACATCCCCACACCTGCCCCTCTCCCACCCGTGGCACCCCTGCCCCTCCCCCACCTGCAGTGCCTCCGGACCCCTCCCCCATCTGCATCCCCCACTCCTCTGCCCCTCCCCCACCCGCAGCACCTCCCGACCCTTCCCCATCCGGGCCCCACCCCCACTTCCACCCCCCCTCCACCCGCAGCATCTACAGACACCATCCGCAGTCCCCCCCGCACCCGCTACATTCTGTACATCGTGCCCTGCAGGTGCTGTTCACGCCGTTGCAAGGGGCTGCGCCTCCTTCACCATCGCACGCCCTTTCATTGTGCAATATTTAACCACTAACAAAGGAATGCAGGTAATACTCCATATAATACAAATATTGAACCCCAGAAAGGCATGCAAGGGATAAGGGGGCGTAGCCCCTTGCGACGGTGTGAAGAGCGCCCGTAGGGCGCGATGAAGCACCTAGTTATAGTTAAATGAACTAGTCCTAACATAAAAATAACTAGTCCTATAATAAGACTGCATAGGAGACCACAAATAGGTTGAACTCGATGGACAATTGTCTTTTTTTAACCTTAGTTACTATGTTACTAAGGTACTAGCAAGCGCCCTGTCCTATTTAGACTTCTAAACTTGCGTTAAAGTTTACTAAGCCTGTCACATCCGCGCAATTGTTTGTTAGCGACATTTCCATAACTAATAATTACAATAACAATATTTCTATAAATACTGTTGAGCGTATTCATACACCTTTAGTTGGACTCTGTCCTGCAGAACTTACAATCTAACCGGGCACAATAGGGAACTATGATACAGATGGAGCGGCGGGTATCCCAGAGAGCCCCCACCAGATAATATTAGCGAACTGGTATTTCCATTAGAGATGTGCAGTTCGGTTCTCCAGAAATGTATCACTATAACTATGGCGGTCATTCCGAGTTGATCGCACCAAGCAACTTTTTTGCTGCTGGTGCGATCAACTAATCTCCGCCTATGGGGGAGTGTATTTTAGCGTAGCAGGGGTGCGATCGCTTGTGCGGCCCTGCTATGCTAAAAAAGTTTCCTGCAAAACAAGACCAGCCCTGGACATACTTACCCTGTGCGCAGGGCCGGTTCTAGCCCTTGTGGCGCCCCGGGCGAAAATAGGGGCGTGGATTCATACAGGGGCGTGGTCAGTTATGCCCCCTGTAGAGTTGTGCCCCCATTTGTGCCCCCTGTAGAGTTGTGCCCCTGTAGAGTAGCGCCGCTTACATAAAAATAAATAAATAAATAATACTACTATCTCCGCTCCTGATTCCTGACCGCTGCTGACCTCCGCCGGTGCCACTCCTCGGATCTCCCATAGCACAGCATAGATAGACACTAGAGGTCAATTATGACACCTAGCGTCTGTGCCAGTCCCACAATGCTGTGCAGTGCGTGATGACATCATCGCGCACCGCACAGCAAAGGTCCTCTCCATGAAGGGAAACTAGACGGGTAGCGTCTAGTTCACTTCACAGCGGGGGGCACTGCCAAACAGTAGCGGATCTTGCCATGGTGCGGCGCCCTCCGGATGGCGCCGGCGCCCTCTGGAAGGCGGCGCCCCAAGCAAAAATCCCGTGTGCCTGTAGCAAGATCCGCTACTGCCTGTGCGACGGATCCAGCGATGATGGGCTCGGCTTTGACGTCAGACATCTGCCCTCCGTTCGCCTGGGCACGCCTGCGTTTTTTTTACCACTCCCCGAAAACGGCCTCCAACAGTCAGTTGACGTCCCGGAACGCCTTCCTGCAGTCAATCTTCTTGCGGTCGCCGCTGCGACCGCTTTCTCCGCTGTCAGCGTCGTTGCCCGCAGCGACGCACGTGCGCATGCGCATTCCAGACCCGATCGCACCGCTGCAAGGAAGTGCAGCGTGCGATCGGGTCGGAATGAGGGCCTATATTTTCTTTTGTGAGGACGTAAACCGCACCCATAGCAACCAACCCACTCCCCCCCCCCCCCCCCCCCCATCCTTCCCCGCATATAGCAACAGAACCATTAGAGGAGCGTTGTCCCGAATTCTCACCGTTCCCCTCCGGAAGTCTCCCGCTGGCCATGCTGCAGTACTCATAGTAGGATTCATCCATTTTGGCCTTGTCTTTAATCTGGACGGTGATGATGCGTCTGCAGATAACGGCCTCAAACCCCACTACCACTGTGTGCTCGTTGAGGGGGTAGACGAAGAGCGCTGGGGGGACGACACAAAGTTACATGTAAATAATCCCATGTACAGTTATTGTTTTTCATTTCCATGGCAACCGATCAGCTATAAGGAAGCATTTATCACGTACATTCTATAAAATGATAGTTGCCGATTGGTTTATTGGTTGCTGATTGGTTGCCGTGGGCAACATCTCCACTGGTCCACTTATCCACTCTGTTCACTGCTTGATACATTAATCCCTAATAGGGGCAGATTTATTAAAACTTGGAGAATGATAAAGTGGAGAGAGAGAGAGAGAGAGAGAGAGAGAGAGAGAGAGAGAGAAAGTGCCAACCAATCAGCTCCTAACTGTCATGTTGCAGGCTGTGTTTGAAAAATGACAGTTAGGAGCCGATTGGCTGGTACTTTGGGGTCTATCTACTAATCCTTGGAGAGAGATAAAGTACCAGCCAATCAGCTCCTGTCTTTTTTCAAACACAGCCTGTAACATGGCAGTTAGGAGCTGATTGGCTGGTACTTAATCTCTCTCCAAGCGTTGATAAACCTAGTCCTAAATTCCTTATTCTCCTTCTCTGTTGATTAAGATGACATAATGGTATTGTGGTTATTTTACCTGTAATGACCACATTCCTCTACTTCACGGCAAGAGTCTAAGAAATAGATATCTGAGTCTGTATGTGGCCATTTCATCATTTCTGTTCTCTTACTTGTTTTTATTTTCTACATAAAATCAGTTCTGGATTCCCTGCATTGTAAGCATTGCAGCTAGTCCTCTACAAATACACCCATAGCAAACATCGCCACCTGCAGGCTGCAAGGGGCAGAAGCAAGGAACTGGCTTTCAACGAGGATTCTGCAACACTGATCCAGATTTCTCCTAAGCAGTTTAATATATAATTGTCGCTAACATGTAAAGTATATATAAGTGTTTCCCATATATCCAGAATAATTGTATGAGATCCAGTACAAGCTGAATGTGAGGCAGAATTCAGGTCTCACCCTACCTACTACACTAGATTCCTCAGTGTGAAAGGGGGACTCTGACTCCTTGTACCCATTGCACTATATTCCTTAGTGTGAAAGGGGGACTCTGACTCCTTGGACCCATTACACTATATTCCTCAGTGTAAAAGGGAGAACTCTGACTCCTGGGACCCATTACACTATATTCCTCAGTGTAAAAGGGAGAACTCTGACTCCTGGGACCCATTACACTATATTCCTCAGTGTAAAAGGGAGAACTCTGACTCCTGGGACCCATTACACTATATTCCTTAGTGTAAAAGGGAGAACTCTGACTCCTTGGACACATTACACTATATTCCTCAGTGTAAAAGGGAGAACTCTGACTCCTTGGACCCATTACACTATATTCCCTAGTGTGAAAGGGGAACTCTGACTCCTTGGACCCATTACACTATATTCCTCAGTGTGAAAGGGGGACTCTGACTCCTTGGACCCATTACACTATGGGGGTCATTCCGACCCAATCGCTCGCTGCAGTTTATCGCAGTGCAGCGACCGGGTCGGAATTGCGCATGCACCAGCGCCGGCGCATGCCGGACGGCCGAAGGCCATCGTTCAGTAGCGATCACCTCTGACTGATTGACAGGCAGAGGCGGTCGCAGGGCGGGAGGGGGCTGGACGGCGGCATTAAGCCGCCATTTAGGGGGCGCGGTCCGGCCAACGTTGGGGGGGTGGGCCGTGGCGGCTGCATGACGTCTCATGCATCCGCTGCCACCAGTGGCAGTGACGATAAACTCCCGGCCAGCCGCAGGAGCTGCGCTGGCCGGGAGTTACTCCACAAATACAAAAGCATCGCCGCTGTGCGATGCTTTTGTATTTGTGCGGGGGGAAGGCGGACTGACATGCGGGGCGGACTAGCCCTGTGCTGGGCGTCCCCCCGATGTCAGGGAAGATGATCGTAGCTGTGCTAAATTTAGCACAGCTACGATCAACTCGGAATGACCCCCCTATATTCCTTAGTGTGAAAGGGGAACTCTGACTCCTTGGACCCATTACACTATATTCCTTAGTGTGAAAGGGGAACTCTGACTCCTTGGACCCATTACACTATATTCCTCAGTGTAAAAGGGAGAACTCTGACTCCTTGGACCCATTACACTATATTCCTCAGTGTATAAGGGAGAACTCTGACTCCTTGGACCCATTACACTATATTCCTCAGTGTAAAAGGGGAACTCTGACTCCTTGGACCCATTACACTATATTCCTCAGTGTGAAAGGGGAACTCTGACTCCTTGGACCCATTACACTATATTCCTCAGTGTGAAAGGGAGAACTCTGACTCCTTGGACCCATTACACTATATTCCTCAGTGTGAAAGGGGAACTCTGACTCCTTGGACCCATTACACTATATTCCTCAGTGTGAAAGGGAGAACTCTGACTCCTTGGACCCATTACACTATATTCCTCAGTGTGAAAGGGGATTTCTGACTCCTTGGACCCATTACACTATGGGGGTCATTCCGAGGTGATCGCACGTAGCAACTTTTTGCTGCCCGTGTGATCAACTTGACGCTGTCTATGGGGGAGTGTATATCTGCATAGCAGGGCTGCAATCGCTTGTGCTGTCCTGATATGCTAAAAAAGTTTTGTGTAAAACAAGACCAGGGTCAGACTTACTTACCCTGTGCGATGGATCCAGCGATGAAGGTCCCGGAATTGACGTCAGACATCCACCCTCCAAACGCCTCCACACGCCTGCGTTTGGATCTTCACACCCAGAAAACGGTGAGTTGACGCCCCGGAACGCCTTCCTCCTGTCAATGTTCTTGCGGTCGCCGCTGCGACCGCTTCCTTCGCTAGCGGCGTCGCTGCTGGCGACGACCGTCGCCAGGCAACAACGCACCTGCACAATGCGGGCACAGTGCATGCGCAGTTACGACCCGATTGCACAGCTACAACGAAGCGCAGCATGCGATCGGGTCAGAATGACCCCCTATATTCCTTAATGTGAAAAGGGTAACTCTGACTTCATGGACCCATTACACTATATTCCTCAGTGTTAAAGGGGAACATGTGCAGAGAGAGTTAGATTTGGGTGGGTTACTTTGTTTCTGTGCAGGGTAAACACTGGCTGCTTTATTTTCATACTGCAATTTAGATTTCAGTTTGAACACACCCCACCCAAATCTAACTCTCTCTGCACATGTTACATCTGCCCCCCCGCAGTGCACATGGTTTTGACCAACTGCTAACAAATTTGCTTCTGTGATCAGGTCTGAATTAGGCCCTAAATTCTTTAGTGTTAAAGGGGTAACTCTGACTCCTTGGACCCATTACACCATACTCCTTAGTGTGAAAGGGGTAACTCTGACTCCTTCGACCCATTACACCATACTCCTCAGTGTGAAAGGGGGAACTCTGACTCCTTGGACCCATTACACCATACTCCTCAGTGTGAAAGGGGGAACTCTGACTTCTTGGACCCATTACACTATATTCCTCAGTGTGAAAGGGGAACTCTAACTTCTTGGGTCCATTACACTATATTCCTCAGTATGAAGGGGGAACTCTGACACATTGGACCAAGTACACTATATTCCTCAGTGTGAAAGGGGAACTCTGACTTCATGGACCCATTACACTATATTCCTTAGTGTGAAAGGGGAACTCTGACTCCTTGGACCCATTACACTATATTTTCAGTGCGAAAGGGGAACTCTGACTCCTTGGACCCATTACACTATATTTTCAGTGCGAAAGGGGAATTCTGACTCCTTGGACCCATTACACTATATTCCTCAGTATGAAGGGGGTACTCTGACACATTGGACCAATTACACTGTATTCCTTAGTGTGAAAGTGGAACTGTGACTCCTTGGACCCATTACACTGTATTCCTCATTGCATAAGGGGGAACTCTGACTCCTTGGAACCATTACACTGTATTCCTCATTGTCAAAGGGGGAACTCTGGCTCCTTGGACCCATTACACTATATTCCTCATTGTGAAAGGGGGAACTCTGACTCCTTGGACCCATTACACTGTATTCCTCATTGTGAAAGGGGGAACTCTGACTCCTTGGACCCATTACACTATATTCCTCATTGTGAAAGGGGGAACTCTGACTCCTTGGACCCATTACACTATATTCCTCATTGTGAAAGGGGGAACTCTGGCTCCTTGGACCCATTACACTATATTCCTCATTGTGAAAGGGGGAACTCTGACTCCTTGGACCCATTACACTGTATTCCTCATTGTGAAAGGGGGAACTCTGGCTCCTCAGACCCATTACACTATGGGGGTTATTCAGAGATGAACCCAGATCGCTGCATACGCAGCCAGATCTGCGTTCATCTCTGCACATGCTGGGGGCCACCCAGCACAGGGCAAGGCCACCCAGCATTTGTGAGGCTGCCTCCCGATGCATCCGCAATCTAATTGCGAACGCATCAGATCTAATGTTGACCCCTGCCAGGCTGTCAGTGGCCATTTTTTTTTCCAGCGCGGCTGCATGTGACGTCACGTAGCCGCCCTGAAAACGGACCCGGTCTGCCCCCATTTTCCCGGCGCCGCCCCTGTAATGCAGAAACTCCACCCCCGCCGGTCAATAAAATTGCAGTCGCATCCACCCCGGCAACTAAATGACCCTCTATATTCCTTAGTGTGAAAAGGACTCTGTGAAAGAATGTGTTTGTTTTGTTGGTTATTTAATGATGACGTCGCTATATCATTGCTGAATGTCCTTCTCAGTATCTGCAGAAAACAGCATAGCACCACTTCTACATCTGTATGAGTACAGAATAATCATCTGTATATATTCTGATTCTTTATGTACTGTGTGATAAGTTGCAGAGTACTACTGCCCATGTTCTGTATGTTTTATATAATTTCTCAGTAGTATAGTTCTCTATAGGAAACAGCACAGTACCACTAGTTCTGTATTCTGAAGGTAATTCTCTGTGCAATATATGTTCCTATTCTGTTTACATGGACAATTACATAGTACCACTGCCCCCTCGTTCTGTATGCTGTATATCATTCTAATATATGCAGGAAATTGCACAGTACCACTTCTAGTTCTGTATGCTGACTTCAATTCTCAGTGCAATATAAGTTTTCCTTCTGTATACACGGACAACTGCACAGTGCCACTGCCCTTGTTCTGTATGCTGTATATAATTCTCAGGAAACTGCAGGAAACTGCACAGTACCACTTCTACTTATGTACAGTATGCTGAATGAATTATTTGTGCAATTTATGTTCCTATTCTGTCTACATGGACAATTACATATTACCACTGCCCTCATTCTGTATGCTGTATATCATTCTAGTATATGCATTAAACTGCACAGTATCACTTCTACTTATGTACAGTATGCTGAATGAATTATCTGTGCAATATATGTTCCTTTTCTGTGTATATGGACAATTACACAGTATCACTGCCCTCGTCCTGTATGCTGTATGTCATTCTCAGAATCTGCAGATGATCTTATTGTAGTAAGAATTGCACAGTATCACTTCCTTGCTATGCACACTGGATACCTTTATCTGTAACAATGATTCTGCATGCATGGATAGCTGTACGGTGACTTTTGGGAATTACCTTCAATAGGCTGAGCTTCTGGGTTGCTGTAGGTGAGGGAAGCAGTCATCCCAAGGGCATAGCCGCTGACACAGGCGCTAATCTCTGCTGCGGTGAGGGGCAGGGGCGCCCCGGTGAATCGGTTCATCAGTCCGGGCATCGTGGCACCAGTCAGCCCTATAGGAAGTTGGAACATACAGAGTATGAGGCAATAGGCTGGGAGATCACCAGGGACTCTGATACCTGGAGAACAGTCGTATTGAGCAGGCAGCAGCTGTGGCTCACTGACTATCTGTTGGCATGCTGGGACTTGTAGTGTGGCATGTGACAATGCAGGATTTAGAGGATCTACGGGTACATTTGTAGCCAGTGTCGGACTGGGGCATGAAGGGCCCACCGGGGGAATGCAGTGATAGGGGGCCATACTTAGGGGTGTGGCCAGCCTACAAAGGGTGTGTGGCCAGCCTCCACAGAGGTTTGAAATAAACAATAGTTTAATGCAGTGTAATGAAACTTATCTACCATGTATAACACAAGTGCACAGTCTGGAACCTGATCCCTAGAGGAAGGAGTGGGCCCTCAGGCAGTGGGGCCTACCGGTGGTTTCCCTGGTAGCCCTGTGGGCCAGTCCGACCCTGTTTGTAGCACTGTGTTACAGGTGTGGCTCCAGCTCTGCCTTTACCCACATTATTCCCCGCTCTGGAATAATATGTGATATTGGCATATGTATATTAGCATCTGACCAATTATCGGTAGACTTCGCATTGCGACATGGCCTCAGTGCGCACGCGCCGAGGTACCTTTGCAGTGCCGCTCGCAGTGAGGAATCAGTCGCAGAGTGATTGACAGGAAGATACCAGTTAGGGGAGGTAACGTGGAGTGTCTGCAACAATGCAGGGGTGTGGTGAGCGTCTTAGGGGGCGTGTCTCTGCGTGCTGCCTTTCCGCGCTGCCACTCAGGCACTCAGACTCCTCGCATTTGCGTGGCGGTTGTTACGGAGGACGCAGTCTGTGTTCACTTCTGGGCAGCCGCTACACCTACTGCTGCTTCGCAGTTCCGTCACTGAAAAGAATCGCTGCTGTGTCGGCATTTCAATCGCATGTGGTGTACCAGAAAGGACAAAGTTGATGATGGGGGGGGGGCGGGGGAATTGGAAGGAACGGGAATTGAATCGAGAGTCATGAATTTGGGGGTGCTTTCCTGGCCTCCTTACAGAGCCCCGCCCCTTGCTGAAAAATAATGTGAATCGCGGTTTTGAACAGCGAGCGGTGGGGCCTGAATGCTGAGAGCTGGGTAGGAGGAGTGCAGCGTGTTGTGTACTTTCCTCCAGTCGCCTATGTGGTGCAGCGATGGCCGGCAATACACGTCTGCATTTCTTGCAGGACTGTGCACAAGCATTGTCTTTTTTTTGTGTGCATGGCACTACAAGTCTCAGCATGGTAGAACCTCTTATTATATTTGAAATGATGGCGTGCTTCCCTATCCCCTCCCCCTTATCCTAAAGTTTGGACTGTCAGACGGCAAAATTGCTGCGCACCCCTCAATTCCCAGTCTCTGACATGTAATGCCACCACTGCGCACGTACAGTACGGCAGGCCGTAACCCAGGCCACAAAGGCTGCAATGGATCCAGAAAAAGAGAGAGCAGACAGAGACGTGGGGAGGGAGAGAGCGAGAAGAGCTGTCAATGTCTATTCTAGTCGGCTTCCCTGATAAATCAGCGTCTCGTCTGCCAGATACTGCAGAGCGTTCAGGGAAATTTATCACCAGCGCACAACCCTCACCGCCGGCTGCCTGGGATCCTTATAGCTTCACATTAAGTAAAACATTCAGCTACAGAGAAACGCTTTAGCTGGCAGGAGGTAAGATCTGATCATCATATTGCCTAATTTATTCCGGCATCAGGGAGAATATTAGGGAAGATGACAGAGGTGCGCAGAATCCGCAACCGCAGGAGCAAATCTACAGTGGTGGCCAAAATTGCGGACGCTTTTAGAAATGTGAATGTTTTTCAACTTGGAATGCTTATAAAAACTGTTTCACTTCATATATCAAATGAAAGGAAATGTAATGCTGAGTTCAACACAATAAACAGAGGTCAAATATTTGCAATACAAGGGAAGTTGGGGGTGATTCCGAGTTGATCGTAGCCCTGCAAAATTTTGCAGGGCTACGATCATGACAATAGACATGTGGGGGGATGCTTAGCACAGGGCTAGCCCGCCCCGCATGTCAGTGCCGTTCCCCCTCCTGCAGAAGTGCAAAAGCATCACACAGTGGCGATGCTTTTGCATTTTAGGAGTAGCTCCCGGCCAGCTCAGCTTTAGCGTGCTGGCCGGGAGCTACTCGTTGCTCCCCGGTCCGCAGCGGCTGAGTAGGACGTCACGCAGCCGCTGCGGGCCACTCCCCACATGGTCCGGCCACGCCTGCGTTGGCCGGACCGCGCCCAGGAAACGGCGGCCAAACGCCACCGTTCCTTCCCCCCTGCCCAGCAACCACCTCTGCCTGTCAGTCAGGCAGCGGCGATCGTAGTACAGCGACGGCCTTCAGCCATCTGGCATGCGCCGGCGCACTGCGGTGCTGGCGCATGGGCAGTTCTGACCCGATCGCACCGCTGCGATAAACTGCAGCGTGCGATTGGGTCAGAATGACCCCCGTTATGCAGTGAAAACAACACTAGGGAGGAAATCCCTGTGTACTTATGATGTCACTGTCCTATCAGTATTTCATTGGGTATCCTATAATTTTCAAGACAGCAGTACAGCGATGTGGCGTTGAGCCAACCAATGGTTGGAGCTCTTCCTTCTTTATTATGTGGCGCCATGAGACAATTATCGCCTCAATTAATTCTCTTTTATTGGATGGATGCCTCAGATGTACCAGTTTTTACAAACGGAACCACAAATGTTCTATGGGGTTCAGGCTGTTTCCCGGCCATCCCAGCACCTGTATGTCATTCTCCATGTTGAAAAACACCGGTCTATACATAAGGGCTCGAATCAATTTAACGCTATGTTAAATGCGCGGGGAAGGAGGTCCCGGAGCAATTCAATTGACTGCGATGTTAAGCCCGACTCGAGAATTTCTGCTTGTACCCCTCCTGAGGTGCGAGCTTAAATCTGTCTAATTTAGTCTCATTATGCTGTTTTCTGTCTTTAGCGCAGCGCATACAGTATTGCGGCAGGCACTTAAGTCGGAGAATGCCGGTTCTCGTTCTTCAACACCCAGCTTAAAGCGCAAGACCTGGCATCTCCCAACTGGTGATAAGAGCAACTGAATAGCTACGGGACCTCCTTCCCGGCGCTAACACTGCATTGAATTGAGTCGAACCCAATGAGGGAATGTGAGGCCTGAATTGGTGCACATTACCAGTATGAAAATGCATGTTTTGCATAAAACAAAACAATATAAAGATGATAGATAGATAGATAGATAGATAGATAGATAGATAGATAGATAGATAGATAGATAGATAGATAGATAGATAAAAACATATAGATACAGTAGATAGATAGATAGATAGATAGATAGATAGATAGATAGATAGATAGATAGATATGACATATCGATTAATGTAGATAGATAGATAGATAGATAGATCCATAGATAGATAGCTAGATAGATAGATAGATAGATAGATAGATAGATAGATAGATTGACAGATATGAGACCTTTAGACAGATGGATAGATAGATAGATAGATAGATAGATAGATAGATAGATAGATAGATAGATAGATAGATATAGATATGAGACCTTTAGATAGATAGATAAACATATAGATACAGTAGATAGATAGATAGATAGATAGATAGATAGATAGATAGATAGATAGATATGAGTCTTTTAGATAGATAGATAGATAGATAGATAGATAGATAGATAGATAGACAAACATATAGATACAGTAGATAGATAGACAGACAGACAGACACAGATAGATAGATAGATAGATAGATAGATAGATAGATAGATAGATAGATAGATAGATAGATAGATAGATAGATAAAAGACATATTGATTAAGGTAAATGATAGATACTATATATTGGCAGACAGATAGATAGATAGATAGATAGATAGATAGATAGATAGATAGATAGATAGATAGATAGATAGATAGATAGATCGATCGATCGATGGATAGATATGAGACCTATAGATAGATAGATAGATAGATAGATAGATAGATATCTACTACAGATACTGTATATAAATGAAAACTCCATAAACGTTTTGCACAGACACACAAGCGTTCCCTGTCTTGAAGTGGACCCTTCTGCAAAACATATATGATAATGACAAATCTTTCCTATCATTATCAAATTAAATAAAAATAAAATAAAAACCTTTTGTTAGACCATTAATTGTTCCAAGTTATTTATTTTGGGGTGGGAAGATGACTCATAGAAATATGGCAGCATGTGATTGGCAACTTCTGAAGGATTCTGAAGTTAAGTATAGCTGAATTGACATTCAAGGAAAGGTTGGATGAGGCAAAGCACCCTAAACCAGTGGACCCCAAATCGGGTGTCTGGGGTTATCTGTTTAAGAATTTATCAATAATAAACTCTTGGCCTAGGGGTGCCGTGAAGAGATTGTGATACTCTAGTTTGGGTATTACTGGCCTAAATTGTTACACTGTTCCAAGTTTTGTTGTTTGGTTTGCTAGCTAGTCACCGACCAACTGATGCGACATCAGTCCCCCGGCCCCAAGACAAGTACAGCTACTTTATATTATACTCCTGCTTCCTTCCCAAGCACTAACTAGCTGATCAGTTATACCCATGTGCTCCACCTGTGTATCTGTGTGCAGAGTGCAGACACTCACAGAAAGCATTGGGACAAACTACCCTGTTTGTCACAGTGTAATATATATATATATATATATATTAGTGATGAGCGGGTTCGGTTCCTCGGAATCCGAACCCCCCCGAACTTCACCCATTTTACACGGTTCCGAGGCAGACTCTGATCCTCCCGCCTTGCTCCGTTAACCCGAGCGCGCCCGAACGCCATCATCCCGCTGTCGGATTCTCGCGAGATTCATATTCTATATAAGGAGCCACGCGTCGCCGCCATTTTCACTCGTGCATTGGAGATGATAGGGAGAGGACGTGCAGCGTTCTCTCCGTTGTGTTCAGTGTGCTGCAAATATCTGTGCTCAGTGTGCTGCAAATATCTGTGCTCAGTGTGCTGAAAATATCTGTGCTCAGTGTGCTGAAAATATCTACGTTCTCTGCCTGAAAAACGCTCCATATCTGTGCTGCATTGTAGTATATAGTAGGAGGACAGTGCAGAATTTTGCTGACCAGTGACCACCAGTATTATATCAGTATGGTACAGTAGTCCACTGCTCTACCTACCTCTGTGTCATCAAGTATACTATCCATCCATACCTGTGGTGCATTTAAGTTGTGCGCAGTATATATAGTAGGAGGACAGTGCATAATTTTGCTGACCACCAGTATATAATATATAGCAGTACGGTACAGTAGTCCACTGCTCTACCTACCTCTATGTCGTCAAGTATACTATCCATCCATACCTGTGGTGCATTTAAGTTGTGCGCAGTATATATAGTAGGAGGACAGTGCATAATTGTGCTGACCACCAGTATATAATATATAGCAGTACGGTACAGTAGTCCACTGCTCTACCTACCTCTGTGTCGTCAAGTATACTATCCATCCATACCTGTGGTGCATTTAAGTTGTGCGCAGTATATATAGTAGGAGGACAGTGCATAATTTTTCTGACCACCAGTATATAATATATAGCAGTATGGTACAGTAGTCCACTGCTCTACCTACCTCTGTGTCGTCAAGTATACTATCCATCCATACCTGTGGTGCATTTAAGTTGTGCGCAGTATATATAGTAGGAGGACAGTGCATAATTGTGCTGACCACCAGTATATAATATATAGCAGTACGGTACAGTAGTTCACTGCTCTACCTACCTCTGTGTCGTCAAGTATACTATCCATCCATACCTGTGGTGCATTTAAGTTGTGCGCAGTATATATAGTAGGAGGACAGTGCATAATTTTGCTGACCACCAGTATATAATAAATAGCAGTACGGTACAGTAGTCCACTGCTCTACCTACCTCTGTGTCGTCAAGTATACTATCCATCCATACCTGTGGTGCATTTAAGTTGTGCGCAGTATATGCAGTGGGAGGACAGTGCATAATTTTGCTGACCACCAGTATATAATATATAGCAGTACGGTACAGTAGGCCATTGCTATTGATATATTACTGGCATATAATTCCACACATTAAAAAATGGAGAACAAAAATGTGGAGGGTAAAATAGGGAAAGATCAAGATCCACTTCCACCTCGTGCTGAAGCTGCTGCCACTAGTCATGGCCGAGACGATGAAATGCCATCAACGTCGTCTGCCAAGGCCGATGCCCAATGTCATAGTAGAGAGCATGTAAAATCCAAAAAAACAAAAGTTCAGTAAAATGACCCAAAAATCAAAATTGAAAGCGTCTGATGAGAAGCGTAAACTTGCCAATATGCCATTTACGACACGGAGTGGCAAGGAACGGCTGAGGCCCTGGCCTATGTTCATGGCTAGTGGTTCAGATTCACATGAGGATGGAAGCACTCATCCTCTCGCTAGAAAAATGAAAAGACTTAAGCTGGCAAAAGCACAGCAAAGAACTGTGCGTTCTTCTAAATCACAAATCCCCAAGGAGAGTCCAATTGTGTCGGTTGCGATGCCTGACCTTCCCAATACTGGACGGGAAGAGGTGGCGCCTTCCACCATTTGCACGCCCCCTGCAAGTGCTGGAAGGAGCACCCGCAGTCCAGTTCCTGATAGTCAAATTGAAGATGTCACTGTTGAAGTACACCAGGATGAGGATATGGGTGTCGCTGGCGCTGAGGAAGAAAATGAAAGGAGGATTCTGATGGACGATGAGGTGGTTTGTTTAAGTCAGGCACCCGGGGAGACACCTGTTGTCCGTGGGACGAATATGGCCATTGACATGCCTGGTCAAATTACAAAAAAAATCACCTCTTCGGTGTGGAATTATTTTAACAGAAATGCGGACAACAGGTGTCAAGCCGTGTGTCGCCTTTGTCAAGCTGTAATAAGTAGGGGTAAGGACGTTAACCACCTCGGAACATCCTCCCTTATACGTCACCTGGAGCGCATTCATCAGAAGTCATTGACAAGTTCAAAAACTTTGGGTGACAGCGGAAGCAGTCCACTGCCAACTAAATCCCTTCCTCTTGTAACCAAGCTCCTGCAAACCACACCACCAACTCCCTCAGTGTCAATTTCCTCCTTAGACAGGAAAGCCAATAGTCCTGCAGGCCATGTCACTGTCAAGTCTGACAAGCCCTCTCCTGCCTGGGATTCCTCCGATGCATCCTTGAGTGTAACGCCTACTGCTGCTGGCGCTGCTGTTGTTGCTGCTGGGAATCGATCGTCATCCCAGAGGGGAAGTCGGAAGACCACTTGTACTACTTCCAGTAAGCAATTGACTGTCCAACAGTCCTTTGCGAGGAAGATGAAATATCACAGCAGTCATCCTGCTGCAAAGTGGATAACTCAGGCCTTGGCACCCTGGGCGGTGTTAAACGTGTTTCCGGTATTCACCGTTAATTCACAGGATACTAGAGAATTACTTGAGGTACTGTATCCCCGGTACCAAATACCATCTAGGTTCCATTTCTCTAGGCAGGCGATACCGAGAATGTACACAGACCTCAGAAAAAGAGTCACCAGTGTCCTAAAAAATGCAGTTGTACCCAATGTCCACTTAACCACGGACATGTGGACAAGTGGAGCAGGGCAGACTAAGGACTATATGACTGTGACAGCCCACTGGGTAGATGTATTGCCTCCCGCAGCAAGAACAGCAGCGGCGGCACCAGTAGCAGCATCTCGCAAACGCCAACTCGTTCCTAGGCAGGCTACGCTTTGTATCACCGCTTTCCACAAGAGGCACACAGCTGACAACCTCTTACGGATACTGAGGAACATCATCGCAGAATGGCTTACCCCAACTGGACTCTCCTGGGGATTTGTGACATCGGACAGCGCCACCAATATTGTGCGTGCATTACATGTGGGCAAATTCCAGCACGTCCCATGTTTTGCACATACATTGACTTTGGTGGTGCAGAATTATTTAAAAAACGACAGGGGCGTGCAAGAGATGCTGTCGGTGGCCCGAAGAATTGCGGGCCGCTTTCGGCATTCAGCCACTGCGTGCCGAATACTGGAGCACCAGCAAACACTCCTGAACCTGCCCTGCCATCATCTGAAGCAAGAGGTGGTAACGAGGTGGAATTCAACCCTCTATATGCTTCAGAGGATGGAGGAGCAGCAAAAGGCCATTCAAGCCTATACAGCTACCTACGATAGAGGCAAAGGAGGGGGAATGCACCTGACTCAAGCGCAGTGGAGAATGATTTCAACGTTGTGCAAGGTTCTGCAACCCTTTGAACTTGCCACACGTGAAGTCAGTTCAGACACTGCCAGCCTGAGTCAGGTCATTCCCCTCATCAGGCTTTTGCAGAAGAAGCTGGAGAGATTGAAGGAGGAGCTAAAACAGAGCGATTCCGCTAGGCATGTGGGACTTGTGGATGGAGCCCTTAATTCACTTAACCAGGATTCACGGGTGGTCAATCTGTTGAAATCAGAGCACTACATTTTGGCCACCGTGCTCGATCCTAGATTTAAAACCTACGTTGTATCTCTCTTTCCGGCAGACACAAGTCTGCAGAGGTTCAAAGACCTGCTAGTGAGAAAATTGTCAAGTCAAGCGGAACGTGACCCGTCAACAGCTCCTCCTTCACATTCTCCTGCAACTGGGGCTGCGAGGAAAAGGCTAAGAATTCCGAGCCCACCCGCTGGCGGTGATGCAGGGCAGTCTGGAGCGAGTGCTGACATCTGGTCCGGACTGAAGGACCTGCCAACGATTACTGACATGTCGTCTACTGTCACTGCATATGATTCTGTCACCATTGAAAGAATGGTGGAGGATTATATGAGTGACCGCATCCAAGTAGGCACGTCAGACAGTCCGTACGTATACTGGCAGGAAAAAGAGGCAATTTGGAGGCCCTTGCACAAACTGGCTTTATTTTACCTAAGTTGCCCCCCCTCCAGTGTGTACTCCGAAAGAGTGTTTAGTGCAGTCGCTCACCTTGTCAGCAATCAGCGTACGAGGTTACTTCCAGAAAATGTGGAGAAGATGATGTTCATCAAAATGAATTATAATCAATTCCTCCGTGGAGACATTCACCAGCAATTGCCTCCAGAAAGTACACAGGGACCTGAGATGGTGGATTCCAGTGGGAACGAATTAATAATCTGTGAGGAGGTAGATGTACACAGTGAAAGGAGTGAGGAATCGGAGGATGAGGAGGTTGTGGACATCTTGCCTCTGTAGAGCCAGTTTGTGCAAGGAGAGATTGATTGCTTCTTTTTTGGTGGGGGCCCAAACCAACCAGTCATGTCACTGTCAAGTCTGACAAGCCCTCTCCTGCCTGGGATTCCTCCGATGCATCCTTGAGTGTAACGCCTACTGCTGCTGGCGCTGCTGTTGTTGCTGCTGGGAATCGATCGTCATCCCAGAGGGGAAGTCGGAAGACCACTTGTACTACTTCCAGTAAGCAATTGACTGTCCAACAGTCCTTTGCGAGGAAGATGAAATATCACAGCAGTCATCCTGCTGCAAAGTGGATAACTCAGGCCTTGGCACCCTGGGCGGTGTTAAACGTGTTTCCGGTATTCACCGTTAATTCACAGGATACTAGAGAATTACTTGAGGTACTGTATCCCCGGTACCAAATACCATCTAGGTTCCATTTCTCTAGGCAGGCGATACCGAGAATGTACACAGACCTCAGAAAAAGAGTCACCAGTGTCCTAAAAAATGCAGTTGTACCCAATGTCCACTTAACCACGGACATGTGGACAAGTGGAGCAGGGCAGACTAAGGACTATATGACTGTGACAGCCCACTGGGTAGATGTATTGCCTCCCGCAGCAAGAACAGCAGCGGCGGCACCAGTAGCAGCATCTCGCAAACGCCAACTCGTTCCTAGGCAGGCTACGCTTTGTATCACCGCTTTCCACAAGAGGCACACAGCTGACAACCTCTTACGGATACTGAGGAACATCATCGCAGAATGGCTTACCCCAACTGGACTCTCCTGGGGATTTGTGACATCGGACAGCGCCACCAATATTGTGCGTGCATTACATGTGGGCAAATTCCAGCACGTCCCATGTTTTGCACATACATTGACTTTGGTGGTGCAGAATTATTTAAAAAACGACAGGGGCGTGCAAGAGATGCTGTCGGTGGCCCGAAGAATTGCGGGCCGCTTTCGGCATTCAGCCACTGCGTGCCGAATACTGGAGCACCAGCAAACACTCCTGAACCTGCCCTGCCATCATCTGAAGCAAGAGGTGGTAACGAGGTGGAATTCAACCCTCTATATGCTTCAGAGGATGGAGGAGCAGCAAAAGGCCATTCAAGCCTATACAGCTACCTACGATAGAGGCAAAGGAGGGGGAATGCACCTGACTCAAGCGCAGTGGAGAATGATTTCAACGTTGTGCAAGGTTCTGCAACCCTTTGAACTTGCCACACGTGAAGTCAGTTCAGACACTGCCAGCCTGAGTCAGGTCATTCCCCTCATCAGGCTTTTGCAGAAGAAGCTGGAGAGATTGAAGGAGGAGCTAAAACAGAGCGATTCCGCTAGGCATGTGGGACTTGTGGATGGAGCCCTTAATTCACTTAACCAGGATTCACGGGTGGTCAATCTGTTGAAATCAGAGCACTACATTTTGGCCACCGTGCTCGATCCTAGATTTAAAACCTACGTTGTATCTCTCTTTCCGGCAGACACAAGTCTGCAGAGGTTCAAAGACCTGCTAGTGAGAAAATTGTCAAGTCAAGCGGAACGTGACCCGTCAACAGCTCCTCCTTCACATTCTCCTGCAACTGGGGCTGCGAGGAAAAGGCTAAGAATTCCGAGCCCACCCGCTGGCGGTGATGCAGGGCAGTCTGGAGCGAGTGCTGACATCTGGTCCGGACTGAAGGACCTGCCAACGATTACTGACATGTCGTCTACTGTCACTGCATATGATTCTGTCACCATTGAAAGAATGGTGGAGGATTATATGAGTGACCGCATCCAAGTAGGCACGTCAGACAGTCCGTACGTATACTGGCAGGAAAAAGAGGCAATTTGGAGGCCCTTGCACAAACTGGCTTTATTTTACCTAAGTTGCCCCCCCTCCAGTGTGTACTCCGAAAGAGTGTTTAGTGCAGTCGCTCACCTTGTCAGCAATCAGCGTACGAGGTTACTTCCAGAAAATGTGGAGAAGATGATGTTCATCAAAATGAATTATAATCAATTCCTCCGTGGAGACATTCACCAGCAATTGCCTCCAGAAAGTACACAGGGACCTGAGATGGTGGATTCCAGTGGGAACGAATTAATAATCTGTGAGGAGGTAGATGTACACAGTGAAAGGAGTGAGGAATCGGAGGATGAGGAGGTTGTGGACATCTTGCCTCTGTAGAGCCAGTTTGTGCAAGGAGAGATTGATTGCTTCTTTTTTGGTGGGGGCCCAAACCAACCAGTCATTTCAGTTACAGTCGTGTGGCAGACCCTGTCGCTGAAATGATGGGTTTGTTAAAGTGTGCATGTCCTGTTTATACAACATAAGGGTGGGTGGGAGGGCCCAAGGACAATTCCATCTTGCACCTCTTTTTTCTTTCATTTTTCTTTGCATCATGTGCTGTTTGGGGACTATTTTTTGAAGTGCCATTCTGTCTGACACTGCAGTGCCACTCCTAGATGGGCCAGGTGTTTGTGTCGGCCACTTGGGTCGCTTAGCTTAGCCATCCAGTGACCTTGGTGCACCTCTTTTTTTCTTTGCATCATGTGCTGTTTGGAGACTATTTTTTGAAGTGTCATCCTGTCTGACACTGCAGTGCCACTCCTAGATGGGCCAGGTGTTTGTGTCGGCCACTTGGGTCGCTTAGCTTAGTCACACAGCTACCTCATTGCACCTCTGTTTTTCTTTGCATCATGTGCTGTTTGGGGACTATTTTTTAAATCTGCCATCCTGTCTGACACTGCAGTGCCACTCCTAGATGGGCCAGGTGTTTGTGTCGGCCACTTGGGTCGCTTAGCTTAGTCATCCAGCGACCTCGGTGCAAATTTTAGGATTAAAAATAATATTGTGAGGTGTGAGGTGTAGACTGGAAATGAGTGGAAATTATGGTTATTGAGGTTAATAATACTATGGGATCAAAATTACCCCCAAATTCTATGATTTAAGCTGTTTTTGAGGGTTTTTTGTAAAAAAACACCTGAATCCAAAACACACCCGAATCCGACAAAAAATTTTCAGGGAGGTTTTGCCAAAACGCGTCCGAATCTAAAACACGGCCGTGGAATCAAAACCAAAACACAAAACCCGAAAAATGTCCGGTGCACATCATTAAAATATATATATATATATATATATATATATATATATATATAGGCAGTGGACGCGGCACTCCTGGTGTCTGGATTAATAAAAACTCTTAGCAGACAGGTAGTAACAGACAACGTTTCAATGACGTTTAATATGTCATTTTCCTCAGGTCTAAAATAACAGTGGTACAGGTCTTACCTTATAAAGTGTGCATCACCCTGTGAAAAAACGGCTCGCGGTCAGCGGGACGCCGCCCGCCCCCTCCAGCGTGCCGGAAGTGACGCTGTGCCACGCCCCTCCCTCCCACCGTGCTCCCCATCACCATGGTAACAGACAACAAAAAACAGAGAATGGCGGCTGCAGATAACAGATTGAACAGATCAGACAACGGAGTACCATACTAGCATTGAAACATGCCGCATTACACAATTCCATATATGTAACACTTCAAAAGTACATGCTTGTTAAAAACCATTAAGACTCAGATACAAGAAAATTAATGAAGCCAATGCCATAACTAGTAAGTATAGATAAACTATACACATACCAGTAGAAATACTGGACATAACATGCAGAATGGTATTAGCAAGTATACAATACACCTATGTGAACTTATAGGAAACTATTGTATCCATGGGACTCATTTACTCCTCGTGGAAATACCGTATCTAGACGGTAGATCCACCGTGCTTCAAGCCTCAAAAGTTTGGCCCCACGATCCCCCCCAAGGATAGATGCTGGCACGTGATCGATCATGCGGTATTTAAGTGTGGTTAGTGGATGACGATGGGAGGCAAAATGCCTGGCAACGGGCTGTTCACTAGTACCCTTGGTGATGGCCAATTTGATTGCCGACCTGTGGGCTGCCATACGTTCCTTGAACATGCATTGTGTCTTACCTATGTATGACAGCCCACAGGGGCATATCAATTGGTAAACCACAAAACTAGAAGTGCATGTTAATGTATGCAATATATACAATGTTTTCCCAGAGTGGGGATGCTGGAAGGTATCACCCGCAATCAAAAACCTGCATGTTGTGCAGGTGCAGCGAATACAACCCCTATGCCTACCCCTATTAGAAGTAATAGCAGTAGGATACTTGATGACATCTGTTTTCACCCCCAACCCCTTAAACGGGGCTTACCGTTTTCCCAGCTCTTGCGCATCAGACGCATTACATCTGATCCAGAAACAGCCAGTTCACAAATGGATGTGATGATTGCCCAATTTAGAGAGCGTGGGTACCCCATGCAGTTGTTACAGGAGGCTAAACTAAAAGCATTAAATATTGATAGAGCCACACTAATAGGCCCACCTCAGAGTGCCAGCGACTCCGGTCCCATTATGCCATGGGTGATGAAATATCATTCAGCCAGTACAGGCATAAACCAAATATCTAAACAACTATGGCCTATTGTACAGAGTGACCCCGAGCTACGGTTAGGTAACACTAAATTGTTGTCCTGCTATAAACGCAGTAAAAACATCCGGGACATTCTGGTGAAAACAGATGTCACCAAGTATCCTACTGCTATTACTTCTAATAGGGGTAGGCATAGGGGTTGTATTCGCTGCACCTGCACAACATGCAGGTTTTTGATTGCGGGTGATACCTTCCAGCATCCCCACTCTGGGAAAACACTGTACATATTGCATACATTAACATGCACTTCTAGTTTTGTGGTTTACCAATTGATATGCCCCTGTGGGCTGTCATACATAGGTAAGACACAATGCATGTTCAAGGAACGTATGGCAGCCCACAGGTCGGCAATCAAATTGGCCATCACCAAGGGTACTAGTGAACAGCCCGTTGCCAGGCATTTTGCCTCCTATCCTCATCCACTAACCACACTTAAATACCGTATGAACGATCACGTGCCAGCATCTATCCGTGGGGGGGATCGTGGGGCCAAACTTTTGAGGCTTGAAGCACGGTGGATCTACCGTCTAGATACGGTATTTCCACGAGGATTAAATGAGTCCCATGGATACAATAGTTTCCTATAAGTTCACATAGGTGTATTGTATACTTGCTAATACCATTCTGCATGTTATGTCCAGTATTTCTACTGGTATGTGTATAGTTTATCTATACTTACTAGTTATGGCATTGGCTTCATTAATTTTCTTGTATCTGAGTCTTAATGGTTTTTAACAAGCATGTACTTTTGAAGTGTTACATATATGGAATTGTGTAATGCGGCATGTTTCAATGCTAGTATGGTACTCCGTTGTCTGATCTGTTCAATCTGTTATCTGCAGCCGCCATTCTCTGTTTTTTGTTGTCTGTTACCATGGTGATGGTGAGCACGGTCGGAGGAAGTGACGTGGCACGCTGGAGGGGGCGGGCGGCGTCCCGCTGACCGCGAGCCGTTTTTTCACAGGGTGATGCACACTTTATAATGTAAGACCTGTACCACTGTTATTTTAGACCTGAGGAAAATGACATATTAAACGTCATTGAAATGTTGTCTGTTACTACCTGTCTGCTAAGAGTTTTTATTAATCCAGACACCAGGAGTGCTGCGTCCACTGCCTATATGCTTGATTTATCACGGGGGCACCCGGTGCAGCAATTTATCCCAAAGAAGAGCCGGATCACATGGACATTGTATATATATATATATATATATATATATAAATAATTGTATTTGTACTAATATACAGTTTTTTTTCTTGATATTTATATAAATTATCTATTTGTATTTTAAACAATATTAATTTATTCTGCTATTTTTACACACACCACGTTATTTCCTTATAATCCCATTTTGTACATTTATCACAAAGCAGCGCCAGAGAGAGCGATTACAGCGTGCCATACCAACAATAACACAAAGCGCCGCTTCTGTTTATTTTCTGTACAGTGAAACTTTTCATGAATATTTATTCAAAGATTTTATGACCTGAATTAATCTGCCTTAATTAAATGCAATATCTACAATACGCAGCAAGTTACAATGTAAAAAACAACAACTGGCTTTTATAAATAGGGATTTCACGCGGAAAAAAGAAACCTGTAAGAACTGACACGGAATTAAATGGGGATTATTTATCACAATCTGCATTTTTAGTGCAGTTGTGATGGGATAATCTAGAGCAAATTTGTCTGGATTTAACAATCCCAGTGAAGAGCTGGAAGCATAGCAATATCTAGCGCTATCACCTTGCTTCCCGGTACGGATCCGGCAAAACTATTGCATATGCGCCACTATGGGCTGGTGGTGAGGGAACGAAAGTGCGCCTCAGCCTATTGACGATTTAGGGCATCATTCAGAGGTGGATGCTATTGCAGTAATGAGTGCAGTTTTGTACGCAGCGCTACTGTTATGTTAATGTCAACATTGAATGGATATCGGTCACACCATCGGACTTTACGCCCGCCCCCCCCCCCCCCCCGTTACCTCCCAGAAATACCCACTGGAATTCGTTTTCTCCGCATCTTAATTTGAACTGTGAACACCATTGTTAAACCATCATGACATGTGTACAGTGCGTACCGGATGTGAGCCATGCAGTACTGTAAGACTCCACTAACACAGTGACAGGCTTGGGCAACATGCAGACCCTTTTATAGAGCTAAGTAAACAACATGCACCTGTAGTCTAATCAGTTTGACCTTTAACCACCACTGACTCTGCATTGCTCTTATTTAGTGTGCACAGTTCTGGGACATTCACAGTGAAAAAATATGTAAGATATGCTCTGCAAATGAGTGCACAATCAACTATGCATCAGACCCAAAGTGCAGCAAAAATATAGGGGTGTGGCTTCATAGGGAAGGGGCGTGGTTGCAAAATAATACCAATTCATATTACGCCACACAGTAGTGCCACTTATACACATTACACCAGGTAGATCCCCTTATATACATTACACCAGGTTGAACCCCCTTTACACATTACGCCAGACAGATCCCCCTTTACACATTATGCCAGACAGATTCCCCTTTTACACAGTACGCCAGGTAGAGCCTCTTTTACACATTACGGCAGGTAAAGCCCCTGTCACACATTACGCGATATATAGTTTCCTTTCACACATTATGAAAGGTAGAGTCCCCTTTTACACATGGCACCAGGTAGAGTTCCCTTTTACACATTATGCCAGGAAGAGTCCCCTTTTACACATTGCACCAGGTAGAGTTCCCTTTTACACATTATGCCAAGTAGAGTCCCCTTTTACACATTACGCCAGGTAGAGCATAAAGGTGTGCTGTGCCCACACCACACACATTACATTACCCCTCTGGAGTCCCGCGTCACTGGGAAAATGGAGTGGCGGTCATTTCCTCACCATTTTGCGCATGTGCAGTAAAAAAAAATCACCAGGAAAATGGCCTCTGCGCCATTTCACTGGAGACCTGCGGGCATGCACTAGACTCCGGCACAGCGCTAGGCTCTCCTAGTGACCCTAGTGCTGACAGAGTCTACTGCGCAGCCGGCTTGGAGAGTAGATGGCCTGGATGGAGACTGCACAAGGGCAACTTGTGTCTCGTCAGCTGGTGTGGAACTACAAATCCCAGCCTACACTGCCAGTCAGAGTCTACCATTGCATGTTTAACTGTGCTCCAGCTTTATAAACTGCTGTTTACGGTGAGACTGGGGAAAGGAATAACATTCTAAGAAGGCCACGTGAAAAGCTCATTTCCCACCAACACGTCCTGAAGACTATTATACACGTGCCGCAGACTATTACACATGCTGCACACAAAGAAACCATTGTACTTGCAGCGGTTCTGCCTCGGACAGACATTGATGATTTCCCTTTGTCTCTGGAGCTATTGTTCCGGGCCCAGATCCTAGTAATTTAGAAATCAATGCTAGTAATAATATCTACAAGAAGAGTCCGTTCATTCAGTCCTATGGCGGGAAGTGGCTGCAGGTTCCTGGAGCACTTACAGGGCTGACAATATAGCGGGTCATGATAAATGAGACGGTGGAAGGGGATGGTGGGGCCTGGCAGAATGGGCGGCTGATTGCTGCGATGTCTCTTTGTGACAGTGAGTGTCCTGGCATTGCATTCCCGCTACAGGCAGACACAACATCCCAGCGCTGAGTCCATCGTCACATGTCTCTGGCTAATAGAATCCCTTCTATAATAAGACAGGGAGCGCAGGAGGCTTATCTGCGAGCTGTCACTTATCCGCTCCCGGCAGCAGCCTCTGGCCAACCATTTGTCTTCATTCTTTAAATGTGCGGCGCATATATAAAAAAAAACTACAATAAAAACACCACCCGCATTTTACATCTTCATCTGTTCAGCATTAGATCACTCTCTCAGCCCCCTCCCCCTGATGTCTGGGTGTCTTATCTATCATGGTAATCCCGGCCTCCGTCACTTGAAGTGTCAGATCCGCAGCTCAGAAATACAGCAAGCCAAAAACATTTACTGTAAATCACGCTGGGGGGGGGTTCAATGAGCCTTGTGAACTAGGGCATGGGACTTCTTAATACCGCACGGACATAACTTTTTGCTATTCGGTTGGAAATGGCTGTTAGGTAAACGCAGGTTTCACCGGGAGGAACGGCGGCTGCGGGCGAGGTGGAAAGTAGGAAAAAAATCCTGATTGAATGTAAAATTGTCAGGATACAGCGCAGCACCCCTGGGACCCCATCTAAGGGGCACAGTTATTAATAATTGGGTTTTAGATCTCAGAATTCTGATTTCTTGTCACCGCCATTTGCGGCATTAAGAAATGATAAACCGCCCGGCTGTATTATAAAGCATCTACTGGCGCCGTCCCTGCGATGCGTAAAGTCTTGGGATCACTTTACTTTCTGCTGCAGGATCCCCGGCGGCCTACTACGCATGTGCAGCCATCAGACCACACGTGGGACTATAGGATACAATGGCTAACGTCATCTCAGGATGGCGTTAGCTACAGGAGAAAGCTCCTCAATGGTCCTGATCCAGAGTTTGGTAAATCTCACTATATAGCAGCTCCTATGGAAACCTACTGTATGGGGGCTGCGATTGCAATCAGAAATGGGGGAACCAGAGCAGATATCGGAGAACCCCCACATACTGTACATCCAGGGGATGCGAGCGGTTTCCTGCAAAGTGTGTTCAATACATATATTTCACAAGTTCACTATAAGCACTGTAAAGTAGAGATGAGCGCCTGAAATTTTTCGGGTTTTGTGTTTTGGTTTTGGGTTCGGTTCCGCGGCCGTGTTTTGGGTTCGAACGCGTTTTGGCAAAACCTCACCGAATTTTTTTTGTCGGATTCGGGTGTGTTTTGGATTCGGGTGTTTTTTTCAAAAAACACTAAAAAACAGCTTAAATCATAGAATTTGGGGGTCATTTTGTTCCCAAAGTATTATTAACCTCAAAAACCATAATTTACACTCATTTTCAGTCTATTCTGAATACCTCACACCTCACAATATTATTTTTAGTCCTAAAATTTGCACCGAGGTCGCTGTGTGAGTAAGATAAGCGACCCTAGTGGCCGACACAAACACCGGGCCCATCTAGGAGTGGCACTGCAGTGTCACGCAGGATGTCCCTTCCAAAAAACCCTCCCCAAACAGCACATGACGCAAAGAAAAAAAGAGGCGCAATGAGGTAGCTGTGTGAGTAAGATTAGCGACCCTAGTGGCCGACACAAACACCGGGCCCATCTAGGAGTGGCACTGCAGTGTCACGCAGGATGGCCCTTCCAAAAAACCCTCCCCAAACAGCACATGACGCAAAGAAAAAAAGAGGCGCAATGAGGTAGCTGTGTGAGTAAGATTAGCGACCCTAGTGGCCGACACAAACACCGGGCCCATCTAGGAGTGGCACTGCAGTGTCACGCAGGATGTCCCTTCCAAAAAACCCTCCCCAAACAGCACATGACGCAAAGAAAAAAAGAGGCGCAATGAGGTAGCTGTGTGAGTAAGATTAGCGACCCTAGTGGCCGACACAAACACCGGGCCCATCTAGGAGTGGCACTGCAGTGTCACGCAGGATGTCCCTTCCAAAAAACCCTCCCCAAACAGCACATGACGCAAAGAAAAAAAGAGGCGCAATGAGGTAGCTGACTGTGTGAGTAAGATTAGCGACCCTAGTGGCCGACACAAACACCGGGCCCATTTAGGAGTGGCACTGCAGTGTCACGCAGGATGTCCCTTCCAAAAAACCCTCCCCAATCAGCACATGATGCAAAGAAAAAGAAAAGAAAAAAGAGGTGCAAGATGGAATTGTCCTTGGGCCCTCCCACCCACCCTTATGTTGTATAAACAAAACAGGACATGCACACTTTAACCAACCCATCATTTCAGTGACAGGGTCTGCCACACGACTGTGACTGATATGACGGGTTGGTTTGGACCCCCCCAAAAAAGAAGCAATTAATCTCTCCTTGCACAAACTGGCTCTACAGAGGCAAGATGTCCACCTCATCATCACCCTCCGATATATCACCGTGTACATCCCCCTCCTCACAGATTATCAATTCGTCCCCACTGGAATCCACCATCTCAGCTCCCTGTGTACTTTGTGGAGGCAATTGCTGCTGGTCAATGTCTCCGCGGAGGAATTGATTATAATTCATTTTAATGAACATCATCTTCTCCACATTTTCTGGATGTAACCTCGTACGCTGATTGCTGACAAGGTGAGCGGCGGCACTAAACACTCTTTCGGAGTACACACTTGTGGGAGGGCAACTTAGGTAGAATAAAGCCAGTTTGTGCAAGGGCCTCCAAATTGCCTCTTTTTCCTGCCAGTATAAGTACGGACTGTGTGACGTGCCTACTTGGATGCGGTCACTCATATAATCCTCCACCATTCTATCAATGTTGAGAGAATCATATGCAGTGACAGTAGACGACATGTCCGTAATCGTTGTCAGGTCCTTCAGTCCGGACCAGATGTCAGCATCAGCAGTCGCTCCAGACTGCCCTGCATCACCGCCAGCGGGTGGGCTCGGAATTCTGAGCCTTTTCCTCGCACCCCCAGTTGCGGGAGAATGTGAAGGAGGAGATGTTGACAGGTCGCGTTCCGCTTGACTTGACAATTTTGTCACCAGCAGGTCTTTCAACCCCAGCAGACTTGTGTCTGCCGGAAAGAGAGATCCAAGGTAGGCTTTAAATCTAGGATCGAGCACGGTGGCCAAAATGTAGTGCTCTGATTTCAACAGATTGACCACCCGTGAATCCTTGTTAAGCGAATTAAGGGCTCCATCCACAAGTCCCACATGCCTAGCGGAATCGCTCCGTGTTAGCTCCTCCTTCAATGTCTCCAGCTTCTTCTGCAAAAGCCTGATGAGGGGAATGACCTGACTCAGGCTGGCAGTGTCTGAACTGACTTCACGTGTGGCAAGTTCAAAGGGCATCAGAACCTTGCACAACGTTGAAATCATTCTCCACTGCGCTTGAGACAGGTGCATTCCACCTACTATATCGTGCTCAATTGTATAGGCTTGAATGGCCTTTTGCTGCTCCTCCAACCTCTGAAGCATATAGAGGGTTGAATTCCACCTCGTTACCACTTCTTGCTTCAGATGATGGCAGGGCAGGTTCAGTAGTTTTTGGTGGTGCTCCAGTCTTCTGTACGTGGTGCCTGTACGCCGAAAGTGTCCCGCAATTCTTCTGGCCACCGACAGCATCTCTTGCACGCCCCTGTCGTTTTTTTAAAAATTCTGCACCACCAAATTCAAGGTATGTGCAAAACATGGGACGTGCTGGAATTTGCCCAGATTTAATGCACACACAATATTGCTGGCGTTGTCCGATGCCACAAATCCACAGGAGAGTCCAATTGGGGTAAGCCATTCCGCGATGATCTTCCTCAGTTGCCGTAAGAGGTTTTCAGCTGTGTGCGTATTCTGGAAACCGGTGATACAAAGCGTAGCCTGCCTAGGAAAGAGTTGGCGTTTGCGAGATGCTGCTACTGGTGCCGCCGCTGCTGTTCTTGCGGCGGGAGTCCATACATCTACCCAGTGGGCTGTCACAGTCATATAGTCCTGACCCTGCCCTGCTCCACTTGTCCACATGTCCGTGGTTAAGTGGACATTGGGTACAGCTGCATTTTTTAGGACACTGGTGACTCTTTTTCTGAGGTCTGTGTACATTTTCGGTATCGCCTGCCTAGAGAAATGGAACCTAGATGGTATTTGGTACCGGGGACACAGTACCTCCAACAAGTCTCTAGTTGGCTCTGCAGTAATGATGGATACCGGAACCACGTTTCTCACCACCCAGGATGCCAAGGCCTCAGTTATCCGCTTTGCAGTAGGATGACTGCTGTGATATTTCATCTTCCTCGCAAAGGACTGTTGAACAGTCAATTGCTTACTGGAAGTAGTACAAGTGGGCTTACGACTTCCCCTCTGGGATGACCATCGACTCCCAGCGGCAACAACAGCAGCGCCAGCAGCAGTAGGCGTTACACGCAAGGATGCATCGGAGGAATCCCAGGCAGGAGAGGACTCGTCAGAATTGCCAGTGACATGGCCTGCAGGACTATTGGCATTCCTGGGGAAGGAGGAAATTGACACTGAGGGAGTTGGTGGGGTGGTTTGCGTGAGCTTGGTTACAAGAGGAAGGGATTTACTGGTCAGTGGACTGCTTCCGCTGTCACCCAAAGTTTTTGAACTTGTCACTGACTTATTATGAATGCGCTGCAGGTGACGTATAAGGGAGGATGTTCCGAGGTGGTTAACGTCCTTACCCCTACTTATTACAGCTTGACAAAGGGAACACATGGCTTGACACCTGTTGTCCGCATTTCTGGTGAAATACCTCCACACCGAAGAGCTGATTTTTTTGGTATTTTCACCTGGCATGTCAACGGCCATATTCCTCCCACGGACAACAGGTGTCTCCCCGGGTGCCTGACTTAAACAAACCACCTCACCATCAGAATCCTCCTGGTCAATTTCCTCCCCAGCGCCAGCAACACCCATATCCTCCTCATCCTGGTGTACTTCAACACTGACATCTTCAATCTGACTATCAGGAACTGGACTGCGGGTGCTCCTTCCAGCACTTGCAGGGGGCGTGCAAATGGTGGAAGGCGCATGCTCTTCACGTCCAGTGTTGGGAAGGTCAGGCATCGCAACCGACACAATTGGACTCTCCTTGTGGATTTGGGATTTCGAAGAATGCACAGTTCTTTGCTGTGCTGCTTTTGCCAGCTTGAGTCTTTTCATTTTTCTAGCGAGAGGCTGAGTGCTTCCATCCTCATGTGAAGCTGAACCACTAGCCATGAACATAGGCCAGGGCCTCAGCCGTTCCTTGCCACTCCGTGTCGTAAATGGCATATTGGCAAGTTTACGCTTCTCCTCCGACAATTTTATTTTAGGTTTTGGAGTCCTTTTTTTTCTGATATTTGGTGTTTTGGATTTGACATGCTCTGTACTATGACATTGGGCATCGGCCTTGGCAGACGACGTTGCTGGCATTTCATCGTCTCGGCCATGACTAGTGGCAGCAGCTTCAGCACGAGGTGGAAGTGGATCTTGATCTTTCCCTAATTTTGGAACCTCAACATTTTTGTTCTCCATATTTTAATAGGCACAACTAAAAGGCACCTCAGGTAAACAATGGAGATGGATACTAGTATACAATTATGGACTGCCTGCCGAGTGCAGACACAGAGGTAGCCACAGCCGTGAACTACCGTACTGTACTGTGTCTGCTGCTAATATAGACTGGTTGATAAAGAGATGTCTATGTAACTATGTATGTATAAAGAAGAAAGAAAAAAAAACCACGGTTAGGTGGTATACAATTATGGACGGACTGCCTGCCGAGTGCCGACACAGAGGTAGCCACAGCCGTGAACTACCGCACTGTACTGTGTCTGCTGCTAATATATAGACTGGTTGATAAAGAGATAGTATACTCGTAACTAGTATGTATGTATAAAGAAAGAAAAAAAAACCACGGTTAGGTGGTATATACAATTATGGACGGGCTGCCGAGTGCCGACACAGAGGTAGCCACAGCCGTGAACTACCGCACTGTACTGTGTCTGCTGCTAATATATAGACTGGTTGATAAAGAGATAGTATACTCGTAACTAGTATGTATGTATAAAGAAAGAAAAAAAAACCACGGTTAGGTGGTATATACAATTATGGACGGGCTGCCGAGTGCCGACACAGAGGTAGCCACAGCCGTGAACTACCGCACTGTACTGTGTCTGCTGCTAATATAGACTGGTTGATAAAGAGATAGTATACTCGTAACTAGTATGTATGTATAAAGAAAGAAAAAAAAACCACGGTTAGGTGGTATATACAATTATGGACGGGCTGCCGAGTGCCGACACAGAGGTAGCCACAGCCGTGAACTACCGCACTGTACTGTGTCTGCTGCTAATATATAGACTGGTTGATAAAGAGATAGTATACTCGTAACTAGTATGTATGTATAAAGAAAGAAAAAAAAACCACGGTTAGGTGGTATATACAATTATGGACGTGCTGCCGAGTGCCGACACAGAGGTAGCCACAGCCGTGAACTACCGCACTGTACTGTGTCTGCTGCTAATATATAGACTGGTTGATAAAGAGATAGTATACTCGTAACTAGTATGTATGTATAAAGAAAGAAAAAAAAACCACGGTTAGGTGGTATATACAATTATGGACGGGCTGCCGAGTGCCGACACAGAGGTAGCCACAGCCGTGAACTACCGCACTGTACTGTGTCTGCTGCTAATATAGACTGGTTGATAAAGAGATAGTATACTCGTAACTAGTATGACTATAAAGAAAGAAAAAAAAACCACGGTTAGGTGGTATATACAATTATGGACGGGCTGCCGAGTGCCGACACAGAGGTAGCCACAGCCGTGAACTACCGCACTGTACTGTGTCTGCTGCTAACATATAGACTGGTTGATAAAGAGATAGTATACTCGTAACTAGTATGTATGTATAAAGAAAGAAAAAAAAACCACGGTTAGGTGGTATATACAATTATGGACGGGCTGCCGAGTGCCGACACAGAGGTAGCCACAGCCGTGAACTACCGCACTGTACTGTGTCTGCTGCTAATATAGACTGGTTGATAAAGAGATAGTATACTCGTAACTAGTATGTATGTATAAAGAAAGAAAAAAAAACCACGGTTAGGTGGTATATACAATTATGGACGGGCTGCCGAGTGCCGACACAGAGGTAGCCACAGCCGTGAACTACCGCACTGTACTGTGTCTGCTGCTAATATAGACTGGTTGATAAAGAGATAGTATACTCGTAACTAGTATGACTATAAAGAAAGAAAAAAAAACCACGGTTAGGTGGTATATACAATTATGGACGGGCTGCCGAGTGCCGACACAGAGGTAGCCACAGCCGTGAACTACCGCACTGTACTGTGTCTGCTGCTAATATAGACTGGTTGATAAAGAGATAGTATACTACTAATATTATATATACTGGTGGTCAGGTCACTGGTCACTAGTCACACTGGCAGTGGCACTCCTGCAGCAAAAGTGTGCACTGTTTAATTTTAATATAATATTATGTACTCCTGGCTCCTGCTATAACCTATAACTGGCACTGCAGTGCTCCCCAGTCTCCCCCACAATTATAAGCTGTGTGAGCTGAGCACAGTCAGATATATATATACATTGATGCAGCACACTGGGCTGAGCAGTGCACACAGATATGGTATGTGACTGAGTCACTGTGTGTATCGTTTTTTTCAGGCAGAGAACGGATATATTAAATAAAACAAACAACTGCACTGTCTGGTGGTCACTGTGGTCGTCAGTCACTAAACTCTGCACTCTCTTCTACAGTATCACAGCCTCAGGTCAATCTCTCTCTCTCTCTCTCTCTCTCTCAGTCTCAACCCTAATCTAAATGGAGAGGACGCCAGCCACGTCCTCTCCCTATCAATCTCAATGCACGTGTGAAAATGGCGGCGACACGCGGCTCCTTATATAGAATCCGAGTCTCGCGAGAATCCGACAGCGTCATGATGACGTTTGGGCGCGCTCGGGTTAACCGAGCAAGGCGGGAAGATCCGAGTCGCTCGGACCCGTGAAAAAAAACATGAAGTTCGGGCGGGTTCGGATTCAGAGAAACCGAACCCGCTCATCTCTACTGTAAAGACATTGATTTGCTGAAATACGCACCCTATCATTTCTTCATCATCTATAATAAAGTCACAAAAATCAACCCTGCGACACCCTCTAGCGGCCTCTTATACTTTACTTACAGCAACTAACAGCCTCCTATACCAGGGGCGTTTTTAGAGAGGAGGAGGCCCCAGTGCAGGCTCCATCTGGGCCCCTCCCCTCTAGCCGCCAGCGCATTGACTCTGGGCACTAGGGTCCTAGGGGACCCTAGCGCTGTCTCAGAGTGTAGGGCGCATGCGCAGATCTCTGGGAAAATGGAGCGGCGGCCATTTTTCCAGTGACTTTCCTACTGCACATGCCGGAAACACCAGGAAAATAGCGCTGCTGTTGCGCCGCTGGACTCCGGAGGGTAAGTATTAAACATAATGGGTGTGGTGTGGGCTTCCTCTGGACCCTGGGGGCACGTGTGCTTTGCACACACTGCACCCTTTATAAATACACCAGTATCCTATACTTTACTTATAGCCACTAACAGCCTCCTATACTTTACTTATAGCCACTAACAGCCTCCTATACTTTACTTATAGCCACTAACAGCCTCCTATACTTTACTTATAGCCACTAACAGCCTCCAATACTTTATTTATAGCCACTAACAGCCTCATATACTTTACTTAAAGCCACTAACAGCCTCCTATACTTTATTTATAGCCACTAACAGCCTCATATACTTTACTTATGGCCACTAACAGCCTCATATACTTTACTTAAAGCCACTAACAGCCTCCAATACTTTATTTATAGCCACTAACAGCCTCCTATACTTTATTTATAGCCACTAACAGCCTCATATACTTTACTTAAAGCCACTAACAGCCTCCAATACTTTATTTATAGCCACTAACAGCCTCATATACTTTACTTAAAGCCACTAACAGCCTCCAATACTTTATTTATAGCCACTAACAGCCTCATATACTTTACTTAAAGCCACTAACAGCCTCCTATACTTTGCTTATAGCCACTAACAGCCTCCAATACTTTATTTATAGCCACTAACAGCCTCATATACTTTACTTAAAGCCACTAACAGCCTCCTATACTTTGCTTATAGCCACTAACAGCCTCCTATACTTTACTTATGGCCACTAACAGCCTCCTATACTTTACTTATGGCCACTAACAGCCTCCTATACTTTACTTATGCCACTAACAGCCTCCTATACTTACTTATGCCACTAACAGCCTCTTATACTTTACTTATGGCCACTAACAGCGTCCTATACTTTACTTATGGCCACTAACAGCCTCCTATACTTTACTTATGGCCACTAACAGCCTCCTATACTTTACTTATAGCCACTAACAACGTCCTATACCTTACTTATGGGCACTAGCAGCCTCCTATACTTTACTTATGGCCACTAACAGCCTCCTATACTTTACTTATGCCACTAACAGCCTCCTATACTTTGCTTATGCCACTAACAGCCTCCAACACTTTACTTATGCCACTAACAGCCTCCAATACTTTATTTATAGCCACTAACAGCCTCATATACTTTACTTAAAGCCACTAACAGCCTCCTATACTTTACTTATGGCCACTAACAGCCTCCTATACTTTACTTATAGCCACTAACAGCCTCCTATACTTTACTTATAGCCACTAACAGCCTCCTATACTTTACTTATGGCCACTAACAGCCTCCTATACTTTACTTATAGCCACTAACAGCCTCTTATACTTTGCTTATAGCCACTAACAGCCTCCTATACTTTACTTTTGGCCACTAAATGCCTTCTATACTTTACTTATAAGCCACTAAGAGCCTTTTATACTTTGCTTATAGCCACTAACAGCCTCCTATACTTTACTTATGGCCACTAACAGCCTCCAGTACTTTACTTATGGCCACTAACAGCCTCCTATACTTTACTTATAGCCACTAACAGCCTCTTATACTTTGCTTATAGCCACTAACAGCCTCCTATACTTTACTTTTGGCCACTAACAGCCTCCAGTACTTTACTTATGGCCACTAACAGCCTCCTATACTTTATTTATAGCCACTAACAGCCTCCTATACTTTACTTATGACCACTATAGCCTCCTATACTTTATTTATGGCCACTAACAGCCTCCTATACTTTACTTATAGCCACTAACAGCCTCCTATACTTTACTTATGGCCACTAACAGCCTCCTATACTTTACTTATGGCCACTAACAGGCTCCTATTCTTTACTTATGGCCACTAACAGCCTCCTATACTTTACTTATGGCCACTAACAGCCTCCTATAATTAACTTATGGCCACTAACAGCCTCCTATACTTTACTTATGGCCACTAACAGCCTCCTATACTTTACTTATGGCCACTAACAGCCTCCTATACTTTACTTATGGCCACTAACAGCCTCCTATACTTTACTTATGGCCACTAACAGCCAATTGCATATCTCCCAACAGTCCAGATTTTCACGTAACAGTCCCATTTTTTGGGGACAGCCGTCTCACCCGCAGCCCGCAGTGTCTGGTGGTGGTGGTGGTGAAGGAGGGGGGGGGGTGTGGCAGTTGGGATAAGGTGCTGCGTGTAGCATCTATACACGGGGGGTGGGGCACAGATGCTGGGGGCATGGCCAGAATGACACAGGAAGGGCAGATGGGGCCAATACACCGGACATTCCCAGCACATAATATCAGGACAACTTATTTATTTTATCAATTGTTTTTATTACTCATGATTCATGACTCAATATGATTTATATTCATATTATTCATATTATTCATGATTACAATTTGTTTCGCGCCAACAATGGAGAATGGCGGCCGGCCGCCTCATGAGCGATATGTCTGTCACAATTTCCCAAAATTATACACTCATTAAACTGATCATTTTCAAACTGACAGAGGAAATTACAGATTACAGTGGTGAGTGCCAGCAAATGGCATAATTACTCTACAATATTCATCTGATTGTACGAAACTAACCATATATGATAATACATGATTAACGTGAAGAAAGGGCTCAAATGTATTATGCAGCTCAGTCCCTGCCGTATGGAATATTCAATGTATTAGGAAGATCAGGAGGACTAAATATATACGCCACGAGATGAATGGATCTATCTATCTATCTATCTATCTATCTATCTACCTATCTATATGTGTCTGTCCGCCAATATATAGTATCTATCATTTTACCTTAATCAATATGTCTTCTATCTATCTATCTATCTATCTATCTATCTATCTATCTATCTATCTATCTATCTATCTATCTATCATATACCTTAATCTATCTATCTATCTATCTATCTATCTATCTATCTATCTATCTATCTATCTATCTATCTATCTATCTATCTATCTATCTATCATATACCTTAATCTATCTATCTATATACCTTAATCTATATGTCATTTCTATCTATCTATCTATCTATCTATCTATATACCTTAATCTATATGTCATTTCTATCTATCTATCTATCTATCTATCTATCTGTCTGTCTGTCTGTCTGTCTGTCTGTCTGTCTGTCTGTCTGTCTGTCTATCTATCTATCTATCTATCTATCTATATGTGTCTGGCTGCCAATATATAGTATCTATCATTTTACCTTAATCAATATGTCTTTTATCTATCTATCTATCTGTCTGTCTGTCTGTCTGTCTGTCTGTCTGTTTGTTTGTTTGTTTGTTTGTTTGTTTATCTATCTAAAGTTCTCATATCTATCTGTCTGTCTGTCTGTCTGTCTGTCTGTCTCTCTCTCTATCTATCTATCTATCTGTGTCTGTCTGCCAATATATAGTATCTATCTATCTATCTATCTATCTATCTATCTATCTATCTATCTATCTATGCAGTGGGAAGCAGAGACACAGAAGCTGAGTGGGGAGAACATATATTTGCACAGTAATTAACGCTCTGAGCTCGCACCTGGCTGTCCTCAGTGAATAGCTAATGACAGACTATTGTACAGACCAGAGTACTTTAGTAAATGGCAGATGGTGGAGTATAAATTCCACAACACCGACGGCGCTGATAATAGTAATAGCGAGGAGCTTACAGCACAGCGCTGACATCTATCTGCCCTTATTACTTGTAGAGAGGAATCATTCTCACGTCTTGAGCTTCCAGTCACGGCGGAGGCGTTTTGTGTCTGCGGCCTCCCTGGGGGAGCGTGTAACGAGCCCCCCTGACTTGTGCAGCCGTCACTTCATGCAGCCGCACCTGACATGTCACATTCTGGGAGAAAAACAAATTGTATCACCGGAATATAAATGTGGATCTTGTAACAATATAATACATGGGAATAACGCTATAGCGAGTCTCGCCCTGGCTGACAGAAGATGCACATCCATAGCCTAGACCTTTCCAGTACCCAGCCACAGACAGGAGCAAGGTTTCTCCTAAATGCCCAGTTTTACAGCGGAACAGCCCTATTTGCTGAGGCGTGACGTTCCGGCGATGCGATTTCCAGGATCTGCTTTTCCTTCGTCATTCCACACTGGATTTGTAAGATCACCTTTTGCAGAATTAGTAGCCTATATGGATAAAGCTCGGCCAATACACTCAGCTGTGTGATGAGTCTGGGGTAGCACACGCCTAAGGCCGCATTCAGCCAGCAAAACATGCAACATTTCACAATTACATGCGGAAAGTGGCGAAACGCATAAGGTAACTGCTGGAGAAGGGTCGCATTTCTCATGAAATACATGTGACCCTTAAGTTCATCTGGCTCTGATAGGGGAGCTCATCTGAAAATAGTAATAAAATGATAAAAAAAAATGCTTTTTTAAGTCAGTAAAAGTTTAATTTACGAAACGCATCCAAAAATGTGGACTCCTCTGCTTTTATTTCTGTGCAAGATCCCTTAAATGTCTGCCAAGTGCATTTCCAAAGTCCGTCTTTCCAACACTGTAGAATCATTCTCATTATTCATATCAATGGATCTCCTCTCGCTCCCCAGGCCCGATGCAGTAACACAAAGGTCTCTGACCGCCAACATCACTGCCGGAACTGCGCCCCCACAATGCCGTGCGGCCAGCATTCTGGAGCTCATTCGTCGGGGATCACAGTGTGGGGAGAGGAACTTAGGGGCAGATGTATTAACCTGGAGAAGGCATAAGGAAGTGATAAACCAGTGATAAGTGCAAGGTGATAAACGCACCAGCCAATCAGCTCCAATATGTAAATTAACAGTTAGGAGCTGATTGGCTGGTGCGTTTATCACCTTGCACTTATCACTGGTTTATCACTTCCTTATGCCTTCTACAGGTTAATACATCTGCCCCTTAGTTCCTGCACCAGCACATGCGCTCTGCGTATGGGAGTGGGGGTGTATGCCCATGGGGGTGGGGTAACCCACAGTGGGGAGATCTATCACTAGTAGGGGTGATGGAGGCATAAAATAAAGTTAAATGATGCTGGAGGAGGGGCGAGGGTAAAATAATTAAAAAAATGCATTGGTCACAGGGTAGGAGTAGGGGGTGCATAAAAGGGTCTTTTTACGGGGGAGGGTGGCTTATAAAACGTAATTTTTTATTTTTTTTACTAGGGGGTGTGCGGAGGACAATTATTAGTATTCACTGTGGGGTCTATTGCCAATGGGGGGGTGGGAAGTTATTTTATAATGAGGGGCGATTGGACACAGGGGGGGGATGGGGGGGTGGTGCAAAACACCCCCCAGATATATATATTTATTTATAAAATATTTTAATATATTATTAAAAATACTTTTTAAACTTTATTAAGTAATTAAAAAAAAAGACAATTTCTGAGCAGTTTTGTGGGGAGAAAATCATCAGCTAAGTTGTTAATGAATATTCACCACCCACGATTGCTAACTGAAATAGCCCCGTCTAGGTAAATCTGCGCATTAATCTGCACTTCCATAGTCATGTCCCAATCTGTCCAAATTTTGCCCTTTTCAATAATGACACCATCTCGTCCCACAAATCCACGAGCTTAATATCACCGGCAGTTGTGTAAAAGTAGATTATGTGAAGTCATGAAAAAGCATTTGATCTTTTCTTGATTCTAGTAGCCACAGGTTCTGTACTGTGCAGGGCCGTAACTAGGTATGGGCGAGAAGTGCTCTGCACACAGCGCAATGTGCTGTGGTGCAGAAAAATCTCTGCATGCACCCGCCAGGCTACACCACACTACCGCCCACCAGCCATCGCTGCTAGTTACCAGGTGTCGTGCTCTACATACCCCGCCCCCCCTCCCCCCCCAGACTGGGCTGTGCTGCTCCACTCACCAGCGTTACTGTATGTGGACTCGGAGGACTGGAGGCATCACCCGGCAGCAGGTGATCTTGTCACGGGGGAGGAGACTGAGCATGCTCTTCAGCAATCCCTGCGCTCCTCAACACCGGGCGTGACATCATCATGCGCGCCCAAGGCAGGAACAGCCTCTTCCTCTTAGCCAGTGTTTGACGCCTGAGATGGGGAGCTGCAGCCACGGAAGAGCCAGAGAAGGCATTGTGCAAGGATGGAGCAGGGACCCATGCACCGGCACCTGTCAGCGCTGCGCTCCTCACTCCAGGAGTCGGATTCCCAGGAGCGCACACCACCACCGTATGTTAGGGACAGATAGGGAATTATTACAGCCCCCCCATCCCCCTCCCTGGTGGGCATCTCACCTGCTCTCTCCATAACTCTCCCCTCTATGTGCCGCTCACCTCTATCCCAAGCCCCCCCCCCCCACATTCCTCTCACCTGCTCTAACCGTAGCCCTCCCCCCACATTCCTCTCACCTGCTCTAACCGTAGCCCTCCCCCCACATTCCTCTCACCTGATCTAACCGTAGCCCTCCCCCCACATTCCTCTCACCTGATCTAACCATAGCCCTCCCCCCACATTCCTCTCACCTGCTCTAACCATAGCCCTCCCCCCACATTCCTCTCACCTGCTCTAACCGTAGCCCTCCCCCCACATTCCTCTCACCTGATCTAACCGTAGCCCTCCCCCCACATTCCTCTCACCTGCTCTCTCCATAACTCTCCCCTCTATGTGCCGCTCACCTCTATCCCAAGCCCCCCCCACGTTCCTCTCACCTGCTCCCTCCCTAGCCCTCCCCCCACATTCCTCTCACCTGCTCTAACCGTAGCCCTCCCCCCACATTCCTCTCACCTGATCTAACCGTAGCCCTCCCCCCACATTCCTCTCACCTGCTCTAACCGTAGCCCTCCCCCCACATTCCTCTCACCTGCTCTAACCGTAGCCCTCCACCCACGTTCCTCTCACCTGCTCTAACCGTAGCCCTCCCCCCACATTCCTCTCACCTGATCTAACCGTAGCCCTCCCCCCACATTCCTCTCACCTGCTCTAACCATAGCCCTCCCCCCACGTTCATCTCACCTGTTCTAACCGTAGCCCTCCACCCACGTTCCTCTCACCTGCTCTAACCGTAGCCCTCTCCCCACGTTCCTCTCACCTGCTCTAACCATAGCCCTCCCCCCACGTTCCTCTCACCTGCTCTAACTGTAGCCCTTCACCCACGTTCCTCTCACCTGCTCTAACCTTAGTCCTCCCCCCACATTCCTCTCACCTGCTCCCTCCCTAGCCCTCCCCCCACGTTCCTCTCACCTGCTCTAACCGTAGCCCTCCTCCCACGTTCCTCTCACCTGCTCTAACTGTAGCCCTCCCCCCACGTTCCTCTCACCTGCTCTAACCATAGCCCTCCCCCCCACGTTCCTCTCACCTGCTCTAACTGTAGCCCTTCACCCACGTTCCTCTCACCTGCTCTAACCTTAGTCCTCCCCCCACATTCCTCTCACCTGCTCCCTCCCTAGCGCTCCCCCCACGTTCCTCTCACCTGCTCTAACTGTAGCCCTCCTCCCACGTTCCTCTCACCTGCTCTAACCGTAGCCCTCCACCCACGTTCCTCTCACCTGCTCTAACCATAGCCCTCCCCCCACGTTCCTCTCACCTGCTCTAACCATAGCCCTCCCCCCACGTTCCTCTCACCTGCTCTAACCATAGCCCTCCCCCCCACGTTCCTCTCACCTGCTCTAACCGTAGCCCTCCTCCCACGTTCCTCTCACCTGCTCTAACCGTAGCCCTCCCCCCACGTTCCTCTCACCTGCTCTAACCGTAGCCCTCCACCCACGTTCCTCTCACCTGCTCTAACCTTAGTCCTCCCCCCACATTCCTCTCACCTGCTCTAACCATAGCCCTCCCCCCACGTTCCTCTCACCTGCTCTAACCATAGCCCTCCCCCCACGTTCCTCTCACCTGCTCTAACCATAGCCCTCCCCCCACGTTCCTCTCACCTGCTCTAACCATAGCCCTCCCCCCCACGTTCCTCTCACCTGCTCTAACCGTAGCCCTCCTCCCACGTTCCTCTCACCTGCTCTAACCGTAGCCCTCCACCCACGTTCCTCTCACCTGCTCTAACCTTAGTCCTCCCCCCACATTCCTCTCACCTGCTCTAACCATAGCCCTCCCCCCACGTTCCTCTCACCTGCTCTAACCATAGCCCTCCCCCCACGTTCCTCTCACCTGCTCTAACCATAGCCCTCCCCCCCACGTTCCTCTCACCTGCTCTAACCGTAGCCCTCCTCCCACGTTCCTCTCACCTGCTCTAACCGTAGCCCTCCACCCACGTTCCTCTCACCTGCTCTAACCTTAGTCCTCCCCCCACATTCCTCTCACCTGCTCTAACCATAGCCCTCCCCCCACGTTCCTCTCACCTGCTCTAACCATAGCCCTCCCCCCACGTTCCTCTCACCTGCTCTAACCATAGCCCTCCCCCCACGTTCCTCTCACCTGCTCTAACCATAGCCCTCCACCCACGTTCCTCTCACCTGCTATAACCGTAGCCCTCCTCCCACGTTCCTCTCACCTGCTCTAACCGTAGCCCTCCCCCCATGTTCCTCTCACCTGCTCTAACCAGGCGCGCACTAGCCCTGTTTTGTATGTGTGTGTGGGGGGGGGGGTGCCGATGCTGTTTCTTGCACACAGTCCTAAAATGTCTAGTTACGGCACTGGTACTGTGTGATTGCGGGTTACAGTAATGTGCACTTCATGGGATATTTTCACGCAGTGCTCACCTAATCCCCATGTAATTCAATTAGAAATGCAATTCATGGTTATCCTTCCGATGTTGCATGCTAATTTTGCTGTGCGCGACGTGTGTGGTGTACATAATATGGTAGGGATATTACCCTGAGCGCCAAACAAGTACAAAATAAAAGTGCAAGACAGTGTATGCAGCTATTAGTGGCCATAAGTTAAGTATAGGAGGCTGTTAGTGGCCATAAGTAAAGTATATGAGGCTGTTAGTGGCCATAAGCAAAGTATAGGAGGCTGTTAGTGGCTAAAAGTAAAGTATAGGAGGCTGTTAGTGGCCATAAGTAAAGTATAGGAGGCTGTTAGTGGCTATAAGTAAAATATAGGAAGCTGTTAGTGGCCATAAGCAAAGTATAGGAGGCTGGTAGTGGCCATAAGTAAAGTATAGGAGGCTGTTAGTGGCCATAAGTAAAATATAGGAAGCTGTTAGTGGCCATAAGTAAAGTATAGGAGGCTGTTAGTGGCTATAAGTAAAGTATAGGAGGCTGTTAGTGGCCATAAGCAAAGTATAGGAGGCTGTTAGTGGCTATAATAAAATAAAAGAGGCTGTCAGTGGCTATAAGTAAAGTATAGGAGACTGTTAGTGGCCATAAGCAAAGTATAGGAGGCTGTTAGTGGCTATAAGTAAAGTATAGGAGGCTATTAGTGGCTATAAGTAAAGTATAGGAGGCTGTTAGTGGCCATAAGCAAAGTATAGGAGACTGTTAGTGGCTATAAGTAAAGTATAGGAGGCTGTTAGTTGCCATAAGTATAGTATAGGAGGCTGTTAGTGGCTATAAGTAAAGTATAGGAGGCTGTTAGTTGCCATAAGTATAGTATAGGAGGCTGTTAGTGGCTATAAGTAAAGTATTGGACGCTGGTAGTGGCTATAAGTAAAGTATAGGAGGCTATTAGTGGCCATAAGTAAAATATTGGAGGCTGGGGGTGGCCATAAGCAAAGTATAGGAGGCTGTTAGTGGCTAAAAGTAAAGTATTGGACGCTGGTAGTGGCTATAAGTAAAGTATAGGAGGCTATTAGTGGCCATAAGTAAAGTATTGGAGGCTGGGGGTGGCCATAAGCAAAGTATAGGAGGCTGTTAGTGGCTATAAGTAAAGTATAGGAGGCTGTTAGTGGCCATAAGTAAAGTATATGAGTCTGTTAGTGGCTATAAGTAAAGTATAGGAGGCTGTTAGTGGCTATAAGTAAAGTATATGAGTCTGTTAGTGGCTATAAGTAAAGTATAGGAGGCTGTTAGTGGCCATAAGTAAAGTATAGGAGGCTGTTAGTGGCCATAAGTAAATTATATAAGGCTGTTAGTGGCTATAAATAAAGTATAGGAGGCTGTTAGTGGCTATAAGTAAAGTATAGGAGGCTGTTAGTCGCCATAAGTAAAGTATAGGAGGCTGGTAGTTGCTATAAGTAAAGTATAGGAGGCTGGTAGTGGCTATAAGTAAAGTAGAGGAGGCTATAAGTAAAGTATAGGATACTGTAGTGGCTATAAGTAAAGTATAGGAGGCTGGTAGTGGCTATAAGTAAAGTAGAGGAGGCTATAAGCAAATTATAGTTGGCTGGGGGCACTGGCTTATAGCATTAGAGTGGCATAATGTGTACTGGGGCACTGCCTTATAGCATTAGAGTGGCATAATGTGTACTGGGGCACTGGTTTATAGCATTAGAGTGGGATAATGTGTACTGGGGCACTGCCTTATAGCATTAGAGTGGCATAATGTGTACTGGGGCACTGGCTTATAGCATTAGAGTGGCATAATGTGTACTGGGGCACTGGCTTATAGCATTAGAGTGGCATAATGTGTACTAGGGCACTGCCTTATAGCATTAGAGTGGCATAATGTGTACTGGGGCACTGGCTTATAGCATTAGAGTGGCATAATGTGTACTGGGGCACTGGCTTATAGCATTAGAGTGGCATAATGTGTACTGGGGCACTGGCTTATAGCATTAGAGTGGCATAATGTGTACTGGGGCACTGCCTTATAGCATTAGAGTGGCATAATGTGTACTGGGGCACTGGCTTATAGCATTAGAGTGGCATAATGTGTACTGGGGCACTGGCTTATAGCATTAGAGTGGCATAATGTGTACTGGGGCACTGGCTTATAGCATTAGAGTGGCATAATGTGTACTGGTGCACTGGCTTATAGCATTAGAGTGGCATAATGTGTACTGGGGCACTGCCTTATAGCATTAGAGTGGCATAATGTGTACTGGGGCACTGGCTTATAGTGTTATGTGGACTGGGGCTCTGTAGAATAATGTCAGCTGTGAACACTACCCTTATAGTACTGGGGTTCTGTGGATTAAGGTGTACTGGGGGCACTGTGTGAAACAATGTCAACTGGGGCACTACAGTGTGTTCCACACATTCATGGGGTCAGGATCTTGGCAGTCGAAACACCGACCCCGGGATCCCAACACAGACACCGGCATCCCGAATGAGATCACAATCCCGATGCCGGCACCCTGACAGCTGGGATCCTGAACGAGTGCCTTCCAGGCCACCGGAGAGAAAAGCTAAGTTAGGCTACGGGAAGGGGGGGTGAGGTTTAGGCAACACAGAGGAGGGTTACAGATAGGCTGCGGGAGGGGGAGGCGGGGAGGGAGGGCACACATAGGAGGGTTACAGATAGGCTGCGGGAGGGGGAGGCGGGGAGGGAGGGCACACATAGGAGGGTTACAGATAGGCTGCGGGAGGGGGAGGCGGGGAGGGAGGGCACACATAGGAGGGTTACAGAT